>NC_134585.1:24171815-24483482 GCF_037038515.1 Microtus pennsylvanicus
TTTGATCTTTCTGCCTCAGCCTCTGAGTGCTCAGATCATAAGTGAGCTCTTTCATACTTGGCACCATTTCTTAACTAATTAACATTTCTTGTCCAGGTTGCCAGATGGTTATATATTCTTTCAAAAAAATAAAATCTCAATTAATAACATTGAGATTCTGAAGTCTTCTGGTAATTTACTACTCTTTTTCTTTCTTTATTTTTTTTTTTAACTTTTATATTATCTTAATGAATTTGGGGTTTTCTTTTCATGTTAGAATCTTGCAAATTAGAAGCAGTCTTAACCCTGTTCCATCACAGCCCTTTTGTAACATTGCATATGCTATATTAAGATACTGTATATGGTGACTGAAATACAAGCTCAGAGTGTTGTGTGGAGTTAGCCACAGAGAGAAGTTTCAGTTTCTTCAATAATGAGTGTGGTCTACTCACATTTTATTACCAGCATCTCAGTGCCCTTTCTGGGTCAAGGTTTTGACAAGAGCTTGTTTCATTAATTAAGTACAAGAACGAGGCCTGGAGGGCTGCAGGAGAGGTGACACCTGTGGAAGCACAAGTCCCTTGGAGCTGTCCCTTTTCTGCAGCAGAAGCTACCCTACACGGCAGGAATCAGGGTTCCCATGACACCAGCTCCTAGGCAGGCAAACAGGCCTGGGTCTCTTAGGGCGCATTCCTTCCCTGGGCTCATTGCCAACAGATGTACCGTCCTTTTATAAAGTAGTAATAAAAATAATCATTAAAATATCATATACTTATCATGAGTTTTTTAAACTTTGTGTTTATTAAAAATAATTCAGATTAACAATTATATATCAAGGGACTAATGGTAGCTGAGCACTTAAGAGTTCTCGCTATTCTTGCTGGCAATCGGGGTCTGGTTCCTAGCATTCACATGGCGACTTACAACTGTTCCAGGGGATCCTGTGCTCTCTTCTGACCGTTGTGGGCACCAGGCACACACGGTACACTTACATACATGTAGGCAAAACACACACATTTTAAAAAAAAGATTTGGTTTTGTTTTTATCTATGTGTATATGCTTATGTAAATGAATGCCATGTGTAGGTACCTTTGGGAGCCAAAGAGAGCATTGGGTCCCCCCGCCTGGAGCTAGAATTAAAGGCGCCTGTAGGTCACCTGACATGGGTGCTGGGATGTATGTAACACAGGTCCCCTGGAAGAGCAGCGCATGCTCTCAGCAGCCGAGCCATCTCTTCAACCCCAAATGAACAACTCCTTATACAGTGGAAGAGCCCCTGCTTAGCAGGCGTAATGCCAGTTGAGTTCAGTCTCAACACTGCAACAGAACAAGCAGAATTTATGTTACCACTCTTAGATGCACATAGAGAAGGAAGTGCAGATGAAATAATGGTTCAGTTGGCCTTGAAACATCATCAGGTTCTAAGTCCAGGTCTAGGCCCTTTTTCTGAATGAAGAGTTTGGCTGCTTGCAGTTCCCCCTACAGCACGATCTGTTTTTTTCAGAAAATGTGCCAACTTTGTCGTAAGCGGGTGACACACGTTCTGCACTGTCTGATGCTGTCACGTTCTTAACCCCAGTGTCAGTGGCATGTCCAGAGAACAAACAAGACTGAGTTTCCTGCTGAAATGAACAGTAAGTGGCTTTTGTAAGGAAATGAAACGAAAGGGCTGTTGACCAGTGCCATCACGAACAAAGCCACGTTCCCGCCTGCACAGTCCTTGACAGCTGTCACAAGTGCTCCTCAGTGTCAGAGGGTCCTTCCCTGAATGTACATGCACTTGTTTTCAAAGATGAGAAGATGTTTGCCGGGAAAAGGTCTTGGTAATGTTTATTGACCTCTTTTATACCGTGTTGATTTTAACAGCTCCATTGAGATGCCATTACAAGCCATACAGTCACCCACTGAAAGTGTCCAAGTTAGTGTTCCTTAGGACAGCCCCAGAGTGTTATAGCCATCACTACAGTTGATTTTTAAAACATTTTAGTGACCCCATAAAGAAGCTCTGCACCTCTTAGCGGTCACTTCCCATATTCCTCCACTCCTTCTCCCTCTGGGCAGCCACCGCTGCAATTCCTGCCTATGGGTTTACTCATTCCAGAGATTCCTACAGCAGAACTGGTACTGTCTGATCTTCCAGTGGAAGTTGAAGCTGTTTATTTGAGACATTTTCTAAGATAGGCATTACAAAGTGTTTTCCAATTTCCCTTTGATTTCTTGTTTGTTCTGCTTGCTGTTAGGAGTCCGTTGGTTCTGCACCGTTGTAGCTTCCCAGAGTTGCTTCTGCGTAACTTCTAATTCTGTTCCACGGTGATCAGAGAGCACACTGAGGATGAGCGCACCTTTTCACTTTACGTTGTTTTCTTACTGATGCTTGAGTCTCGAGCTTTCGATACATCATAGCTTATTAATATATACTTCAGGTTTATATTAACTTAATCCAAGTGAAACATTGAAACGCTATTCTTAGTCTTGATTCCTTTCCCCGCTTTGTGCTATTAGAATATACAGCATCTTATATATACACATATATGTTATATTGCTGCACACTTAATACACATAAACCTAATTTTTATAGGTTTAGATCTTTTTATAAAGCTTTTTTTTTATAGTTTTGGACCTTTTGAGGAAGCTGAGAGAATGGCCTTCCAGGCCTTTTCTGTGCAATACTTTGTATCTCCTGGCACAGTCCCTTTTCATCCACACATTCCACTTGCTAATTCTGTCCTGTTTAGTTGATATATGTGATTTAATCCTCTCTAACGAATTTTTCATTTTAGACATTGTACTTCTTAACTCCACACTTAATTTTTTATTTTGGGGTATGATGTCATGTAGCCTAGGCCAGACTTAAACTTGCTGTGTTGCCAAAGATGGCCTTGAATTCCATGTCCTTCTGTGTCCGGCTCCCTAATGCTGGGATTACAAATGTGCAACACTAGACCAGTCAGAATTTCCATTTTCAAAAATGCTTTCTGAACCTTACAGTCTGATAAGAGAGTCCTCATAGCTTTGGTTACTGTTTCCTTTTGGGAGTGCTCCTGAGGATGAAGCCTACCAAGCCATGCCTACAGCCTCTCCTCCTCAAGCACTGTCTCCTCTCATTCTTTGGATGTATTTATATCATTGCTTTGAGTGTTTTCCTGTTATGTTTGTCATCTTAGCTCTCTCAAAAGTAGTTTCTGTTGCTTGCTTTTCTCTTGCTTTGTGTTATGCTTTCCCTGTTATTTTTTTTTTTTTTTTTTTTTTTTTTTTTGCTGTTGTTGTGTTGAAAGTCTGCTAACATTGTGGCAAATGAGAATACAGGTTTCTCTTTCAGCCTCCTTACTGTCTGGATGTAGCTGTTTGCTTATGTGTTCAGTATCTTGGCAGGATACTTCAGGGAAGCCCGTGGTGTATATAGCCACTGATGGATTGGGCGTGTCCGTCATCCTGGGATGGAGGAGATTTCAGCATGGCCTCTGGCTGTTGCTTTCCTGGTTCTCTCTCTTAGGCTGTTTGCCTCTGGGTTGCACACACTCATGTAGAAGCCGCCTAGTGGACAACCCGTAGCTTGGTTGTTACTCACAGTATCTGTGGGATTAATTCTGGCCCATTCATGCAGGTCAGTTTGGTCTCATTGCAGGAATCTGGGACCAGTCTGTGGAGTTTATTCTGAGTTTTAGTTCTCTTCTTTTTGTTTCACTTTAGTCAAATTCTAGTAGTTCAAGGGTGGCTTGTAACTCTGCTAGCACTTACCCCATCCAAATCCCTTTATTTGGATAGTCTCTCTACCACATTCTCATCATTACTAAGAGACTTGGAGTTCCTCTTATTAGGGTCTGCTTTACCTGGCTCCCCACCCCTGCTGCTGCTCTGAAACTGGAGGGGAAGGAAAGAGGAGGGGACACCTCTACACAGCCTCCTGGGCCTCTTTCATTGTCCAGTATTCACCTCATGGATAAGCTGGTGGTGCAAGGACAGCTGGGGTTCAGTATTGTCTTAGCAGAATCTACCTGGAGGAAGTACACTCCTGGTGTTTCAACAGCTCGTGCCTGCTACAAGTCCTGCCACACCGCAAGGGTCGTATGAGACATGCAGGTGGCCTGCCCCTCTTGAGAACATACCGTGGTCTTCCATTGAGAGCTGTGGGGGAGAGACACCCTGTTGTATGAACTCGGCAGAGGGCAGCGTATGTCGTGCTGGAGGGCAGGGGCCAGAGAAGGAGCAGATCGTGGCTCAGATAGTTTAGTCGTTTGGTGTTCTTAGAGAGATTTAGGACATTTTCTTGACTTTTTTCATTTGCTGTATGCGTTTAGGTCAGTTTCCAGACTTCAGATGTCTCTGGCTGCTTTTCCATTACAGTTGTTTGACCGAGGAGATGGTTTAGAGTTTCTCATCTTGCCATTCTAGAACTCACCGCTTACACTTACTTTACCATCTTAATTTATACTTTGAATCACTCTATTTTTATATTTTACATTTTAATTAACACGTATTAATTATACATAGTAATGGGTTCCGTTGTGACCTTTTCATGCACGTATAATGAATTTCGATCATATGCATCTCCTACTCCTGTTACCCTCTCCTTTTCATTTTAAAGCATTTATCATATTTTGATCCTGACCCCCCGCTCAGCTCCTCCCAGGTTCTTCTCACCTCTCTACTCACCCAACTTCATCATGTCTTCATGATTGTTTCCCCAAAATGAAAATCAAAACCAACCAACACAAACCCCTAAAGACAAAAAGGCCAAAGCAAAGCTGTTGTCCCCCCATCCCCCGACTCCACTGTTCCCCATCTACTTCCCAGCCATCTCCTCTTACATCCTTTCTCTGTATGGTGGAATGAGTTTAACCGAGGTTTCTTATGGGAGCATGGCGGAAGGGTTATTTACAGGAGCACAGAAACCTTGCTGGTAGCTACAACATGAAAGAGCCCCCCAGATTATTAACTGCCTATAAATGGGTAGCCCCCAGTCCGTGGCAGATGGTGAAATGCTGAGTGTCCCTGCTTGTTTACAGAGTGAAACACTACTGTCTTACCCCTAAGGGCTGGGGTGATGTGCTCTTATTAGCTCCCCCACGAAAGCATAGCAACACAAAAATTGTGCAAAATGGAGAAAAATCTCAACATAATAGTAGATTTAATATTTGATTAACATAATTGAATATTTAAGTTTTAATTTTTATTATATTTATTTAAGGTTTTTTTAATGTGTTGTGCATTGGTGAAGAAAAAATATACAGCAAATAACCAGATAGCAGTAATTGTTCACTGTTTCTTACTCTGTTTTAATAATTGAAAATACTGGAAGTATATGAGCTACTTATCCTCCGGGCCTTAATAGATACGGAATGAAGAAGCTTGAGGATTCAGGTCATCTGCGATTAGCATTACTCTAGAAGGTTCCCCTTTGCTGCTGTGACTTTTTATCAAATAGAGAAGGCTGCTGAGCATGAGCCCTGGGAAGGGGAAGCCCAGCTTCTTCGTTTGGAGCTTCCATCGCAGTGCATATGCTCTCCTCCCTGCTGAGTCCCAAACCTCGGCTGCTCTTGAATGATCGCCAGCTGCTTTTGCAGAGACACCGTGCAACCAAACAATAGGATGGCTGCATTGCTTTCTTTGGATAGGTCTTTTCTTTCTTTGGTTTTTCTTATTCAGAAATGAATGGAAAAAAATCTTGGAATTTGAATATCCGAAATTCCTTTTGTGTGGTGATGATCAAAATCATTCTAATTTGTCAGCTGCTCTGGGCCTAACAGTGGGTTTCCCAAAGATGCTCAGGTCTTGATTCCTAGAACCTGAGGGTGTTAACTTTAGTGACAGGACCCAGGTCTTCCCTGTGCACATTGCTTTCTGTAGCATAGGGCTTCCGTCTTTGTGGTGATCTGCTCCATACTGAAACTTTCTAGGGGCTCCTAGGTCCTGATTATTTCATTAGCATACAAAATACACTCATCACCCTGGACATTCCCAGAGTTTTAGGAGCTGTGTACCAGAAACCAGGCAAAGAGATCAAATATGTGTTCTTTTTGTGATTTATTTTTGCTGGCACTGGGGACCAAACCTTGGGCCTTGTGTTTACCCTGCACTGAGCACTCCACCACTCAGCTAAATCCCCAAGTCTGCAAGTATGTTTCCTATATCCTAACACCACCCCGCGAAAATAAACACAAGCGGCGGAGCAGGTTTATGAGAAAAATGCTCTTCTGTGAAGTCTCCAGTTTGCAGAGGGCGGAGAAGAGTATGCTCTTTACTAAGGTTTTAACTGGGGTTTTCCTAGGAATTTTCTAATTTACTAAGGTTTTACTAAGAATTTGCTCTTTACTAAGGTTTTAAATGCTGAGACTTCAGTCCTGGATTTAAACCACTTAACAAAAAAGAAAACCAGTTAGGCCCACTTCTCCTCCCACTTCTGGGCATGCAAGACTCGCCTAGTCATTATCTAGATCAGGATTTGTGACCTGGTGGGAGCTAAGGTGGGAGACAGGAAGTTTGAGATACACAGCTGGGAAAGTGTGAGGGCGGTCTCCAGTCTCCCATTTTCTCTGCCTACTTCCTTCTACCTCTTAGAGGCGGTGTGCTATTAATTTGCTTTGGTGTTAGAAGGCCAAGATGTGGAGAAAGCAGACTCCATGTTGTTCTTGCTCTGCGTACCCCTGAGTTTCCTTTCCTAGAGAGCATTGTTCTGCTGTGCACATGAACGTGCACTAGTTTAGAATCGGTCTTAAGAAACTTCCATGGGGTGCTGGAGAGATGGCTCAGCGGTTAAGAGCATTGCCTGCTCTTCCAAAGGTCCTGAGTTCAATTCCCAGCAACCACATGGTGGCTCACAACCATCTGTAATGAGGTCCAGTGCCCTCTTCTGGCCTGAAGGCATATACACAGACAGAATATTGTATACATAATAAATATTTTAAAAAAAGAAACTTCCAAATGTTTGTCTTGTTAAGGTTTCATGTCTTCACAACTTAAATTAGATTTCCCTTTCAGCGGCGGTGTGTTGAGCCTGCAGCTTGCTCAGCTAGACAAGCACTCTACCACAGAGTGACAACCTCAGTCCAGGACCTTCTTCATATGTTAAAACCAGTAAAGAATTGATACCCACTGGGAAAACATTGAGGAAATATCTCTGAATAGAAGTAATCTAGTTTCTTCAAAGTTCATTTTACGCTTGCTAATGACTCTTAGAATTGTTTGCTTTTTAATCTTTAATATTTTCAGAGACAAAAGACAAATTGATGCACCCTAAAACTGATATAGGACTTACTAATAAAAGATCATTTACTAAACCAAATTATTTAGAAATCTAAAACATAATAACAAATAATATACTATATAAATAATAACAATAAGGAGCACCATAGAAAACTTTGAGGTGACTAATTATATATATGCTAAAATAAACCTTTAGAAAGAAAAGTAGGAAAATTGGGAGACAAGTTCATGAGGTCCAGTAACCAAAGGAGGCTCAAGTAATAGGAATTCCAGAAAGAAAGCATAGGGGGAAAATGGAGAAGTTGATTATCAAACAAACACTTGAAGAAAAATTTCTGTAACCTAAGGCAAATTTCAAAACTGAGATGGTTCACCAGCTGCCAAACACAAGACTCAAATGAAAGATGTCCGTGAGATTTTGATCCTGAAGAAACCAGAGCTTCCATCTCAACAGAACCTAGTAGGCATTGGAGAAGTGACCTCTAAATTTGGAAGGAAAACTCACCACTACACCAACCCAGAATTGCACATTAGGTAAATCAGCTACTTCCCAACTCCAAATTCCTTTTAATCTAGAATTCTATGCTCAGCCAGTGTCTGGGGTAAGGATGTTATGTGGCCTTTTCTTGGGACATGCAAAAAAAATTCAGCACCAAGAATAGACCAAAGAAATAATTCTACTCAAGTCTGGCTCAGTGAACCAGTGAGTTCATTAAGATAACTTACAGGAGTAAGGATGATGGGTTAATTACAACAGCATGGGTATCCAAACAGTATCACCCACTACAGGTGAGAACTCAGGAAAGCTGTAACTCTGAAGCTCCCTGCAGAACTTGCAGGCAGCTAAGCTTGTCAGAGTTTCCTCTCTCCAGCAGCCTGGAATACATAGTGAATTCCAGGTCAGCCAGCAGATAAACCAGGGGTGGTGGCATACCATGCCTGTAATCTCAGCACCTGGGATGGAGGCTTCTGTAATTTGGGGACAGGGCCTTGTTAGTTTCAGGAACTTCCTAAGACTTGTTAGTTGTTTGCTTCCTGAACCTGGTAAATTTTATGTTTGTTTGGTTGGGTTTTGTTGCTTTTTCTTTTCTCTTTCTGGTTCTTAATTGAACTTTCCTCTGGGATGGAATCTTTTAATTAGGAGGAAATTGCTATACAAGGAAGGGTAAAAAGATTTCAGACATGTACAGTCTACCATTCTTCCTCTTAAGCACTTGTTTTCAGGAAGCTATTGGCGCTACAAAAATGGGAATGTACGTGGATAGGGAAACGATCTCTCCTAGGATCTTATAGGAGAGGGAAACTCAGGATATGGCGTTCTCAAGAGCAGTCCGTGAAGAAGTTAAAAAAGGTTCTCGAGATTTTTCTTTAAGAAGGATTGATAGGTAATATTGGGCTGTATTAAAAGATTTCTGTAAGTAGAAGAGGGATTGGAGTTGAATTGACAGCTTAAATGTATAGGAGACTAAGTGGAAATAGGAGTTGCAGAAGCTAAAGTTGTACAGGAAAGCAAACAATGACAACACACCGTGTAGGTAAACTGTAGCTGCCTTTACATAGTCTGTGTGACATAAGCAAAATTATGGAACAGCTAGTGAAGTAACTAGAGAGGGGATGTGTTCATGTGGATGAGAGCTAACTTTTATTTCCTTAGTAAAAAGTCAGCAGATAAACCAGGTATGATGGCACACACCTATAATCTCAGCACGTGAGATAGAGACAAGAGGATTCCCATGAGTTTGTGGCTATCCAGGATTACATATTGAGTGTCAGGCCAGCCAAGGATACATAGAGAAAAACAAGTCAGCAAATGATGCTCGCAGTCAAAATGTCAAAAAGCAAAACAGTACTCAAATGGGATTAGAGATGTAAAACACAGACCAAAAATATCAACTCAAAGTGACCTCAGCACAGCAAAAATAAACCCCAATAATTACCTGCGGAGCTTGGGGAGCTGTTAGTAGAGGCTGAGATGGGTGTGGTCAGGGACCTCTGGTTTTACTACAGACTGGCAGGTCGTACAATGCCTTATGTGAATACACAGTTAAGAAAGGTGAAAAATGAAGGCGGACAAATCAGTATATATATATATATCCCTATCTATATTTAGAATGTTGCTCAGTGGTAGAACATTTGTTTAGCATGCACTAGGCCCTTGCCAATCTAAGCACTGTAGGAACTCCTCTAAACACAGCACAGACCATTCCCTACCTGTTAATAAATGAGTTTCAGTTCTGTGGTGCCTCTGTTTCTGAAATAACCACAGAGTGAGTGAAAGAGGTGTTATGTACACTGACCCCAGCCAGACACCGAGAGCAAGGAAGCCTGAAATGTGACATGCCATTTTATGTCTGTGGATCAGAAGATGGCTGGTAAGGCAACTGTGCTTTAGATCGTTCTGCATATTCAACAGGACTGCCATCAGAATGCCCGCTTCATGTTCCCGCACACTGGGGACCGTTAGGAAATCTCACGTGAGAACAGCTGAAAGAATCTGAGAGAGAAGGAAGCTGGAGAACTCATGCTTGTGATTCCCAAAACTTACTGCAAAGCAGAATTGATAGAAACATGAAACTGACGTAAAGGTGATCAGCCAAATAGAAGCCAGGACCAGAAACGAAGCAGCACGTCCACGGGTCGTTGCCTTCCTTTTGGGTGCTGGAGGCTGAACGCAGGACTTTGTGGATAATCAACACACTCAACCACTGGACTCCAACCGCAGTCCGTGGTAACTGATTTTTGATGAGGGTGCCAAGACAAAACAGTGGTAGGAGTAGATGTTTTTCCACGGAATTATGTTAAGGCAATTGTATATAAACCATAGGAGACCAATCTGCATACCACAGAGAAAATGTAACTCAAAATGAATCAAAGATCTAAATGTCTAACAATATAACTCTTACTTGGAAAAATGTATACAGATCTTTCAGAGATTGTACTGTCCTACTGTCCCCTTCTGTCTCCCATCTATTCTTCATGACCTGTAAGTAGTTACATGATCTTTTGACTGTAACATCAGAGCCATAAGAAGAGAGAGAGAGAGAGAGAGAGAGAGAGAGAGAGAGAAAGAGAAAGAGAAAGTAGGTCATTGGACTTCATCAGAATGATGTTATTAATGCTGACGCTTGCCTTTAATCCCAGCACTTGGGAGACAAAGGCAGGCTGATCTCTAAGAGTTTGAGGCAAGCCTGGTCTATGTAGTGAGTTCCAGGCCAGCCAGGGCTACCCAGTGAGCCTCTGTCTCAAAATAAACAAACAACAATGCCATCAACATTAAAATTAAAAGCAGATCTTTAAATGTGAGAAATGCTTGTGTGCCCTATATGTGATAAAGGACTTGCACTTAAAACATTTATTTTTAAAACTCTTACATTTCAATAATAAAAATATGACAATTCCATTTAAAAATGGAGAATGGTTTGAATGACATTTCTGCAGAGGAGACACAGACGGATGGCCTGAAATCAAACGAGAAGATGCTCACCATCATTAGTCATTCAGGAAACGAAAATGAGAGCTCCAGTAAGAGTCCTGCCTATACTCACTAGGATGGCTGTAATCATAGTGAAAGAAAAACACCCTAAGGGTTGGTCAGGACGTGAGGAGGCCGGAAGCCGCATTGCTGTTGGGAGTGTGAAGTGGCGTGACTTATTCCGGAAAACAGTCTAGCAGGCCCTCAGACTGTTGGATGTGCATTTCACTGATGACTTAGCAGTTTTACTTCTAGATGTATATTCAAGAGAAACAAAAGCATATGTCCACACCAAACATGTACATATGTTCATAGCAGCATCATTCAGAATAGCCCCGAAGTGGAAACAACCCAAATGTCCATTAGCTGGCTAGGGAATGTGGGGTAACCATACAGCAGGGGATTCTGCACCCCAGGAAGAGAAGGCATCGGGAAGGGCTGTCCTGTGAGTGACCTTCAAAATAAGCTAGTTGTCCAACTGCGTTTGTATGAAGTGTCCAGAAGAGGTAGATTCATAGAGACCAAAGGTGGATTAGTGGTTACCGAAGCCAGAGAAAACGGCAGAGATGAGTGAGTGCTAATGATTATGGGATTTTTCTCTGCCGTAATAAAAACCCCTCTGAAATGGCATAGTGGTTATGGTTATGTAACTACAAATGTAACAAAACCACCGACGTGTACACTTTAGAATGTGACTTTTATGAAATATAAATTACATATCAAATGTATGTTTTAAAAGTCCCGTGGGGGAAGAAAATGGGAAATTAAACCTGTCAGTTCTTGTAATGTTTTTCTAGTGTAGATTTGTGTGTGAGTCTGTGTGTGTGTCTGGCATGGATGAATTAGGAAGAGAGGAGTCAAGATACTGTTGTCATAACTTGTTAAATAAAATCCCCATAATCTCACGTGCAGAGCAGGAGCGTTGGGGCTGCGTGACGAGACCACACACAGTGGCTCTTGTGCTTTGCTTCCTAAGTTTCCCGTTACCTGGGAAGGTCGAGAAGAGACTTGAACAGCCATCCTTGTTGTCCTCCATGTAAATATCCTCCTCACACTCACAGAGCTCTTATCAAATCAGATTTTAGATGTGGGTCCGTTGAGATGGCTAAACTGGTTGAGAAGGCAGTTGCCGAGTTAGCTACTGCCCCGACTTCAGTCCCACAAATGTGGAAGGAGAACCAGCTCCGTGCACTCGTCCTTTGCTGACCTCCATGCTTGCGTGCTGGCAGAGGAGTCCACACACTCACGTCATGTGTGTGTGTGCATGTGCACACTATGGTTGCTGCTGCTACTACTACACCACCAAGCTTTGTAAATTCAAAAATTCTAAAATTCACATGTTTAGATGGGAAAAAGAGTCTTAAAGAATTAGGCGAGCCTACAGCTGTCCACAAATTCTTTACATACAGAATGTGTTTTAACTTGGTGACATTGTGACGGTCACTTAATATATATTGTGATGGTCTGATCTGCAAAGACAGTAATTTGGTTAATATTTATATGGAGATATTTTTTTTTAACTGGAGTACTGGGGTGGGAGGAATGGGATAGCAGAGAGGAAGGATTTTCATGTAGGGTCTGGGATCCTGTTACCAGCAATCAGGAGAATTTAGAATTGGACTTGTCAGGTAAAGGAATTTGGAGAGAAGTGCTTGTCAAGGTGGAGGCAGCTTGAAGCCACCAGGGACCCCTTTGTTTAGATACAGGAACTAATCGTGTTTTCAGCCTGGCTGCAAACATCCAGCAGTTCCCGATGGCTTATTCAGCCTCTCACTGCTTTTGGATACAAACAACCTCCTCAGTTTCTTAGGTTTCAAATGAACCTTTGTGGAATTAAACTCTGCTTAAGCTTAGTTGAGTTATAGGTCGTGTGGATTCTCCCAAAATAAAACAAACAGTTTTCGGGGTGGGGGTTCATCTACTCACCCTACCCCTTTTTGTGCTGAAACCAACCTTTGGGACTCAGGTCTCGGATGGTCCTATAGCTGTGCACATGCCGGTTTGTTTTTCTGGGAATCGGAGTTAGAGCTTCACCAGAGAACAATTCCTTCCCAACATTCCTTAGAAAAATATGAGCATGTTTTCATGTCAGTTCCTCCCCGCACCACTCTCCTAGGTAGCTGTGATACAGTTATGGTCTTTTCAGATGGGCCAAAAGGATAATGACCGCGGAGTCGGTTTAATGACAAGGTCTCTGTAGAAGAGCCCAACAGAGCCAGCTCTGGCTTAGCATCACCAGGCTGTATCCGCAGAAGCAGGAAGCACCCTTTCGTCTTCATCAGACATCTGGGATCCCTTCCATGAAACTCCAAGTGCTGCCAGGACTCTGCAGACATCTCTCTCTCACTCCAGAGTTCCTGGATCAAGAGTCTTTGCATTGTGTTCCGGAACCTTCCGTCACTATTGCTGATTAGAAAAGAGAAAAAGGCCTGGCCACTCTTCAGGAACGAGGGCCACAGAATGGCAGTAGATGCTGTGGGTGTGTGGGTGTGTGTGGGGGGGGTGTGCACGCGCGTGCGCACGCACACCTGCGCATATAGTATGGTGTGCTTCGATGTGCCCATCCATGCTCGCCTTCACAGTCTGTGTGCTCCCTCCAGCCTGCACTCTTGTCTCTCCGAGTTTACGAGTCCTACCTAGTCCAGCTCCTGGGAGGCTGAAGTGGGATGATTGGGCTAGCTTTGGCAACAGGAATTCTTTGTCTCAAAAACAAATGCATAAAAAAAAACCCAAAAAACATCTTTTTATGGAGTTCATTTTAGTGTTTTTTTGTTTTTTTTTCCTTTGTCACCAGAATGTGCATTTAGCTGTTTCTCTTGCTAGAATTTTATTTCCTTGTGTTAGCTATCAAGCCTAGAGACAGCAGAGGTTACCGTGAGTAGTACAGCAGTCTAGCCTTGCGCCTAGATAGCACAGAGCTAGCCAAGGAACCGAGACTGCTGGTGTCTACAGTCTGCCGCTCTGTAGGAACGTGTGAAGGGAGTTCCCAGCCATAAAAAGGGAAACAGTAACTCAATTGACTTGAAGTTTTACAGAATGCACTTTAAGCATAATCAATATCTACCTTAAGTCCTTCATTAAATAGTTTGATTGAAGCCACTGCATTGCACATACTTTATGCTGGCTAGAAATATAATTGTGTAGACTGCTTTCAAATTGAATCTTATCACTTGGCATAGGTATACTGTCTGTTTAGATTTCTACTCCGTGTTCTTCTGTGGAAAAGTACTGTCCAGTTAAACCCTACAGGATGAAGAGATGTGGAGGGGATTGTTGTAACGTGTTAATATAGTGCAAGTACAGTTTGTTTTTCTCAAAAGAAGAGATAGAGCAGAGGGTGTGCCAAGAAAAATGTATAGTTTAGGGGGTAGTCAGGAAGGCGATGTGATCCATCCCTAAAATGATGTTGATTGGAAGGATCTGCCATGGTTACTGCCATGCTTGGGGCGTGGGGGGGATGTCAGACCCTCTCCCCTCTTTTATCTTTCTTAGATCTTTGACTTTGCCCTCAACTCTTCAGTTTCAACAAGTTAAGGAAAAGCTTGTTAGAAAGCCTGAGGCCATAGCATTAAAGAAATTACCAACCCCCAAAAGTCAATATCCAATACTGTACCTTTTTGGCTGTTTCATATAATTAACCCTGCTGCAGAGTTCAAGGGAAGCTAGGGGGAAGCTGGTGTCACTTCTGGTTTAACCCTTGTTGTGTGGGGAGACCCACACTGCCAGGTGGTGTCGCTTCCGGCTTAACCCTTCTTACCTTGGGGAGACCCACACTGCTGGGTGGTGTCATTTCTGGCTTAACCCTTCCTGTGTGGGGAGACCCACACTGCTGGGTGGTGTCACTTCCGGCATAGCCTTCCTGTGTGGGGAGACCCACACTGCTGGGTGGTGTCATTTCTGGCTTAACCCTTCCTGTGTGGGGAGACCCACACTGCTGGGTGGTGTCACTTCTGGCTTTAACCCTTTTTATCTCGGGGAGACCCACACTGCTGGGTGGTGTCGCTTCCGGCTTAACCCATTGTGGTGTGCTGTAAGGCTGGGTTGCCCATTGGCCTGGATCTGTGAGGTGGTGGCATTTTCCAGAAGACTTTCTTCTACTTTGCCTTGAGAACTAAGGTGAATCATACGCAGATGGCGACCAGGACTTGATTAGTGTAAAAGGGAAGCATGGAGACTTTTCATTGTCTCTCCTTTTTGTTTTATTTTTATGTTCTTATCAAATGAATACTGCCACATTTCGAGGATGCTGCTCAGTTTTAATAGATCTCCTGGAAGCATGTCTTGTCAGTGCAGATAGCAACGGCAGTTTTTAAAGCTAACTAATATGAATGTGATTCATTAACTTGAAGTCAAGCTGCCTTGAAGTTATGCCTGATTTTCCTGAGAAGCAAATGGAATATTTTCAGTGGGCTCCATTTAGCTGTAGGAGCGGCTGAAGAATTG
The DNA here is from genome assembly GCF_037038515.1 of Microtus pennsylvanicus. Classification (NCBI taxonomy): domain Eukaryota; kingdom Metazoa; phylum Chordata; class Mammalia; order Rodentia; family Cricetidae; genus Microtus; species Microtus pennsylvanicus. Next base: position 24,186,914 of record NC_134585.1, read on the forward strand.
GCAGCAAGCTCGCTGGAAAGTCCCACGAAGCAGTTGTCTGCCGGGATTAAATCTCTAACTGTCCTTGTCTGTCAGGAAAAGCCCTCTGGGTTGTGGGCAGCTCGCATCAATGCTAATGTGGTGTGCTGTCCAGGGAGGCTCTGAAATGAGCAGGCTGCTGGGAAAGCCTGGCCCTAGGTGTGCGTGGGCGAGAGCCGGGCGCACTCCGGCTGAAGTGTGCTGCACAGCAGCCGTGTCGTGCCACGGGGATCCCTCCCACCCAGAGCAATTTGGGTGATTCCTAATGCCGATGCGTCTCAGCACCACCGCGACAGTGCCCTGGTTGGAGTGAGGAGCAGAAAGCATGAAGGCAGCGATTTAAATCACTAATCAGTTTCTGGAGGATGTACCTTTTGCTCCGTGATGAAGCTGTTCAAGCAGGATCTTGGCGGCTCTTGTTTTCCCTTACCAGTGGTTTTCAACCTTGCTAACTCTGTGACCCTTTAATACAGTTCTTCATGTTGTGACGACCCCAACCACAGAATTATTTTCATTGCTACTTCATAACTGTAAGCTTGCTACTGTAATGAATTGTAAGGTAAATATTTTTGGAGCAGAGGGTTGCTGAAGAGGTCACGACCCACAGGTTGAGAACCACTACCCTCGGTGCTTGGCATGCCGATGCCCTTTCGTGATCCAGCCTGGTTCTCCCCGGCTCCCACACATCACATAATGAGCTGATGGAGTGGTGGCTGCCTCTCCAGACAACCCTGCCTGTGCTGCTGCGAGCACTTTTCTCATAACCTTGGCGCTTCCGCAGCAAGGTCAGTGGCTGTTTACCAAGCTTCAGCTGCCTCTGCCTTCACCCACCGTCCCAGCTCTTCCTCAACGGCCCCTCCCACTGGGGTCACTAAACCTGCAGGTGGTATGCAGGGACCACAAGTGACATTTAAAAAACACACTTCCGAGTTAAAAGAAAAAAAAAAGGGCCTCATAGAAACCCCAGTGTCCACGAAACCTTCTGTGACTGTCACAGTAAATGGCGGATGATGGAACCTGAATCTGAAGCAGCCAAATGTATTCTGGGAAGACATGATTGTTGAGCAGCGTTCATCCGAGGCTGAAATGAGCAGCTCTTGTGTGATGGTATGTAGTTGAGAATCACAGTGTTGTTCTATGTACAGTCCTCCAACTGGAGATGGACGTGCTCTTCATCTCCGCGTGTCCCTGGCCCAGTCTGCTGCAAGACCTCACAAAGTGGCGATTTTCATCTTAGTTTGTAAGAAAAACACTGTAATGAGTGTGTAGCCCTTATTTCAATCAGGTGTCGCTTGTCAGCGTGATAATGGAAATGAGCGAAGAGACTCCCGTTAGAAAGGGGTTTCTATAGAAATCGAAGGAGTGTTGTTCAGCAACTCTCAATTAATAGTTGTTTACCGAATGTACATTATGGGGGTATGTGGGACAATTTAGAGATCCCGAAGAATAATAGCATGCTGCTCGTCAAGCTGCTTCTCACCGGTCTGAGAGGAACTGAACAAGAGGAAGTGAACAAGACTCGTAAGTAAGGCAGTAGATTGCTGCACTGAACGTTCAAGGTGCTGACACATGGCCAGCCTGGTGGTGCACAACTTTAATCCCAGCACTGCAGAGATAGATCTCTGTGTGTCTGAGGCCAGCCTGGCCTACAGAATGAGTTCCAGATAGCCAGAGCTGCATAGGGAGACCTTGTCTGGAAAAGGATAAAAAAAAAAACCGACACATTAGTAGACTATCTGCCAAGAGATCATTTTAGCAGATATGAACTCAGTGTTCAGAGGTGGCACAGTTTGTGGTTCCAGCTGGTTCTGGAATTTTGGCCGGGCTGGTTCAGTTAGCTAGCCTGCTTGGAATTGGATCGGAACAGCATGGCGCAAGCAGCCACTGCTTCGTTCTCCCCAGATGAGTCACGCAGTGGAAAGAGGTGTGTTTAGAATCGTGTGTCTGAGCTCAGACCGTGGACTGACTGCCCTCTCTCTCTGAGCTCAGGGTGTGCTGAAAGGGTGGGGATGGTGGTTACTGAGTCACAGAGCTGCTGGGTTCCGTCTCACTGAAGCACACGCCTGCATGGTGCCCCTAGTCCTGGGAACACGCCATTGTGGGTACAGAAGTTGTTTCCGTGCTGCCTGTTGTCCACATCTCAAGCTCATGTTTCCCTACTCTGTCTTATAAGTCGCCAAGTCCTAAACTCACAAAGCCAAGCAAAAGAGCATTTATATGTAGGAATTGTTCAAGGGCCATGTTTTAGTCTTAAGCTTAAGTAAGCTTTCTTCAAATTTTATTAATTTATTAGTTTTTTTTTTTTTAAGAAAAGGTTTCTCTGTGTAAACAGTCTTGTCTGTCTTGGAACTTACTTTGTAGACCAGGCTGGCCTCGAACTCACAGAGATCTGTGTGTATCTGTCTTCCAAGTGCTGGGATTAAAGACGTATGCCCCCATGCCTGGCTTCCAGGTTTAATAATATAAATTGTCTTTATATTAAGTTGAAGAAAATATAATTTGAAAGACAGTTCTGCTGACTTTGCACTTCATGGCACATAACGTTGGCCCTTTCTGGACCTGGCTGAGGTGCTATGGGAAGAAACCTTTGGCCTCTCCAGCCCACAAACATCTTTCCTTACTGAAAGATATCTCTTGGTTGTATAGATTGGACTGGCCTGGCCTCCCTCTTTAGTATGTCTGCTCTTATACATGCATCCTGCCTTGCCAACCATAGCCCTTTAACAGTCCCTGCCATTGTGTTTTAATCTTTTCTTTTCCTCATAGTTCGTACATAATAGGCCCTTGAGTTGATTGTACCTTGTCCTTGAGGGTAGTGACTGTAGTTGTCAGGAAGGAGGATTGGATTCTGTTGTGTACTCTAGTCGGGGTGGAGAGGCATTCCTGCTTAGTCACTCGGTGAGTGCCCAGATCCTTTCTAAACAAATAGCAGTTGAATTTGAGTGTATATCGCTAGATGGTTAAACAAGTCAGCAATTGTGCTCCAGCACAGCATTGAAATGACAAGATTATGCGGAAGTACATAGCAGGACGCTGGTCCACAGCCAAACTAGTAATGGATAAACGTCGGTGCATTTGAAAAGTGTGTACCTTGCCCACGTTGCTAAGAGGCAGCAGAGAAGAATGTATCTAAAAACTCCTTATAATCTAAGTACTACGGTACCTGAAGCAAAAGAGTTATGAGTCGCCAGTCAGCTGGGAATGGACGGTGGTGTCTTAAAGCCAGCCACTTGTGCTGTTTTCATGAATCTCTCACAACTTAAAAACACTATGCTTAGGAGTTCAGACCCTGGTTCCTTTGTGCTTTCTAGAATAAGCGTTGACTTAGTTCTCTGAGGCTTGTAAGGAATAAGTTTGGGTGTTAGGTAAGAAAAGTTGGAATACAGCCAATCTTAATTGCTTTTCTGTTGCCATGACAAAAGACTATGGCCAATGCAACTTACAAAAGGAAGGATGTAATTGGGGTTATGGTTCCAGAAGTTTAGCGTTTACAATGGTGGACTGAAGGCTGATTCACTGAGAGCCCACATCTTGATCCACAAACAGGAGGCAGAGCTCACTGAGAATGACCCCAAAGCCTTCTTCCAATGACTCACCTCCTCCAAGAAGGTCACGCCTCTAAACTCTTCCCAAACAGTTCCATCAACTGGGAACTAAGTTTTCACGCATATGAGCCTAGGAGGGCATTCTTATTCAACCACCACAGCCTTCCGACTTTCCTTGGAGTCATTGACCAAAGCTAAAAAGGAGCTTGAATAACTAGAGGCTCTGCAAACAGCTTGGAGATTTAAAATGACAATCCTAATGCAATAGGTTGTAGGATAGTGTAGATCTAAATATTAGGTAATTTGCCCTTTCTTCTCGGTAGTAGACTGACCAGTTAATGGCCAACAGAATCAAATGGCTTAAATCTGAGCTGTTAGCATTGCATATTATAGGGTTTCTAAAAACGTGTATCTTCTGTGGTGTTTTTAGAGTTGTGACAGTTTTAGCTTCATGTCAAGTAAGAGCTTGTAAGAATTTATAGTGCTAATTTTGTGCCTTGTTATAGTCCGGTCATAATTTAAGTTTTTATGTGGAACTGTTCCATCCTTCCTACTATATACAGATGAAACAAGATTAAACTGCATTTGACACACAGTATGAATCCTTTTAATCCCTTTCCCTCAAAAATAACCCTGGTGAATTTTGTCCCTAGGGTCTCGCCTTTCCCTTTCTGTTTCCCGTCAGTCCTTGTTAAGGCATTCCCTCTTGTTAGTCTCCATCATAGTGTAGACAAGTAGGATTATCAATAAGTCAATGTTTAAAATGTTCCTGGGCTTCTGAAATTAGATTTTTTTTAAATTTTCTAATCATAGCAGGAATAGTCCTCTTTGAATATGATTTCAGATTGGACCACCCTGTGTAAAGAACAGAGTGTAAATACAGAGCACTGGGAATGACAGAGCACGAGCAGCCATCTACAGGGGGCGTCTGCTTCTCTTTCCTCCACAGCCCACCAGACGCCCACCAGCCATCTTTGGCTGTGCATGCGAGATACATCTGGCTCTAGCTCTGCTTTGAAAGTGACCCTGATGCTACAGCCTTTATGGAACCTGTTCTGTGCCACGTACATCATAGACCACTTAAGTTCTACCCCGACGTTCCTAAGTCTGAACTCTTGTGGGTTATTCTTATGTCTACCGTTTGTCCTTCAGGTTGCAAAATCTGGCAACATAGATAGGAGGAAAAGCTAATCTCTGACTTGTATCCAGTGACAGCCTTGTCCCGAGGAAGTAAACCATGTTTAAGTAATTCCTCTTCTTAACTCTAGTTGACAGTAGAGGGAGGAACTTCGTAGGTAGCTGTGTGTGATACAGTCCCTCCCAGAAGCCTAATCATCCGTGTATAGATCATGAACTAAATGAGAGCCAAGGTGACTCATCCACACTCTTAGAAGTCTTGCTATGAAGGGGATTCTCTAAGATAACTCTGGTGTATTTTCTATTTAAATTGTTCTGTGGACGTAGATATTGGGTATAGGGTGAGATACATTCACAGCTCCTATTAAATGGAATCTCTGTTTGCATGATAAAATAACTCTGGGTGTTCCTAGGACTCCCTGGTGCTTATTTATTTATAGGTCTGCATCTAGGGAGTGCTGCAGGAGCAGCAGAAAAGCTATGAGGCATGCTGTACGCCACTGTGCTTGGAAAGCTGTGACTGCAGCTCCTTTGTGAATAAAAACGTTTATTCCAGATGAACCGGAATCTCCCAGGATCTTCAAGCCACTGCATATTTAAACTTATAAGGATGCTTTTCATTTTGAATATAGAGAACATGAAACAAAAAGACCTATTGTGGTTTAACAAAGATAAGACAGGTCAGATATTTTGGAGGCTCTTCAGAATCTTGAAAGGCTGGCTCTGTTGGCGCCCACTCAGTAGATGCTCCTCAGGGCCATTGATTCTCCCCAGAAAGTGATACACACTGGATCTAATATTAGCAAGTGGGAGGGGGGGCACCAGAAATGAGCCTCCTTGTGGGAACTGAGACATTGTTGCCCTACCTGTCTCCAGCGTTCTCCAAAAATCAATGAGTCTCCTGCCATTTTAGATCCTTTAAATTGCAGAATGATTATGGTGTCTTAAAGTTAAGTCGCTAACATCAGCTGTTGTCTCTTACCACAGTTAAAAAAAGTTATACAAAATGGGCAAGAGAGAAATGTAACTCAGTGTCACAGATGGGCACTAAACCATATAAGCCATCAGTGATTATTCCTCTTCTTCCCTTAAAAATTTTTAAATATAGAAATTTTTTAAATGATTTATTTTTAAGATTATAATATTTTCTCCTTCCATTTTCTTCCTCTAAATTGTCTCATATATTCCTCCTTGCCCTTGTTGCTGCCTGTGTACATGTATATGTCTATATATTCCTAACTATAACCTGCTTGGTATGTACATCTGTGTGGTCTCCAGGCTGAGCATTTGGTCTTGGCTACCCAACACTCATCTTCCTTCTGAGTGTCCTCTCTTCATAACACTCCAGTCTTCACCTCAATATTTTAGACACTGTTTTGCTACGTTTGACATTTCTTCTTAATCATATTGTTGCCTATTTAACTGCAGAAACTATTTTTACTTTATTTTAATCATAAAGAAGCCTTTCAACCCAATATTTGTTCTCATAGTTCTGGAAAGGCTACTGTTCACCAGGAGCAGTTCATTTGAATCCATACTATCTGCATGTGGGTATATTGATTGAAAAATCATCTCTTCATTCCCCTGTAAGAATATGAGAGCTGTGCATGCTGGTGCACACCTTTAATCTGAGCACCCGGGAGGCAGAGGCAGGCGGATCTCTGTGAGTCCGAAGCCAGTTCGATGTACAGAATGAGCTCCTGGACAGCCAGAGCTACATCATGAGAGCCTGTCTTGAAAACAAGCAAGCGAACAGAATACGGAAAGGCAGGAACTTATTGTTATCTTCCCCTTCTCGGTGTTTTCTGTCGCCTCTGGAAGAGATGGCTGCCTCAGTTCCCTTTGTCAAAAAGCCGTCACTACAGCAGTGGCAGAGTCGAGCTTTCGAAGTCAAATTTGGACCCTGATGGAAACATTTCCAGAAGTTTGACTTTGAAACTTTCTGGTGTCTCTATTAGGTGAGCATAAGACAAATATAATGCCTCCCGGGGAGTTGTTTTGTTTTTTAGGTTAAATGACAGCAGCACACACCAAGGGATAGTGCAGTTCATGGCTCGGGACTCAGCAGATATGGGTGGCGCAGTGATTATGCCAACTTTCTAGGTCTTATGCAATGACACCCGGGTACCTCGAAATAACTGTTGTCACAGAGATGAGGCAGAGCCTGCCCCAGGCCCTCCCATAGGGAAAGCAAAGCAACAGACGGGGAGCCAGATGTTCAAACCACTAAAAAAATTTAAAGAGTGATTGCAGTGATTGGCACACAAAAGAAAAGATGGGGAACAGAAAAAAATACTTTTTTAGAAGCTCAGTGACCCACTTACTACACTGTATACCTCTGTGAACATTAGGAAACACGGTGCCAAGACAGAGGTAGAAGACAGGTGTGGTGTACCCTGCAATCTCAAGACTCAAGAGGCAGAGGCTCAGGGTTGCTCTAAGTACCAGGTTATCCTGGGCTACAGTAGGAGACCATGTAGTCAATGAAAGCAAAGTCCAGAAAGGAACTGGATACATTGGTATGTGATTATCCATTGCTGTGTAACAAATCCTAATTAGTGACTTAGAGCAATCTTTTTGTTGTTTGTTTGAGGTAGGATATCTTTATGTAGCCCTAGTTGTTCTAGACCCCACTGTGTAGACCAAGTCAACCTTGAGATCTGCTTGCCTCTGCCTCCCACATGCCCAGCTTGAAAACAATCTTCTCATTGTTTGGCATAGTGTTTTGCATTTATTGGGCCAAGAAAAGTGGGATATTCTGTTTTGTTTGTTTTTTAACACAAGGTCTTGCACACCACCTAAATCCTAGCATTTGTGAGGTGGAAGCAGAAAGCTCAGGGGTTAAGTCAAGGCCATCCTTACCTATCTAGTGCATTCTAGGCCAGCCTGGGTTACACGAAGCCCTGTTTCTAAACATTAAAACAAAAAACAAAACCGATAAACCATGTTCGGTTCTTGCTGTGTCCTCTTCACTAGTTCAGGCTAGCCTTGAACTTGCCATTCTCCTACCTCAATCCTTAAATGATGCTGTGTGTCACAATGTCAAAGTCAACAAGGTAGGTTTTTGTTGGTTTGTTGGTTTGGTTTTTTTGTTTGTTTGTTTGTTTGTTTTTAGCCTGGCATATCTTATGTGGTTGCAATAAAATTGTAGCTGATATTTATGTGGGCTTCTTCTGGTGCCATAGGCGACAGTGTATCTACCTACATCTGGTCTTTGTGTGTGACTTAGATTTCTTAACTACATGGTATCTCGAGTCCACCCGAAAGCACCAAGTGGAAACTGTTACCTCTTCAGACCTAGGCTTAGAACTTATACATCATTACTCTAGGCATATCAGTAGGCCTGTCCAGGTTCAGAGAAGCATCAATTCGCCATCTCTTGAAAGGAATCTCCGCTTCTTCATATTGTGAGAAAAGTGCAGAGGACAGGATAGACTGTGACCCCCAGCCCGCCAGTCCGACCTCTGCCCTTAAGAACTTACATCCCTTTGCCTATTTATGACCTCTCTGGGTAAAGGACTTTTAACATTTAGGTTTACTGACCTGCGTTCAGGTCCCCGGAACCTATACGAGAGCGGGAGAGAATCGACTCCACAGAGTGGTCCTCCTACCTCCTGATTCCTGGGATGCATTAATGCCCATTCCCCATCATACATATACTCTCTCACTTAAATTGTTTTTGAAAAAGAATTCATATCCCTTCAACGTATCACTTTCAGCCCTCTTGTCCAGACTCCCAAATCACATTTCATTACATTATCAACTTCAAGTCTGTCATCTTACTACCTAAATCAAGTCTGTGTGTGGGTGAGGCTCCTCAGGCTCATTCCTTCACCCAGTCCTTAAGACCCAAGTCTTGATTTGAAGACTTATTACTAAAGGGGTATGTCACCTGCCCCACAAAACACACAGCAGATGAAGGTCGAACAACCACTTTAAATCACACTATTAAGAGGGAAATCAAAATCCAAAGCACTTCTGGAATTCAGCCAAGGATGCTCCTCGTCTGTTTTTCTATCGAGGCTGTCTTCCTGCTTCTGGGGTGTCTAAGGGCCCTGGCTGTACCCACTGGGCTCTTCACTCCACTGAGCATCCTTACTCTTATCTGAAGTAGCCTTATTTTGCACGAGTGTTTTTCTACATCATCCTTTGCCTATGCAACTTCTGTTGTTGGTTTGTGTTATTTCTGCAGCTGCGAGTGTCAAACCCAGTCTCTCATGTGCTGGGCAAGAACTTTACAACCAAGTCTCACCCAGAGTTTAACCTTGTTTTGAATTTTTGAGATGGGATCTTGCTGTGAAGACTTGGCTGTTCTCAAACTTGTGATTTTCCTGCCGCAGCCTCCTTAGTACTGCTATTATAGACCTGTTCTTCCTGTAGAACTTTAAGAGTTCCAAGGGCCTTCTTTGTTCTGTCTTTGCCCCCTTTTCATTCCAAGCTAATAATACAATTTATGGACTCCAGAACCTGAAGATAAGCCCTCTTCATCTCTAATTCCTTGTGGTATGGTATTGGACAGTGTCCTTGCATATCTTAGAAATGCTGTTTAGTGGTCAGTGAGACACCGTTGTAGGAGACCGCTTGCTTCTTCCCAGCTGCTCAGACTCCCAAAATAATCACATGGAAACTATATTATTTGCAATACTATTTGACCAAAAGCTTAAGTTTATTTTTCTGGCTAACTCTTATATCCTAAACTAACCCATCTCCATTAATCTGTGTATCCCCGAGTGCCTGTGGCTTACCCGGTAAAGTTCCTTCCCGCGTCTGTCTCTGGCGTTGGCTATATGGCTTCTCCCTGACTCTGCCTTCTTTCTTCCAGCATTCAATTTAGTTTCCCCCGCCTAGCTCTGTTCTGCCCTGCTCTGCTATAGGCTCAAATCAGTTTCTTTATTAATGAATGGTATTCACAACACACAGAGGGGAATCCCACATCAAGACACAACAGTCCTTTTCTTCTGTTCCAGGAGGTCTATAAAGTACCACTGTAAACTTGAGGTCCCAAAGCAGTGTCATGGAAAGTCTGTTCTGGTATGATATTTGCCTAGAACCTGTTTGACAAGAGATGGATTGAGACAAAGATTTGTATAATTTTTCATTTGTTTTCATACCTGTCACATACTTCATCCAAAATTTCCTTCAAAACAAAAAGTTTGGGCTTTGTTGCTGCTGCCACCAGCTCATCTCTTGACTTGTGTTCTGCTGTGGACAACTGGAAGACAAGCAGAACTTTGAAACTCAGCCCAGAGTCTCCTATGGAGACACTGAGTTCGTTAGCTACATCATCTGTCTCCCACATTCCCACTGCTAGCAGCCTTGTCGCTTTCTGACTTCCTAGGATCCGGTGAAGTTCCCTCCCTCCCCAGAAAGCCTTTCTTGGCTCTTCCCCAGGCCTGCTTCCTTCCACCTGCTGGTGCTTCCCAGCATCAGGACCACGTGCTTTCCTATGGCAGCACCTGATGTCCGAGAATATCAACTCGGGATTAGCAAATAGAAGCTGCTGCATATTCAGTGTGCTTTACTGAAAATGAGTTAATGGTAGAACTGCTTTATTAAAAGTACTTAGAACTTGAAAATGCAAATATGTATTTGCTAGTATGGTTATGGTTTTAAAAAATCTTATAGGAATACTGTAACCAAACACATTGGGTTCCTATCTCGATGAGTCTAAAGCCAAAATAGGCACAGCCAAGATGAGTGAAGGAAGATTTGTTACCTGCTGTAGGAGAGTGCGGCAGTTATCTCCAACGTAGTGTGCTAGACCTCAGATCCACATGTCTGCTGCCTTAGTTTCCCCGTGTTCAAAATAAATTTAAAAAAACAGACATTGGTAAAGGCAAACAATTTTGTGTTTTCTTTCTTAGCTGTTTAATGAAATTTTATTTTTCGCTTTTCGTTATTAAACTTATTTCATGTGAGTGTATATTGTGCTCATAGCCCCCAACCCCATTTTTCTCACCCTTCCCCGCTCCCGTTAGGCCCTTTCTTCCCCTAGACGGTTTCACTACTAATTTCAAGTCCTGTCTGCACAGGTTTTTTTTATATAACTATATAAAATATAGGAATCACAGATGAGAGAATATTTGTCTTTCTGAGAGTGGTGTAAATGCTGCTTAATATGATAATTTCCAGCTGTTTCCATTTTCCTGCCAACAACTTAACTTCATTCTTTTTTTATGGCTGTAGAAGAAACTATTACACACATGACATTTTCTCCGTCTTTTCCCCGGCTGTGACAGATAGTGCCGTGATAAGTGTCACCATGCTATAGCTCTGCAGTGCGTTGACATGGAGCCGCGGAGCCGCGTAGGTCAGTACCGGGAGTGGTAGCACAGGTTGGTAGGATACCTCCTCGTAGGGAGGGGCCTTTCCTGTGTTGTTCTGATCTTGTTGCAGAGGAGAGTGGAAGGTGGGTTAGAAAGACTATGCCAAAGCCTTTTAACTGATCCTCCGGCCTTCGCCTCCGGAGTGCTGGGCACCATGGTTGTTTCTATGCGGTGCTGGCGGCTGAACCTAGGGCTTTGTACACTTTGACAAGTACTCCATTGGTTGAGCTACCCAGCCAATCCCTGTTAGTTTTCTCTGCTCAAGCTGTGAAGTAAAAGCCTACTGTTGAGGGTGCTGGAGAGATGTCCAGAAGACATGGGTTCAATTCCCAGCACCGACATGGCAGCTCACAACTGTCTACAACTCCAGTTCCAGGGGATATGACGCCCATGGAAAGACATCAATACATATAAAATAAAAATTAAAAAATTAACAAAAAGAATCAAATGAGGGGAAAGTCTACTGTTGTTTTACGATGTTTCACTGTATGGTAACTAGCAGCTGTGCCCTGTTCTCTGCATAGCAACCGTGCCTGCCATGTCTTCTACCTGGAGTCTCCGAGGACTCTCTTAGGGTCCACATTGATACCCGTGTGACCTTGTATGTGGTCACCTCTGTGAGTTTCATGTGATGATAAAACAGTGCTCTGTTCTTCTGCATATTGAGATTCTCAATTTTTTATTCTGGCTTTTTTTTTGTTCTGATTACAAAGGTAATAATAGTGGCTCAAATTTATTCATCCTATAAATGAATAAAGGGAAGACACAGCCTGCATACATAAACAGGAAAAGGAGAAATATCCCCAGACTGTAAATGGAAAAGAACTCAGCCTGGCGTCTTAAAAGAGCAAACTAGTGTACAAAATGGGGAATGCTCATGGATTCCTGTACCCATGGCAACTGTTGCATCTGTGTGCATCCTCCCGGGACTTTCTTCTAGGTATCTTTATTTTTTAAATTTTTATAAATGGTTTCTTATTAAAGTAGTGTATGAAACATAAACAAATTATTCAACACATAGAAGTGCTGTAGAATAAAAATCAAAAAGGCTTCTCTTCTAGGGTAATGCTATTAGCAGTTAGATATAGATTTTTTAAAAATTTTAAACACAACAGAATTATACTGTATTTTAATACAAATAAAATCAAATAATTTTTATAACAAGTATAGCTATTATATCTTTTAATTTTAGCAACCAAGATCTTAATGATAAGCTTTCATAGATGTATATTTGGATTGATTTCATTACTGTTGGCTTGTGAGGGTTTTTTTTATAATTAGTTTATTTATTAAGGATTTCTGCCTCCTCCCCGCCACCTCCTCCCATTTCCCTCTCCCTCCCCCGATCGAGTCCTCCCTCGTCAGCCCAAAGAGCAATCAGGGTTCCCTGCCCTGTGGGAAGCCCAAGGACCACCCACCTCCATTCAGGTCTAGTAAGGTGAGCATCCAAACTGCCTAGGCTCCCCCAAAGCCAGTACGTGCAGTAGGATCAAAAACCTACTGCCATTGTTCTTGAGTTCTCAGTAGTTGAGGTTTTTTTTTTAAGATTTTAAAAAAATTCTGTGTGTGTGTGTGTGTGTCTGTGTGTGTCTGTGTGTTTGTCAGTGGTTCTCAACCTTCATAATGCTATGCCACTTGAGTACAGTTCCTCATGTTGTGGTGACCTCCAACCACAAAATTATTTTCATTGCAACTTCATAACTGTAATTTTGCTGCTATTATGAATCGTAATGTAAATATCTGGTATGCAGGATGTCTGATATGCGACCCTTGTAGTCATTACTCTAAGGGGATCATGACTAGTCTGTGTGCCTGCAGTACCCACAGATGCCAGAAGAGGGCATCCTGTCCTGGAGCTGTAATTACAGATGTATGTGAGCTCTCCAAAGAGGGTGCTGGGAACCAAACTCAGGCTCTCTGAGAGATTAGTATGTGATCTTAAGTAAACATTGTGCTGTCCCTGTGGCCTCCTTCCACTTTTCAAACATTTAGTTTTTATTTTGTGTTGCTTTGTTGTTTCTGACAGGGTCTCACTGTGTAACTCAAACTGATCTCAGATTCAGCAATCTTCCTGGTTCAGACTTCTAGCCCTGAAGTACAGGGGCATGCTTTGTCTGAGTCCTGGAATACAGGGGCATGCTTTGTCTTCTCGTTTTTAAATTGTCATTACTATTAAATTATAATTAAACATTTCCCAAGCTTCTTGCTATTTGCATTTCCCCTCTTATGAATTATCTATCCATACCCTAAGGATCACAAACAGTAAATAAGAGTGTAGTATGTTTCTCTTGAGAACTTTTAAGCATCCAACATTTGTTTGAGTCATTGTTTCTGTGATTATTAATGATTTTTTACAGTCTTTGTAATCAGTCCAACAAATACTGCAAAAAGGATGGAGAAACCTGTCATCCATGTTTCAAATAAATTTATTTCAAATAAATCAGGATTTATTTGCTAAACAACTTTAATGAGTCTCTACCCATCCTGAAATCCTTTCTGTAAGCCACTGGCTCCAAATTGTGCTCTTCCTTGCAAGGCTGGCATCTGCTGGCGAGATGACACCTTTAAGAATACTCTAAACTCGGAGGGATGGCTCAGTGGTTAAGAGCACTGACTGCTCTTCCATTCAATTCCCAGCAACTAAATGGTGGCTCACAACCATCTGTAATGAGATCTGGCGCCCTCTTCTGGCATGTGGGCATACATGGAGGCAGAATGTTGTATACATAATAAGTAAATAAATGTTTAAAAAAATAAAGGAATATTCTAAACTCAATGAAGAGAAACTTGTACCTTCCTAGACAAGTCTTTGAACTGAATTGTGTTTATATGGCTTATAAAAATCAAGATAGAGCTGGCCGTGGTAGCACATACCCAGCACAGCCCAGTCTATACAGTGAGTTCTAGGTCAACCAAGGCTACATAGTAAGACCCTGTCTCAAAAGCCAAAAATGAACAAAAAAAAATTTAATGTAGCATTTATATATCATAAAATGCCTGAGTCTTGGGTATTAGGTTATTTCAAGTAGTTTCACTGAAAAGAGACACTAAAATGTTTATCATATTATCATTATTTGAGGGGGGGGGGAGACTTGAGGAGAGGTCTAAAGACCATATGTATGGTACTTGATCAGCTTCTCGGGAGACTGTGCTTTCCGTACCATGCTGTCATGGCATGGAGTAGGGCAGGTAACAGTGCCTGATAGAACTTCAGAATGATTCTATTGCCAGTTACTTCAGAGACATCATTTTGAACATAAATCCATTTCTAATCACCTGCAATCATGATATAGAAACTGTGGGATGGAAAATGCTTGTTAGAATTTTCTAGCAGGACCTTGAAGGCCATGCAATCCAGGCTGTTGTCGAGGGGAGAAAGCAGAGTCTTATGAGGGCTCTGAGGGAGGCTCTCGTCTTCTTAGACAGTCCTGGAGCTCACTAACGCTGCATTCTGGCCCTAATTCCGTGTTCTTTCCGAACCTCCTCCTTCCTCTTGAGGGGCTTGGTCTGGCTATAACCTGTAAACTTTCCATCTTTGATAACTTTTTGCCAGTTTGTTTTCTTTACAATTGCTGCTTTATTTTAGAACCAGAGACTAGGAGGTGTTCTTTTAGATGAGGATTCTAGGTAATTACTTCTGGTCACTCCCAGAACAGCATCTGCATTCATGTGCCCTGGTGTGGCTTTTGAGGAATTCACATACCAAAGTGTTGAGCTCAGATACAGAAACTGAAGGGGTTGATCCCCTCTATACTGGAAGCCTAAGGCATTTCCTGGTGGATTTGTGGGAGTCATCTGCACACTTTAGGGAGACAGTCTGGCTCTAGAAGCAGGTTATTAGTGTGTTATGTCCTTTGAGGGGTGGGTAAAGTACTGGGCTTGAACCCAGGAGCCCCCACATGTCAAGAGCATGCCACCGCCTCAATATACCTCTGCCCACCTGCTTTTTCCTTTGCAATACTGGCATGCCACTTCCCATTATCTCCAGACTAACTCAGTGTTCAGACTAGAGCTGAAAAATAAGTTAGGCAGTTTGGTAGTCTTATATTTTTTGTTTCTAAGATAATTTTGTGCTTAACTGAAATATAAATTAATCCTGGTTTGTTTGTGTTTTGTTTTTGTTTTTTATAATAAAAGAAAAGGCTTATGAACAATTCAGAAATAAAAGCTTTTTGGTCAGGAATTCTGAAGCATGTCATCAGTGAATTGGCCAGAATGTGAAGATCTGTAAGCTTTATAGTTAGATGGGAACGTGAGTCAAAGGGAAACCATGATGGAGGCAAGCACTTGGACGCCGTCAGCTCCGGATCCAGAGCCTGCTCTCTTCAAATGCAGCGCCTGTGTCTCACAATATTTGCTCTTTAGTTTAAACAGCAAACAAAGCATCTTACCTGTCAACCTCACTTTCTGTTTTGTGTTTATGCCCTTGTTCTACCCATGACTATGGAAAGTGTTCTAGTCTGTCTGTTCACTCATTTACTGAGTAGACATCACTAGCTCGTGTTTACTAGAAAAGTATTTGTGGATCTGGGGTAACTGCTGAACCAGTTTTCTATCTAGACCACCAGCAGTGGTTTCCTTCCCCATACAACCTTCAAGCCATGGGCCAAAAGCCCATCTGTGTTATTCATGGCTTCCTGTTCCTGGCTTTCTCACACAATAGGATAATACTCCCCTCTTCTCCCTTCTGAGTTTTTTTGTAAGACAAGATTGACTTAAATCATTATTTCCAGAAGCACAATGAAGTGAGCTTTTCCAACCGGGCTATCCATCTTGGTTTATATTATTGTGGGGACAGTTTAGCTCATAGAGTCGTTGGTTGGCAGTGTTTGCCCAGCTTGTTCTGTTTGCTTTAGAGACCATTTCTCCACAAAATCCATAGTGACTCTCCTCTAGTGCTTCCTCTGGTTCTTTATCCAGCTGTCTCTCATCGTCTCTCACCTTCTTCTTGGCTGTTACACCGCCTGTCTGATAAATACTCAGTGAGCCTCAGAAGACAGCAGGACTTTAATAATGCAGTAGCGAAAAGAAGGGGTAAATGTCCCCCAGAGGGGGTCTGAACCCTTAAACTTGTTCCTCAGCTGCATCTTCTGTTGTTGGTGAATCTGTACAAGCCAAGAGGGGCCGGAGGCTTTTCCATCCTAGCCTCTGGCTCTGTTTGGTTTTGTAATGACAAATAATCCTCCGTCTTATATTTTTAATGCTTCATTCTGAAAAGAACTATTTTAAGGGATCTCATATTTCCCTTTGTCAGTTATGAACACAGACATTCTTAAGCTTCTTTGTTAGGCAGGGTCCCTTGTAGCCCATGCTGGCTTGGAACTTACTCTGTAGTTGATGATGACCTTGAATTCTTGATGTTCATGCCTCTTTCATCTTCCAAATGCTTGAATTACATTTGTGAGCCGCAGAGTCTGGATTCCCATGGACTGTCTGAGCTTCATTTTCCCCCCTCCCTTATTCACTTTACACACACACACAGACACTGGATTGTTTTACACGAATTACTCATGCTGTAAATGTTTCCACTAATGCTCCACTTATTGCTCTGAAATTTAAGAGAAGTCAAAATGCCATCATCAGATTAAAAATAGTAATGCTTACTTTAATAGCATCAAATATCTAGCAATCACTGAAATTTTCTTGATTTTCCCACTGGTGTTTTACAATTAGTTCGTTTGGAGCAGAATCCACACAAGGACCAGGAGGGGCTTTCTAGGCAGTTATGTGGAGGCCTTTTCTCATTAATTCACTCAAACACACAGCGATTGTTTGAATGGATATGGTTTTCATGCACCAGGCACAGCTCTCGGTGTCAGGAATGCAGAGTGGAAGCAGTTGTAGACCTTGCACGCTCACAGTATTGAAGGCTGGAGGGAAGAGAGTGGGGACAGTAAACAAATCAGTAAGAGAGGAAGTGTGCACGGTGAGAAGTGCCGAGAAGAGCCGAAGCTAAGCCGTGCGTTCAGTGTAGCAGCTTCACACACAGCACGGAAGACAACATCCTTGGAAGCCAGGATGCTTAGTAAAACCTGACTGATGAAGAAGATATCCATATAAAAGACAATCTGAAAGGATATTTCAGACAGAGAAAAGAAGCTATGTGAGGCCATAAGGCCAGAACAAGGTCAAGCAATTTCATAAAAGCCCTGGGCTCTGAGATACAAAGTGAGGGTAGAGGGGGTCCATAATGAGGCTGCAGGAACTCGTCTCTATGTAGCTGTGACCATTGAACAGAACCGGTACAATCTAAATGGCCATAATTTTACTTGATGATGTCTTGCTAAAATGCCATGGACTGTAAATCGGTATGTGAAGCTGGCAGCCTCTGTTTAGACTCTCTGAGATGAGCCTGCATGCATTCCTATGATGGGAAGATCTTACCTTTTACCCTCTTCTCTTTTAAAAGTATGCACAACCTATGCGACTGTTGATGTCACGTGGTGACTTTGAGCTTCCTATGAATTTAATGGAGACACCTGTGCAATCTACCATGTCATGTAGTGACATTGAGCTTGCTATGAATACAATGTAAGGTGCAAACACAGAGGTGAGCTTTTGTGCCATACAGTGTGGGTAGCACAACTTTGAAGGATGCCATTTACTTTGGTGGCTGTGTTAGCCAGACTTTCTAGGATGTAAGAAATACTCAGCGGAAACAATTTTTAAAAGGAAGGATTTATTTTGATTCATGGTTTCGGTCCATGGCCAGCTGACTCTGTTGTTTTTAGGGCTGTGGGAAGACAGAAACTTGGAAGCAGTGCTGTTCACTTTTAGGTGACCAGGAAGTGATGAAGGGACAGAAGGAGAAGGTGTGTCTTTGTAGAGTATGTGCCCAGTGAGCAGCTTCCTCCCGCCAGGGCCACCTTCTACTGCCTACACAGATGCAGCCACCAGAGCAAATCCATTAAAGGATCTCTCCACTGCATAGGTCAGAGCCCCAGAATCTAACTGCTTATGAGAGTCCATGGGCCTTTAGGAGAGAGACATCTCAACTCAAACCATAACAGCAGCAGTGTGGTTTCTTACCCCACTGAAAAGCAATAATTATCGAGGTCTAGGTGAGTCTAAAAGCCTGATTTGATCCATAAACAAATCCTGTTATAAAGTGGAATATCCAGCTCTGCATGGTGTGGTGCACACCTTTAATCCCAGCACTGGGAGGCAGAGGCAGGCAGATCTCTGTGGGTTCAAGGCCAGCCTGGACTATAGAGAGACTCTGCCTCAAAAAACCATGGATGGATGGATGGATGGATGGATGGATGGGTGGGTGGATGGATGGATGTAAAGTAACTGGAAAGTCTGTGGTGCAGGGAAAAGACACTTGGACAGCATGTACTACAACTTAGTACAGGATGAGTAGCCCTTTTCTGAAAACCCAAAATCCTAAATGCTCCAAAATCTAAAACTGTTTGAGTACTGAAATGACATCCCAGGTGGAAAATTCCATACCTCATTCTTTGTGATGGGGCACAGTGAAAACACAGGAGCCATACAAATGCTGTGCAAAATGATCTTGACGCTACATATGCAAGGGACATATGAATCACAATTTAATTTAATTTCATGTTTAGAATGAGTCCTATTTCTATAGAATCTCCTCATTTATATGCAAATATACTGAATGTAGTACAATAAACAACAAACCCCTCAGTATCTGAAACATTTCTGGTCCTAAGCGATTCAGATAAGGATCGTACTGTCGGTTGAAGTCAAACTTAAAGAGTTTGGAAGACTAAATTATCTAAGGTTAATAACATTTTAATAGCTTTCATTGTGCCAAATGTACTTGTTCTGAACTCTTTTTTAAAAATTACCTGCAGTGCTTGCCCTTAGAGCTGGTGACTTGAATGTGTTTTATGCCAAGAGAACTAATGAAATTTGCTTAAGTTCAGTGAGTTCTATTTTATTAGACAAAGAGGTTATTCATAACGATAGAATTAAAGCCAAAATTTTTGCTCTGAACTCAATTTTTATTCATTCATTGACACAGAATCTAGCACTTTGTTCTACCTCCTTCCACTTCAGACAGAGACATAAATTTATCTCTTTTTTTTATCTCCCCTTCTCCATATACATAAGTATTAAAAGGTGGTTTTTGTTTTTTTTTAAATGGGACAGCCAGAGAAATAGCTCAGTTTGTGTGTTTACCTGGAATGAACAAGGCCCGGGCTCAGTCTTCAATGTCTGTTCAGGTGTCTTGGTACAGACCCTGTTGTCACAGCATTCTGGAGGCAGAGGTGGGAAGATGAGAAATACAAGATCATTCTGGGCTATAGAGTCACCTCAAGGTCAATCTGGCCTACAAGAGATCTGTCAGGAATATAATAATATAAAACAAAACATGAAAACACCTGATGGACCCCCCTCCCAAATTCTGATTACCTAGCCTATTGGTAGCCAAGAAAAGATAGGATACTGAAGATCTTTTCCTCACTTGGGAATATGTATTGTTCATAAAATTGCATTCTGATAACATGCATTTGCGAATTATCAGTAGAGTAATCTAAGGAAATAGGAAAAAATGTGAAGCCTCCTTGGTCTCTGTCCAGGTGCCGCTTCAACATTTAATTACTCTTCTGAATCAAGGAGGCATTTAAATGCAGTCTGGCCAGTAAGCAGCCTGAAACGGTAAACTTTTAAGCAATCTATTGATAATCTTATTAAATAGCAGACTGATTTCTTTAGAGATACTCAGGAAAAAGGCTAACCATTAACTAAAGAATGATGATGTTTCACGATGCTGTAGACTGTCATGGTGCACATATGGCTTCTTTTGTCATAGTTAGCAGCTGGCCTGCCTTTTCTTCCACCTGCCGTCTTTGACACTAAGCCAGACCCTCCTGTCTCTGGCTTCTGAGGCAGCGCTCATTGCAGCCTGAATGAGAGGAGACTCAAGTCAGTCTTCACCCTGAGACGAGATGATTCTCCCATGGGTGCTTAGACAGCCACAGACTCACTCCCCGGCGACAAAGCCAAAGCCTGGCAGAACCCTGAGAAAAAGTACAGTTTTACATTGAGAATGAAGTTTCAAAGAGACACCATTAAACATTTAGGTGCTTTCCAGCCGGGCGGTGGTGACACACGTCTTTAATTCCAGCACTGGGAGGCAGAGGCAGGCAGATCTCTGTGAGTTTGAGGCCGGTCTGGTCTACAAGAGAAAGTTCCAGGACAGGCTCCAAAGTGGTAGAAAAACCCTGTGTCAAAAAAGAAAAAAAAAATTCGGTGCTTTCTTTGTATCCACATAGCGCATAACTGTTAGGTGGGAAGATTAGACGCTGCTAACGTGTGTTGAAGATCAGTTGTAGGAGGCATCCTTTGAGTGTCTCAAAGAGGAGTTGGGGCTAGAATCTGTTTCCAGAAATCCTTGAAAATTGCAAGTTTTGGCTTTGTCCTTTATATTAGCCAGGATCCAGAGATAGTGTCTGAAGACAGGATGCTGTCACTCAGTTTTAATGGAAGGCGACCAGCACACTCTGGTATACGCGTCAAAAGGTCAAAATATCAGGGTTATTGCACCGGCCATAGCAATAGTGATTTTAGTGTGAGGTCCTTTGCTCAGGGCTATGTGTATTGATGCTTTGGCGTCTTTTCAGCATCTGAATTGGTAGACGGAGAACTGAAGCTTGGAGACTTGCTTAAAACCCACAGAGCTCGAAATCACAAATCAAAGTGAAGGGACTGGGACTCAAATGTATTTGTGACTTCAAGGCATGAGCCTTGTTTGTTTTCCTTCAGATGGATCGCTAGGCTGTTTTAAAAGCTATTTGTCGTGATTGCGCCATTTCTATACTTGTCTGATATCACAGTAACATTCAATATGTTCTTGGGTGGAAGAAAGGATGCTCAAACAATAGATAATTATTTTCTAATATTTCTGCAGACTGAGAGCCCAAGCAAGTTCAAGGTGTGAGCATTGGCGAATAGTTAGATATTCAATATTCGTTCTTGTTCCCTTCCCCTACTGTGACAAAATACCTGAGAAAATCAGCTTCCAAAGAGAAACAGTTTGGTTTTGGCTCACAGCTTTGGAGATTGCCGTCTGTTGTTGATTGCCACCGTTGCTTTGAGGAAGGCAGACATCATGGCAAGACTGCATGGTGAAGGGAGATGCAGGCCCCTTGGAGGCCAGGAAGCAAAGTGGGCTGTGTTCTTAAGCACTGGGTTACAACGGTGTTGACAGGGGAGATGTGACCATAGATTGTCAGGAGTAGGAAATGGAAGACTCTAAGACAGCTATGAAGCTTTACTGTGAGAGGTTGACCAGAAGGTCGTGGTTGTAGTTAATCAAGGTAGGGACTACAGGAGCAGAGCAGGTTTTGGAAACACATTTTCATCAAGGAACTGAAGGAACAAATAATAGGCTTTTGGAAATTAGGGTCTGGAAATCAATACAGAAAAGAAAGACTAGATGTGTTCTCACTGAGGGTAATAGCTTAGGAGTTCTAAGAACGGGTGTGCTTGAAAAACAGAATGAGGTACAAGACAAGGGCAGAGAATAAGCCTTATGGGGGATTTTGTAGGTAACTTGGAAAATAGGGTTCCATAAATCTAAGACAGCAGAAAACATGTATGCCCAGGGTGGGTGCGGAGATGAATGTGCTTCCAGAAGCAGCTGTGTGGTGTTCCCTTTGCCATTTCCCCCTCCCCCAACCAAGGTTGCCTTTCCAGCCCAGACAGTTTAAACCCAGAACTCCTGCTGCTGGGTCTTAAAGTGAAAGTGCATTTATAATGTAAGAAAGATAAACTATCAAACTGTTGATTGGGTTTCGACCAGACTGCCTTTTCAGTTGTGTTGTACGGTTTTGGTTTTAGGAAATGGTTATTGCCGTTCAAAGGAGTTCACATTCTGCATTCAATGAGCCAAACAAAATTTGTTGAGATGTAGTTGATGTGTGTTGGATGAACTAAGCTGACATTTACATAGGTATTTTTCTTATGCCTGTGGTGTTGATTGCCATTGAAGAGATCTAATGTGACCAATAAACGGGTCAACCTGTGGCCTGGTTACCAGGATGGCAATGTAAGGTCTGTGGAGACCTCCCTATTGTTATTCTTCCAATAGGAATTCAACTAGGCAAACACCAAGTTCCTCTTCTCTGCTTTTTTTCTTTCAACCAATACATTAGAGTTCCAGAACAAGAGAAAACTTCCTCTGGTGTGATTTGATAGAAGGCCCCATTGTTAATTAAAAGCTGTCATTGAACTTACTGTTTAATTATTTCCTTCTGTCTCTATATTAATTTAAGTATCTTAGTATTCATACTAAGTAGTAATGATTTAAATTACTGAAAAACACATTTCTTATTAAGCAACTTGCCTTTGAAGAGTAATATTAGTTAATTGCCATAGCATTAAAATCATATTTAAATTTTTTTTTTCAAAAATCCTTCTGGTTTTCTCAGTCTTGTTTTGGTAATTATATTATCCTTTTTTTTTTTTGGTAATTATACTGTTTTAAAATGTGTCTTTTTCTTCATCACAAATATAACCTAAAGCATTCCCATTTCTTTGCTTTTCAGTGGGGGTGGTAGTGGTGAGTTAAACAAGTAAATAAATAAATAATTCTCTTGCTTTTCCTGTAAAGAACACATTAAACACCTATATGTGTTGCGACGCTACCGTGCTTAAATAAAAAACTTCTGTGCGTGTGTGTGTGTGAAAACTTCTGTGCATGTGCGTGTGTGCGCATGTGCATTAGCGTGTGTACATATGCACCTGCCTGCACACATGCTTCAGATTGAAGCGAGGGCCTCTCACTCTGAAGAGGCGCTCTCCTAGTGCGCCACACCCCAGCCCTTCACTGCTTCTGGCATTTTAATCAGTGAGGTGGAAACAGTGGACTGAGCAGGAGCTAGAGAGAGGAGGCCTCTGGCTCGGGGCCAGAGAGAATGGAGTTCTAGAGAGAAACTTGGAGTATTGGGTCTAGACTGAAGCAAGAGGCACGGGATCTTCAGTGGACCTCAGTGAGAAACAGTCCCTGACATCTTTCTAGCTTCAAAATGCAGTGGGAAATGAGGGGCTTTTGCTCTGACGACGTTCTTTCTGTTGTAGCTTGAATCAGTTAGTTGAAGAAACATACAGAAAGAAGCCAATTCAATATCTTACTATATGCTTAGGCCATTGCTATCAGTTAGTGGAGAGGGACGTTCAGCTCTGAGTAAACCCACAGCGTGCAGCTTGACATGGGAGTCATCTGTGGCTTAGACAGTAACGATGTGCTCTGTCCCATCTGATGCCTGGATCGGTTTCATGGCTGTCACTTCCAAGCTGTCCTAAACATTAAATAGCACAATGAGGTCACTGCTGCCAGCATTTGGAATGCAGTCTAGTTCCTGGTCCAGCATCTCCATCCAACATCCTGGATGTTTCATATATTGAGGCTGACTCGTGGCGGGAATCCAAATAGCTTCCCTATAGGAAGCTGAAATGAGACAGCTTTTAGCAAGATGGGTTGAGTCCGTTAGAACACAAATTCCAACAGTTTGGCCAGCTGTGGACTGCTAGTGAGCGCAGCTGACCAGCCAATGTGGAAATGAACATTAGAATCTCCCCATGAGCAGTGGCAACAGCTCTGACATGCTGTCAAGTCCAGAGCTATGAACAGCTCCACGGATGGCAGAACCCAAAAACTTGAAGCCTAAAAAGCGATGACGATAGAGCTAGAAGTATAAGCATTTATTAATTTATTAATCAATCCTACATAATTGATACTCTAATGATTCTTTTTCTGATTGTGAAATAATTTATAACTATTGTACACTGTATGGTAATAATCCCTTGTTGATCTATTGCATGCTCTTCTAGTATGTACAGGGATATTTTAAACATCTAATTTGTCTTCTTACCCCATAAAATATATTGTAGTTAACAGCATGATATTTAATGCCTAGACTCAAAGATTTTAAACCTATCAACTAATCTAACCTCCTGAAATTATTAGAGGTTGAACCCAAATGAGAAGATGGACGAAAAAAGGCAATCACACACATAGATGTCAGTAAATTAAGGCCAGATCAAAAGGAAATGCAACATGTGACTGTGTGTGCATGTATGTTCACGGGGGGGGGGATAGATGCATGTATATGTCAACATACATAAATGTGTGCAAGACCAGAGGTCAGCTTCCAGTGTTGTTCTTCATGAACACCCTCTCTGGAGACAGGCCTCTCACCGAACTGGCACTCACTGTTTTGACTAGGCTGGCTGGCCTGCATGCCTTCAGAGCCACCTGTCTCCACTTCTCCAGCCCTGGAGTTACAAGCGTTCACCACTATACCCAGAATTTTTACGTGGCTCTAGGGTTCAAGGTCAAGTCCTCCTACTTGCTTTGACAAGGATTTCACCAGCTGAGTCATGTGTCCAGCCTGCCTCTTGGGACATTAGTGATGATCACATCAACTTGGTCATCTTAATCTTAGTACACTGTAAACTGCAAGCAGGCACAGAAGTCTTTCATAGCAGAACATTCTGCAGAACTCCTAATCCAATGATCCCAGCAAGCTGGCATGGCTACTGGACAGATCTCTGAGCAAGAGTTCCCCGAGCAACCTTCCCCTAAGCAGTTCTTCCGCACTGCTGGTCTTCGTGTTTATGTTTCGTCCCCTGATGCATTAGCACCCATTGTCTACAACTTATTTTTTTATAGATAAGCTCATGCTAAAATCTGTGTGAGGAAGAGACCAACTCTCTTATTCTTCCCTACACCTTTTGAACTCATAACAACTAGAAGACAGGAAAGTAGAGAAGATGTCTGTCCTGGGGAACCAGGGCACAAGGCTTAGGTATAAGCTCTGAATTGGGACTGGCTGAATATGGCAGTATCTAGGTTTGGGAGGAAGCTGGACCCCTGCAGGGAATCTGCAATATGCTCATTTCCCTAAAAGGAGGCATTACATTCCAGGGCTCACCAGTGAGCCTTAAGTCTGTTTGTTTTTCCTTAATACTTTTCACATTTTTTTTTATTAACTCACAAATGATTTTGTTTCGTCTGGCTTTTCAAACAAGATTTGTTTTGTTGTTCTTCTGACCTTCTCCTTTTCTATCACTGCCACATTAAAAACGATTTTAAAGTAAGTAGCTGGGAGGGGGGTGCACTCCTATGAGGCAGAGGCAGGAGGATCTCTGTTAGTTCGAGGCCCACCTGGTCTACAGAGGGAGTTCCAGGACAGAGTCCCAAGCTACATAGAAAAACCAGTCTCAAAAAAAACCCATAAAATAAAATTAAATAAATAATAAGATAAGTAAATATATTTTTTTGGAGAACTAATACAATTTAGTGGAAATTATGCTTTTAGACTAAATTATAAGCTTATAAATTTTGTTGTTGTAAAATTAATGATGATCACATGGAGCAGGGAGAAATGAGGAGTATGAATTCTTGCCCTTTACTAAATGACTAAACACACCCGGACCAACAGGGCTAAAAATCATGCCAGTGTCTTAGTGTTTTTATAATCATTTTATTTCTTTAACTTCATGATTCAAGAATTATAACCAAGTCTTCCGTTTCCACCAGACAATTTTTCAGTTAATTCAGTGTAGACATTAAAGTGCTTTAATCATAGGCAGGAATGGTGATGCATACCTACAGTCTCAACACTTGGAACTTTGTAAGAAGTTCACCTCAACCAAGTAGTACATTTCAGGCCAGCTTCGACTACAAGCCCCTGTCTCAAAACTGAAAACATTCAAAGCTTTAAAATAAACATTGTATAAACTCTCCCTGGGTAGGTATGAACACCACGTCCCTAGATGGAACACCAAAGAGACAAATCTACCCAAGCCAAGCTTGGGAAACCAGTGAGTTCAGTTGTGTCTATTTTCAGGAGCGGGAGCAGCTCACTGGCTGCCACACCACACAGGGAAAGTCTCCAGTCCAGCAGTCGTCACTTGTGTTTCCCCAGGTCCTCTGGCTGCCTCATGTGCCCCTCATGACTCATTTCTCCCTTCCACCAGGAAATGTTAGCGAGCTCGATCATGTGAGGGTATCCTCTAAGTGATCCATAGCTGCTGTGGTTCCAAGACAACCGTTGCCATGCACAGAAGACAATGTCCCACAACAATTAAAAAACAAAACAAAACAAAAAAGCTTTAAACATAGCCTGGGTTAGTCAGTTATACAGTGGTCTCTGTGGCACAGTGGCACTTCCTCTGGCTTCCTGGGGTCAGTGACTAGAGGCCCTTCCTTTGTAGCCTGCTGGTGTGTTTTAAACAGCTCACACAGAGTGACCAGAGCAAAGCTGTTCCTTAGCAAGGTCGCTGAACTGAAGGGCCAAAGAGCTCTTTGGGCAGCCAGAAAAACAGCATGTTTATATACAAGTGAGGAGGAATGGAAACATAATGTCATTGCTTAAATAGTTACAGCCTAATTACTAATAAGAAGTGGTGCAGCCAACTTACTGCTGATACATTTTTTTTCTATTTCATTACTGGTGACTTTATAATTACTTATTGTTACTTAATAAGGTCAATGTCTTGTTATTCCTCCCCTGACACACATTCTGAAAAAACTGTACTGTCCTAGAGAATAGTCTCTGGTTACTTCTGCTGCCGCTGCTGCTGCTGATTCCATAATTCAAACACAAGACCTCTCTATTCAAAGCAAGTGCCTATGAGGTAGCCATTCCAGGCAGAGAAAGTGCTATGGCTAAGGTTCCCCTGGAGTGAGAGGGGTGGATTCTCCTGTTTTTTTCCTTTGTATCTGGGACTGTTGACACAATGCCTTTGTTCCACCCTATGTGCATTCCTTGCTTGCAGAGTATCCATCTGGCTTTACAACTCCCCAAACTCCACTCCCTTTTCTTTCTTTTGTCCAGTTCCAGAGGTTGAGCCTCATTTATGTTAGGCACTGCTGAGCTGTATTCTAAAGCCTCCCTTCCTTTTTTTTTCTTAAAAAATTATTTTTATTTCATGTGCATTGGTGTTTTGCTTGCATGTATGTCTGTGTGAGGGTGTTGGTTCCCCTGGAACTGGAATTATAGACAGTTGTGAGCTACCATGTGGATGCTGGGAATTGAACCAGGGAGCTCTGTAAGAACAGTCAGTGCTCTTAACCACTGAGCCATCTCTCCAGCCCCACTTCCCTTCCCTTCCCTTTAAGCTTTATTTGTGACTAAGTTGCCCAGGCTGGCCTTGAGCTCATCCAGTAGCATGGGTGGGCCTTGAGTTTATCCAAGTGCTACACCTCAGCCTGAACCACAAGGCTCAGCTTCTTGCCACATTCTTATTAGATCTGCAGTCTGCCTGCTTGCTATGGTATACACGGAAGCCATAGCTAAGGGCGTGAGTCAGTTCTTCAGACTTTGCTTGCAGTAACCCCTATTTTTGCGTATAGAATTGTTAGTGCTTTGAATACGAATGTTATTTAATGGTGACTGTGATGCTCATGAGAAGAATACGATGCTGTTTCTATTTCCACGCGACATAGAGACCAACAGTGCCAGGAAAAGCTGGAAATATTTCATATTACTAGATTGATAATGATACATTAGTAGAAACTTTAATGGATGTCAGTGACCCAGGGAGCTCAGAATTTTATCCCACAGAAAATGAACATTTAATGAGTAGCCTGGCATGTACTCTAACACCTTAACAAAATGCAGTCCGGTGCTAACTAAAGTCTGGTGCTAACTAACCTCCAGATGTAGAGAGCGTCTCTTAGAGTTTGTGAAGTGGAGAGAGGCTGTTCGGGAATATGCAGAGTTGACAAGTGCTCAGTTTCCCTCTTGGAACGGAATTAAACAACCGGAAAACAGTAGGGAACGTGGAAAGCATCAGCTGCTTGTAATTAAACCATTGCGCTGGCAATAATGGATTTGCAAAATGTGACTTAGAACAGAAAGTTGCTCCAGGCCACTGTTTTTTTTTTCTGTGATTCGATGAAGATTTTTATGGGCTTCCAGGTGAATTAGTGGGAGGGGCTTAGGCCACGTGTGATCAAGCCTCTCATGCTCTGTGGTGCTCTTAATGTATATTATGCTAATTTCCCTATGAATATAAAAAAGCAAATACTATTCTGAGAAGCCACTGACATTCTTCGCCCTTCTTGACTTTCATGGCTTCCGTTGTTAAAGTCTAAACACCCTTAACAACCCCTGTTAGAGGTGGCCAGGTTTTACATACTACAATTGTCAGTGAAAAAACCAATGATTGCATTCTAGTAGTGTGACTCTAAAGAGGGAGAATCCTCCAGTCCTTGTGTTGTCAAGATGTAAATAAGAGGTCAGAGAGGCCAGGGTGCCACCTCAGTGATGATAGTGACGCTGAGCTTAGCGCCCCTTGATGCGCCCTGGAAGGAAAGGTCATTCTAACACTCAGTGGTCCTCATCCTCCTTTTATAGAAACACTAGCCCACCATGTAAGCAGCCTTCACCTTTAACTTTATTGTCTTCCAATAATGTCCTCTTCTCTTGGACAAGCAGAAAATATTTTAAAAAATGCTGGATGTTGGATGGCATGTAAGATTTTCAGAGAAGCAGTTCGTGAAGTCAGGGTGACTAACATCTCAAGATCAGAGCAGAAGGGGAGCTGGGTCATCTTCCCCTTGGCTGTGAACAGCTGGCAGGAAGAGCTCCGTGGAGGACACAGCTTTGTGGCAGGCTGTCCACTTGGAGGAGAAGGCAGTGAGTGCTGGAGTCGAGGAAGATGGTGTCAGCTGCCCACCAGGCCTTTGTGTCTCACATGTTTGAAGCTCTGATGCATGTTTGCATTTGGAGTAACACCACATAGGCATCGGAGACAAGCGCTTTCAGGTAGAAACATTCAAGGCCACGCTAGCCGAGGGTGGTGGAGCCGAGTGAGCTCCCTGAACCAGTGCCACCAGCAAATGGTCCATCATGGTCCTCATGGTTCTGCCAGACTCACATAGTGAGAGACGACATTGCCTTTCTCCCCTCTGGTCGGGCACTGTCAAGGTGTGTTTATGGTCCTAGTGTGTCCCCAAATTGAAGAACCTGTTTTTGAGGCTCAGGTTTAAATAAGAATTAAGACCTCTGCCCACACCTGGCTCACACACAATTAAGACAAAGTGTTAGTCTTTTAATTAATTGCTGCTACTCCTATTCCTTACGTTCTCTTTTACACCAGCATACTAACTATTATAGCTAATAATGTGAAATGCTAGCATGCTCCGCCCTTGGAATGGGGGAGTCAGAGGAAGCCCTACTGAGACGCTGCAGTACTGTAAAGTTAGCATGCTCACCTCCTCGCTGTAGCAACTTGTCTGCCTTGGCACTTCTGAATTTTCAATAGGAGCTTTCCTTCCTAAGTTTTTATTTTGAAAACAATTCACATCATCAAAAAAAAAGTCCAGTCGATATCCAAGGTTCTTTCACCTGTGTGCACTTGCTAACGTTTTGCCAGCACATCTAATCCGTCTGTCCGTCCCCTCGTCACCCCACCCCAGCCTTCTGAGAGGCATCGTTGACATTTCATCCGCAAAACATCCAGTCTCCTCAGCAGGACATTCCTCTCAGAGCCAGGCAGTCTGCTGAAAAAGCAAGTGAGACAGAACTGTTGGCCTATGGAAAGTGATTTTCTATGGCTTGCCTAAATGAGGAACACATTTCTTTCTTGCTGACGAGACCGAGGGGGAAATGTGTGCCACTTACTCTGTGACAGTGAGTAGCCTGTATTTCTGACAGGGTAGGCGGCGTTCATCCGTGGCGGTGTCAACAAACGCTCCATCCGCTTGCCATTTATGCTTCAAATGGTCTTCACCTGTGCTGTGCAGGTGTATAATGCTTACTTACATTCTGTGTGTGTGTGTGTGTGTGTGTGTGTGCGTACATCGCGTGTGTAGGTCAGGATAACAGTAAGCAGTGGCTCTCCCTCCACCACGGGGTTCTGGGTATTGAACTCAAGTCTTTAGGTGTGTGTGACGAGTGTCTTTACCTACTGAGCCGTCTCACCGGCCCTGTGCTTTATGATTTTGTTCCTATAACTTCGGAACATTCTGGAGGGTTTTGTCTGTAAAGCGTAAGGGATCGTGTGCCGTGTGTCACAGGATCTGTTTGACTTGTAATCCTTCATTTTCCTGATTCTCCTATTAGACAAACCGTACTCACAGACCGCCTAACTTAATTTATGGACAGAAATACAATGTTTGGCTGTCTCTTTTATTTTGGACCTTGTGCTTGAAGCCACCAGACAGCTGTTTGGGTGACTTGTCTCATTTGTCACGGTTGCTCCAGCCTTCCTTTGAGAAAGGAGCTTAGCGGCTGTGGCTGCATTGCAGGAAATGATCCAGTAGACAGCCTTCTGGACTCTTGGGCCATCCAGGTGGAATTTCTTAGTGGGCTACAACACGAGGGTAGTGGTGTTTAGGTCAATGGCTATGTCCTGCCGTGTCCTTTCCTGGATTTCCCCCCAATGGTGACGTGGCATTAGACTTGATGCGGCAGTCAGTCTTGTCACTCTGTGCTGACACCTGAACGTGGACTCCATACATCAGTTGTTTCTGGAATCCATTATCTCTAACACGGCCCCCTTTCTGTTAGCATTCTACCTCGTTGCTGTCTCTGAGAGGAGGCGTCTTCCTGTCCTGTGGGAAACAGCCTAGAAAGGGAGCGAAGATCTACGACAAAGCTTATAGGGCTTAAGTTTTTTTGACACTAAACATTTGGTTCCTAAAATCTGCATGAGATACAAAGATTGACACTTCCCTAATGAAGTGTTCTCTTGATATAAAATGTAGTGAAGTGGTTGGCTAATTTTAAATTTCATCTGGTGTTTAAATATTTTGAATTGTATGTGAGAAACGTTTTGAATAATGTGCATTTCTTCTAAAAGGCTGGATTGAGCTAAGCATGGTAACGAAGCCTTGTAGTTCTGCACTAGAGGGGCTGAGGAGGGAGACTGGATGTTCAAGGCCAGCCTGGGCTCCACACTGAGATCCTTTTCCAATTCAGATTGGAAAAACCAGTCTGATCTTTTCATCTTGTATTAATCTGAACAAGATTAATGTGCGTGTCTGAATTCTTCACATGAAATAGGCCTTTGTCGTAAAAGGAAACAAACATGGGCTGGGGAGATGATGGCTCAACAGGTAAGAGAATTTGCTACACAGACATTAAGAACCTGGGCTCAGATCTGTAGCACTCATAAGAAAACCTTAGTGGCTGGAGAGATGACTAAATGGTTGAGACCACGTGCTGCTCTTGAAGGTGACCTGGGTTCAGTTCCCAGCACCCACATCAGGAGGCTTACAATCACTTATTACTCTAGTTCCTGGGGATCCAGTGCTCTCTTCTGGCCTCTGGGCACCTGCACACAGGTGGTGCGCATACATACACTCAAGGCACAAACACATAGAATTTTTTAAAGCTATGAGTAGCGTCACACCTATAATTCTGACACGGGAAAGAAGGGCATAGGGATTGAATGAGCACCAGGGCTTGCTAAGCTGTCAGCCTGCCAGAACATGGCAAACTCCAGGAACAGTGAGAGACTGTCTCAGTGCGTGAGACAGAGTGGAGAGGGTAGCACCAATGTCCTCCTCTAGCCTCCACACACACACTTATCATGTATACCTACACACACACACACATGCATACCGACACATGCACACATCATGTATACCTACACATACACACATGCATACCTACACATGCACACATCATGTATACTTCTACACAAACACATGCATACCTACACACACATATCATGCATACTTACACACACATGCACACAACATGTATATCTACACACATGCATACCTACACACGCATGCTTACACACATGCACACTTCATGTATACCTCTACACAATGCATACCTACACACATACATATCATGCATACTTACACACACATGTGCACACATGCACACATAGGAAAGGAAACAAACATGCCTTTCTGCTTTTCACTCTGAGGGGGCAACATATTATAGTCGGGACATTCTTCACAGCAGCTTATTAAAGAAGAGCTTTGCCGAGGTTGAATAATTCTCAATTCAGCCAAGAAACAGCTTAAGCTCTTTAACTGTCTCCCTTACACACACTAAGCCAACTTTCAATCATCTGCTATTAAAAGCCATGGAAATATCACATCCAACTTCTGTAGAATTCTTCCTGTTTCAAGTACACATGGAATATTTTCTGAAATTGACCTCAGGTTGGTCCATAAAGCAAATGTTAATAAATTCTGAAGGATTGAAGTCACATAGCATTTTCTGTAACCACAGAGCTGGCTGGGGCAATGAATCATTTTCTCCAGGAAATCTTCCAATATTTGAAATGTGTATCAAAGGAGAAATAATAACCACACCAGGAAATTAAAAGTAGACATAGTCCCCAGTATTAAAAACAGAAAAGAGGGTAATCACTACAGATCCTACAGCTACTAAGAAGGTAGCTCAGGATGCGGCCCAGCAGTAGGGCATAGAACCTGGGGTTTGGTACCCAGCACTGGAAAATAAAATTGGATAGAATAACTTGTTGCCAAAAAACTTAAAGTTTCACTCAAAAGTTTCTAGAGTAACATAAATTACAAAGTGAACATTGAACTTTAAAAAACAAGCCTGATTTTAAGAGTGGCCAAAAGATCAGAACAGACATTTCTCCTGCGAAGACGGCTACTAAGTGCTCGAAATGATGCAAAGCATCATTGTCACCTGGAAGAGGGAAATTAGATCCACGGTGAGATACTCATTCACATCCGCTAAGGAAGATATCGTAAGAAAGATGAACAGTGAGAAGAAGTATTGATGAGGATGTAGGAAATTTGGAATCTTCACCATAGGTGGGAATGTAAAATGGCAAAGCACAGAGATTTGCACATGAATATTCACGGAAGCATTCATTATTCCTAATAGCCAGAACGCAGAACCAACCCCATTGTCCACCCACTGATAAAAGGATTCCGTATCTCCATGCAATGGTGCATTAGTTGGTATAGAAAAGATTGAAGTACAGGCACACAATGCCATGTAGTTCTGTCTTGAAGACATTATGCTGCTAAGTAAAAGCCACTCAGAAAAAGACCACGTCCTGTGTCCCTCTGCTCCTATGAAATGTCAGGAACAGGCAAATCCATGAAGACAGAAAGTAGGTTAGCGGTTGTTAAGGGCTAGGAGCAGAGACAAGCAGGAAATAGTGTCTAATGGCTGTCAGGTTGAGGGGATGATGAAAAGGTTCTAATACTGTCTTGGTCCTCTGCTTCTCTTAACGCGCACAGAGTCAGTGAAGACTCTGAAAGCTAGACAGTGCTTAACAGCCAGTTTAGAAATTACACTTACAACTTACAAAGAGTTATATAATAAACAACTCTATTCTTATCATCCTTAAATATTCACATTTTGTCCATCTTGCTTCAACTATTTTTTTAAAGCCAAGGATAACACCTTAGCTTCTTTTCCTGTTGCACGATAAAATACTCTGAGAAAGAAACACAGGGGAGGAAAGTTTACTGGAGCTGGCAGATCTGGGTCCATTATGGCATGGGGAGGGAGCTGGTCACGCTGTATCTGCCATTGGGTTTTGTCTTATTGAGTTTTTTGTTTATTTTTGTTTTTGAAAACGAGAACGAGAGAACATGGAGCTGGGTGGATAGGGAGGTGGAGAGGATGGGAGGGTAGGGAGTTGGAGGGGGGAAAGAATATGATTAAAATATATTGTAGGAAAACCATTAAATGAGAAGCGGCAGGAGAGCGGTGAATGCATGCATGCTAGCGCACAGCTTGCTTTTCCACTCTATCGAGTCCAGAAACCCCTGCCTGGGGAGTGGTCCTACCCAGTAAGATGGGGCTTCCCACATTAGATATTATAATCGAGATAATACTTCACAGACGTTCTGAGAGACTAACCTTAATGTAGATATCACACCATGGTTACTGGACATCACCTCCTAGGTGACTTTAGATCCTGTTGACATTTAATACCATCACAGAAAATATTACCGTATGGTCAAAACTAATTGTGCTCCCACCCCCAATTTCCAAACCTTCCTCCCCAGAGTTGCTTACTATAAAAATGATGTACTATCTCCATAGGTCTTAATAGTCACCATCTTCACATATCCATGTTATTGTATATATTTATATATATATACACAATATATATATAAATCCATGAAGGATAAAATAATGTATGTATTTGTATGTTAATACATAGAGTCCTGTAATTTACATACTCTATAATTCACATTTTTGCTATACATTGGTTGAGATTTATTCATATTTAAATCAACAGATAGTTTTGGTACTAATTGAATATTATGAATTAGCATTTCCTAACTGTAATTCTTGCAAAAATGAAGATGGTAGTAATGTTTGTAACAAGAGTAATTATTGATATGTAACTGAGCCTCTGTCCCTCTCAGATGGTGAAGCAGTAGCTACAGTTGTTTGCTGAGAGATTGGTCCCCTCATGATGTCCAGCCAGTCAGTGGAGAGCAGCTGGCTTCAGGCAGAATGAGCAAAGGGCCATTGTGAGTTGGGCTTTCGATTATACATGAAAACCATCTGAAATGCCTTGTCCGCTGGTCCCCTTCACAGTACACTGTGACGATGTGTAAGACTTGTAATAACCACCTTTCTGTGATCATTTTTAGTAGTGTGTAAACTATAAGAAGCTTAACTCGGCAAAATAAAATAAATCCACTTAGCTAACCTCAGAGAGACGGAAGCGAACTCATCGAATTGGACATGTTTTATGAAGCCCGGGTATTAAGAGCAAACGTTTTAAGTCTCTCATTAATGGCAGGACGTAGGCTCCGGTGGCACTGCTGCGGGACAGCTACACTGGACAGGTTGACAGTGCCTTGATTGTGCTTTTAAATGGTAAAGTAAGGAGTAAACGGAGAAAGGGTGTTGAAGTAAAATTACTACCGTGCGGGAACTCTCTCCTGTCGTCTGTTCTCCTGGCGGTAGAAGTCCTTTCCGCTCACGTGGCACGTGGGAGGGCAGAGAGCGAGTCTCGTAGCAGCTGCTGTCTCCCTCTAGTTCCAGGGAAATATGAAAAGCTTGTGGTTTGGTCTATTTCTGAGTGGCTGCTGTATTCTTTTCCAATATTAGCTGAAGCCAGAGCAAACGTGAAAAGCCCATCTATTAGTTGAAAGTAATATTTTTAATTTTTTAAATGTTGTAGCTCCCCACCCTCGTGTGTGTACCCGTGTGGCGGCCCGAGGTTGGCCTCAGGTGCCTTCCTTACTTCCCCACCATCTCATTTTCCAGTCTCTCACTGAGCCTGGCTCATGAGCCCCACGGACACCTTCTCTGCCCCCTCTGCCAACACCAAGCTGCCACACTGCGCTTTTGGGTGGGTCCTGAGGATCTGAATTAACACTTCGGTGACAAGCACCGTTGCCCTGGACCTTCTCCTGTCCCATGGTTAGACGCTGTTCACTTTGTTAAAGAAGCCTTGCAGGAATGTGAGTTATTAAAACATCTGACTTCTGATCTCTTCCATCCTGTTCTAGCTTTTCTGACGCGTCTTAAAGTTTATTAAAAAATTTGAATCTAACACATTTTACTTGTTTTTTTAAAAAAGAATAAGCCAGGCAGTGATGGTGCATGCTTTTAATGCCAGCACTCATGAGGCTGACAGAGGCAGGCAGATCTCTGTGAGTTTGAGGCCAGTGTGATCTACAGAACTAGTTCCAGGACAGCCAGAACTGTTACACAGAGAAACCCTGTATTTAAAAACAAAACAAAAACAAAAAAAGAGAAAACTGCAAGAAACTTATTGGAGTCAAGGTATATTTATGTTAATTTTTTTCTCCCTCAGTTTTTTATTTTGAATATTCTCAACTCTAAAGCGTACAACGTGCATGTAGTCTTATGCCCTAGATTTATGCTATTAATATGTTGCATTTACTTTAATTTCCCTACATATATGCATTTACACATGCACATGCATGTAAGTTTTATTTTCTCTACATATGTGCATCTACATATATACATGCATATTGGCTTTATTTTTTCCCCCCCGGACCCTTTACTTCTAAACATTGCAACCGTGCTTTTCATAAGAGCACTAACATTCTCTTGCTCTTGTGCAAACTGTAAAAGCTGTTTTCGTCTCTAGAGCTCTTTTGTTACCTGTGTTTTTATCTGTATTCAAGAACAAAGGGAGAGGGGAGGGGATTATTAATAGCAGCCGCCCACTGCCTAAGTTATTCGCCACTGTGCATCCTCCAGAATTCAAGTGTGAAAATGAAGAGGTCGCGCTGCTGCAGCGCTGGCTCCATATAAAGTGCTGGAGAGACAAGGCCCCGATACGCCACTCAGGCCCAGTCTCGGAACCCTTTCTCCCAGCTACATACACCATTAAATCATTTCCCTCAGCTGCTTCACCGTATGTGCTACATGTCAGGAAAGAACCCATTGCTATGTGTCTTCACAAATTCATGGCCCTCAGAGTTGCAAAGCCTCACAATGTCTGCTCAGATCTATTCATTTCACAGACGAAGGGTCTGGTTCAAGGTCACGGAACTAGACACACAGCTGAACTTAGTTTCCTAGCTCTCTGCGCAGTGTTGTTTCCATTATATCACATGGCCTCTCTAGGAAACTCAGTTGTTCTGCCAGGGTCTTGCTAAGTGAGAGGGGTTCGGGTCTGAGAATACCGCACCTGGAGAGCTACTACATGCCCTTGGGTCTCATTGGGGTGAGCTACATAGGACTACACAGAATGTCCTGGTAACCTTGTACAGTGCAGGAAGGCTGAGGGGGGACCTGGAGTCTCCGTCCAGACAAGCTCCCGGATGATGCAGATGCTACAGGTGCAGGGACTGGCTGTTAGGAACAGCACAGGTTCTCACAGCCCGAGGCGTCACCTAAATAGGAAAGGGGACTTTCAAAACATTCCACAGTACTGCACTTTATAAAACAGAGTATAGAGGATGGCGTAGTTAACCCTGTGTTCCTGCCATCGGTCCAAAATGAAGGACTCTGAGACCGTCTTTGTATCTTTCTAACGTTAAGCCACACGAGAGAAAGAAGCTTGGTCTTGGTGTGCTAATTTAGATGCAGCTGTCTCTCAGTGTCATTGCGCCAGCGACTAGAGATGTCACAGACGTAAATGTTAACACAGGGAAACACAGTTTCAGGTTCCTTTGCCAAGGAGAACTGTCAAAAAGAGCAGCACAAGGCATCCCAATCTACATTCTCAGTATAAGCATTTTATAAATACTGGGTCTGTTTATTCAGTCTAACGAATCATAGTCTGGCTTGACTCACTTTTGAATTGTACATATGGTTATTAGGTGCTAGTTATTATGTGACAGTTAGTTCCTTAAGGATTTTGTGGTTGGGTATTCTGTTGTCCAAAAATAATCACCAGCATAGTTATTAACCACCTCTATGCAACATGAAATGCGCCCGCTGCAACCAAAAATAAAGCGGACTTTTAATATATAGGTGACGATATACTCTAAATACCCTCCCCCCAAATGCTGTAGATACCATCATTTCTTCTCATTTCTCAGAATCCCTTGGCAGTAAAATAAAACATCAGTAATAATTCCCCATGGAAAAAAGTAGAGTACGAAGCCAAGCTAGAAAGCTTGTCAAAGAAGCTGAAATATGAAAAAAAAAGAAAGCACTACAACTCAGTTAAATAAATATTTATGAAGTTTCTCCTTTCTCCTGGCATACCGAGAGGCACCAGTATGTAAAGAGATTAACGCAACCTTCCTGGCTGACTGTGACCCCGGAGGGGAGTCGGTCACTAGGACAGGTAACTAGAATGCGGTGCCAGGAGGCCAAGGGGTATGGGCGGAATCTAGGAACAGTGTGCGGAAGTCCTAAAGAAAAAAGAACTTGGGAGGTGTGGTATACTTAAAAATAATAAAAGAAGGACTGGGGATGTGGTAAATGTGGTTGCCTAACGTACAAAGCCATGGCCTCCGTGTCGGTAAGGCATGTCTTAGACTCAGTGTTTGCGAGGTGAAGGAGGAGGACAGAAAATTCAAAGTCGCCCTTAGCTACAGAGAACCCAGAATCGCTGTTCAAAACGAAAACAAGAACTCTTTGACCTTTTTCATTTGTTTGAGACACAGTCTCGTGTAGCTCTGACTGCCCTCCAGCTCACTACTTAGTCAAAGCTAGCTTTGAATTCTAGATCCTCCTGCCTCTACCTCTCAAGTGCTGGGAACATTGGCTTGAATCCCCATTCTGGTCCCAGCTAAGACTTTTTTTTTTTGAAGATTTATTCTTTTTCTGTATGTATGGAGGGGGGTTCCTTGTGAGTTATATACACCACTTGTATGCAGGAGCCTGAGGACTCCAGAGGAGGGCACTGGGTCCCCTGGAGCTGGAGTTACCTGTGGTTGTGAGCCACCTGGTGTGGATGCTGAGAACCAAACCTGGGTCCTCTGAAAGAGCAGTAAGCACTCTTAACTGCTACCCCATCTCTCCAGCCCCCGTGAACAAGTATTTTTAAGTCACTTCATATGATAGATTTAATCAGAGAATTGATGCTGAAAGAGTTCACAGAAGGCCTTGCTGTGGTCATGACTTCTTCTATGAATTCACAATGATCTAATGGGAGAAACATTAGTCCATGTGGAATAAAGTGTAATAATCATTTTAAATAACCAAAGGATGAGTAATTTTCTTATCCTAAAGCATGATGCATGTTTTACGTCATAAATATGAATAGCACCAACTTAAACTGCATCAGACACTTGGTCTCCTCGTTACCAGAAGAGCAAAATACGGTCGTGCAGTTCAGCATACTTATTTGTTTTTGTTGCTGTCTAAAGAGATATTTCTGCAGACCCTGGACCATCTGCTTTTCACGTGGTGTGGGTTTACCTTACACGGATTTCAGGGTGCAGACCCTTGTGCTTTGGAAAATGCACTGTACTTCCCGCCACTCCCAGTAAGAGGCAGATCTTCCTTAAGGAGATAAGGACTGTGAGTTTCCGTAGAACATTGAAGTGCAAATACAACGTGCCATTCAAGTGTTGGCCCTCAGCCTGAGTGAAATCAGCCTTGTAAACTAGTCTGCAAAGGTCCTGTTGGGTATTGAGATTCTGGGTCCTATTCTTCTCACTCCAGGGTCGCCGTTGCTGTTGGCTCTCAAGCTCTGAGAACAGAGTGCTGGGGTTGGTGCTTTGGTTGAACCTAGTAAGTCTATTGCCGGTGCGATGCTTCAGTAGTTCTATTACGTCAGCAGAGACACATGGAAAAAACCAGCTCTAGATCGAGTGTGTGTGTGTGTGTGTGTGTGTGTGTGTGACAGGACAACCTTGGGTGTCACCCAAGGGTTTTCAGGAACCATCTATCTTTTTTTTTTTTAGAGACAGGCTCACTCCCCACCTGGAATTTAACAGTGTGGATGTCGGTAGGTCCCCAGGTTCTTCCCCGGCACTGGGATTACAAGCACATTTCACCATGCCCGGCTTTAAAATGTGTTTATAAAAATGTACTACCATACTTGTTTATAATGCATTGTGATTACTTTCCTATGCTTTCTCATGCTCCTTCTACTCCCACCAACCTCCCTTCCCAGCTGGCCCTCTCCTACCGTTGTGCCCCTCCTTTCTCCTTCCTCCGTCCCTCCCTCTCTTCCTCTTACTGAGGGAAGAATGCGGACAGTCACAGCTAGCAAGTGATCCTGATCACAGAGCTTATATTCTGTCCGGAAGACAGCACCCACTGCCCTAATCCCCATTCTCCAGTCCTCTCTTCATCCTTGTTCCCTGGGCTTCGGAGTCAGTGAAAAATGTCCCATTCTGTTTGAGGCCAAGCACCGTGACTTCAAAACAAAACAAAACAACAAACAGCAAACAAAAACAACAAGAAAAAAAACTGGGTTCTAGGGATTTTACCTTGGCTCTGAAGCTCAAACTCCAGTTAAGTCCTTAAGAGGCAAAGCACCTTGTCCACTGAGCTCCCCAGTCTGATGGATACTCTGGTCATAGTGTTTGAGAGATCTAGACTGTGGCGCAGTGAAGCTTCATCTGACCGAGTTTCAGCTCTGGACAGAAGCTGTTTGGCACCACTAATGCAGTATGCTTTGCTGTAGTTATCAGCTGTTTGTTTCCTAATGAGGTAAGACTCAGTCCTCTCAGGACAGGTGGTGGTGGCGCACACCTTTAATCCCATCACTCGGGAGGCAGAGGCAGGAGGATCTCTGTGAGTTCCAGGACAGGCTCCAAAGCTACAGAGAAACCCTGTCTCAAAAAACCAAAACATAAAGAAATTTCAAGAAGACTCTTAAACGGAGCTGTGCTGGGAATGAAACTAACCTTACTGCTGCTTCTCCCTTCCTCTCTCCTCTCCTTCCCCTTCCTGTCTAATTGGCTGTGACTATTTGGAGCTGTTGGCAGGTTGTTTAGACTCTTAGTGTCTTCTTGACTGGCAGGGCTGCTCTTCTGACTGTGAAAGGTAAATGAAGGGAAAGTTAATTTATGTTAGCAATAAGGGACCCGAAAGTAAGCATTAAGTTGGGTTAAATAATTGGATCTGAGGACATTAAGTGTCTCTTTTCAATACTGAAAGTTTTTAATTAGTTTGAGTCCTATCACTTGGGGAAATAATGTTAGGGCATTTGGGAGTCTAAGTTGATGCTGTTGGGCGCTGTTCTTCCTGGGCGAAGGCTAAAGGGAGCCCGTTGCAGCTCAGGTGGCAGTGAGCTGCATGCATCCCTGATCTTAGTTACAAACCTCTGCTTGTCTTTGACACTCCCGGGTTACTTATCAAAAATGTGGACTGCCCTTCATTAAAAATAAATCTTAGGTTTTCTTTGCAAGGGAGTGTCTCTTTACCTGGCATTAACACTGCCTAGAGACTTCTCCCTACTCTGGGTATTTTTAT
Source organism: Microtus pennsylvanicus (assembly GCF_037038515.1). Taxonomy (NCBI): domain Eukaryota; kingdom Metazoa; phylum Chordata; class Mammalia; order Rodentia; family Cricetidae; genus Microtus; species Microtus pennsylvanicus. The sequence goes on from NC_134585.1 coordinate 24,227,702, forward strand.
GCCTTCTAAGGACCCTCTTCATCTTGATTGTGGTCTACACAGAAAGACCCTGTATTGAAAAACAAAACCAACCAACCAACCAAGAAACAAACAAAACAAGAAAGCAGCAATCAGAATACAAACATCTCATCAGAACATCTCAAAACACAAAGATTCTTGGATACAAAGACTAGAAATCGTATGGGTGGTAGTCTCCACTGTGCTAACCCATGGAATTAACATGGTCTGCCCTTACTGCATACCAGGCACTGTTGTGAATGCTTTGCGTGTATCACTCATTTGGTTCTCATGAAGGCTAACCATACCAGATACTAAAATTTGTCATAAAATAGAACGTGGCGCGAGCAACAGATCACTGGACAGAGTAGAGGTTCAGAAATAGATTCAGTGTGAAAAATGATGATGCCCTCTGAGGTCAAGTGAAGATGGGTCGTTCACTACGTCGAACAGCTGTGCTGCTGAGAGAGAGAGTAGCTGTGTTTATTTCTTAAATTCGACTGAAATTAACTCCTATGAGTCAAAAGTTTAAACCTGAAAGGCAAAACAATGTGCAAACTTTCTCTCCAGTAATTTTAAATCTTCTTTTTTTATATTTTTCTAAATATTATCATTTTAGTTACCTTTCTATTGTTCTGAAGAGACACTATGACCAAGGCAACTTATAAAAGGAAGCATTTAATTGGGACTTGCATACCGAACTCTGCTGGTTAGTCCATGATCGTCATGGTGGGGAAGCTTGGTGGCACGCAGGTGGAGCAGGAGCCAAAGCTTTGCTCTTGCCTACAGCTGCAGACACCAAGAGAGACTGGGTCTGGCTTGAACTTTTGAAACCTCAAAGCCCTCCTCCAACAAGGACACACTTTCTAATCCTTCACAAACAGTTCCACCAACTAGGGACAAACACTCAAACCTAAGAGCTTAGGGGGCATTCTCATTCTAACCACCCTAGTTAGCCTTACAGTCCCCACTGCCTTTAGGTGGAAGGAGGTGGGAGTTGGTGAGGTTCACGTGTCTTCTGTTACAACTGAGTGATGGTGTGCGTTGTGTCAGAATCCTAAATGGTTTTCGTTGTCTTGGAATGGGTTTCAGTTATTTAGTGCCTTCCTGTCTTCCTTCTATCATACTTTTGGGGACTAGGAAAGGCAAAGGTACCAAGGAAAGATATAGCAATGCATCCAGTGCTCTTAAATTAATCAAATTTAATCCTGATATCTGAAGTCCTGGACTTACAGCCGCGGCACTGTACTTTGAGTACGTGGCAAAGGCATGTGGCCGTGTTTTCCTTCTGATGCTGTGGGCTCAGACACTGAAGTTGCCTGTCCAGGTTTTTAATAAGGAAAGTAAACCTCAAGGGCCAGTGCCTCCTCAAATACTGTAAATGCACAGTACATCTTGTTCTTTGATGAAATAAAAGAGAGAGGTGCCGACCTAAGATCTAACAGGAAGGAGCCAGGGAATTTAGAAAGGATAATGCTCAACCAGAATTGCTTTAAAGATTTGTAAGGCATGGTTCTCGTTTTGTTCAATTTGAGACTGTACCTATCTGCACGTGTGAAGATGTGTTCTTTGTGATGTGGAAACACACCAAAGTGCTTGTTGCCCGTAGGATGCTTGGGATCCCTTTGGTTGCTTCCTTGCGTTATATTTTTAGCTTTTCCACTGAGTATACACAGTACTTACAGACTCAAAAGCTAGTGTTATTTGGGGCACACATGTCTCGCATTGGTCACCCTGACAGTTGGCCTGACTTTTGTCTTACAGGCACACCAGAGGCCGGCGTCCTGGCAGAGTGTGGGAGCTGCGTACTGCAGTACGGTTGTGCCCTCTGATGGTGAGTTTTGGCAAATCCCTTTTTATGTCTTTCTTTTCCTCCTTAGCTTGGTATTTCCAATTTTTTTTAAGTCAATACATAAACTTATTTTTAAATATGAATTATATTTATTTATTTTGGGGAAGGTTATGTACATGAACTGTGCATTTGGGAGTCAGAGGACAATTTGAGGGGGTCGGTTCCATTCTTCCGCCATGTACGTTCTAAGAATTGACCTGAGATCTTCTGGCTTTGGCATCAGGTACCTTTACCTGCTGGGCCATCCCTCCAGCCCAGCTCATTAATGTATTAACCGTATCCCATCTGTGATTCTATCGGAGATCAGGGGAAAGGGAGGAGGATTACAGAAGGAATGTGGAACTGGGATGAGGGTCTAGTGAGTTCAGGTTAACCACAAAAACCTAGCCTGTCCGTCATGTCTTCATAGGACCTTGGTGTTATTTCACGTTTAGAAACAAGGACCACGATTACTCAAGCATCAGAGGAATGCCTGTTGGTATTTCACATCCTGGATACCGATCAAATGTTGCTGCCCCTTCACGACATCACAGGCAGTTCCATGTCTGTGTGCCCTCTCTCCTTGTCTCTTCCCTCATGCTCAGGTGTCCTCCCCCCCTTTTCTTTTTAAAGAATCATTTTATTTTATTTTCTGCATATGAGTATTTTGCTTGTATGTATATCTGTGTACTACCTGTGCTCTGGTGTCCATAGGGATCATAGAGAGTATTGGATCCCCTAGAGCTGGAGTTATGAACAGTAATGAGCCTCCATGTGAGTGCTGGGAATCAACCCTAGGTCCTCTGTGAAAACAGTGGTCTTAACCTCTGAGCCACCTCTTCAGCCCCTCAGGCCCTTGTTTAGCATGGGAGGGGTTAGCAGATGTTTGGGGATCACACAGAATCCTTGGTAAATGTCCTCAATGCTACAGATGGACAACAAGACTGAAAATTTGCTTATTTTTATGGTTGTGTGTTTCTAACTTTCACTACCATTTCTACCATGAATATCAGTTTACAGTGCTTGGCTTAGGGGTCGACTTTTAAATGTTTTTGTGTACTCCCTAGTTTGATCTTGTTCTAAATTCAACTCTATAAGCCTTGGTTCATAGACAGTATGCACTAAAAGAACATATTGCAAATTCACAAGGATGCCAAAACTGAAGAAGCCCCAAATGAATCATGTGATCCCTGGGGTCCCCTGTATGTCATTGGTATGAGTGTCACAGCGTAACCAGGATCCTTCCCCCAGCGCCTTTTGGTGTGCGTTCTGAATGCAATGAGCACACACTTAGGCATTCAGATCAATGCAATCATTACCTAAGTGTGAACCCTCAGCCTCTGCAGGAGACCCTTTGGTGGTCACTCATTTATAGAACAGAGACATTGACTCGAAGATTAGACTGAAAGCAAAACAAGAGAAATTCTACCTGGCATCTTGTTGTTCATGTGTCCTGAAGACAAACAGCTGCCAGAGAAATAGTAGTATATGCAAGTTAAAGGCAGCTGGGGCACAGGCTTGTGCCCCCAGTCAAGGCTTAGTACCAGTGTGCACCAGATTCCAAGCTTGTCATGTGGCCTAGAGCCAGGGGTCCATAATACCACCTGCTCCCTTCTCTCTGAGAGCCCCTGTAATTTCCTATCAAATTCATGACCTCTTTAATTGTGATTGTTTTACACACACAATCGCCCTACTGAGTCCATTGAGTGTGGTTCATATGTACATGTATTAAGGGCTGACCACTTGGGGTTAGACAACCCATTAGGGAAGCTTGTCCCAGGAGAAAATTGATTCTCTTGGCAGCCCATAGTTACCGGTAGCTCTTCATCCTAGCCCTGGGGCCTGTGAACTTTCTCCTGTCCGTGTTGGTGTGTTACCTGGTGTTCTAACTATGTAGGACTTGGTTAGGTAGAGATATAGTTGAGTTCATGGATGCAGCTTCCTTGCCATGTCTAGAAAACCCTGTTTAGCAGCAGCCAGAGCAGAGAAGTGACATTTATGTTCTTACTATCAAGTTGTACATATACACATCACATGAGATTACACACTACAATGCAGGGACACCAAGCTGTTTTGGCAAATGTAAGAAACAGTTTCCAGAGCCGATGGTCCTGCAGGCCTTGCTTGGACAGGATTGACCTCCATCAGAGTCACTCCTCTGCTGGTTTGACGTCTGAACACCAGTTGTCACCTTTTGTACCTCTCACAGCCTCAGGTAATTAAATACATATATCACATATTGAGTACATGTATATCAAGTGCACATACCATATGTTGAGTATATATGTCACATATCAACTACTTGTACCACATACTAGGTACACATATCACACCAAGGACAGATGTCACATATTGAGTACACATCCTTTATTTTAATGTTAAAAAGAGGTGTGACCATCCAAAAGGACAATAAGGAAGCTGCTAATCATGAAGGTGACAGACTGCAGAGCCTCTGGGTTTAACCTGACCAGGAACTCACTTCCTAAGTGAATGTCATGAAAATGAAGTGCTTTATATTTTTCTATTTAAAAGATGTGTCTGACAATTTGGACTTTTTTGTAAACTGGGGTTTCAGTTTGAATCCTTACTCAATTGTGAAGTAGTCTTATTGCACCACAGAACCCTTTCTTGAAGGGTTTGGTAAGCCTGGAGTTCCACATTGCTGCGGACGCCCATGTCACAGCCTTACGTGCTGACAGTGTATGCGGGGCTTAGCCTGGAGGAGAAGCAAGCCTGCCAGATTTCAGGTGATGGCGTCCGTTCTAGGACTACAAAATTTTCAATATGTTGAGGGAATTAGGAACTCTCATTTCTCTCCCAAATGCAGCTTGATGAAATAACTGCTCTAAGTAGTTAGTTCCTGGTTTTTCTGTTGATAACCATGCTGAGTCCAAAAAAAAAAAAAAATCCCTAAATATGTGTGTGTCTGGTGGAAGCTGGAAGGGCTTTTTTCCCCTGTGAATGGCTACCAGAGTGTTTGAAGAAACATTCAATTTCTTTGCTAAAAGAACCACTAGGGAGGGAAACGACTTTTTTTTTTTTAATGTAAGGAAGATCTTGGTACTCGGCACAGCTGGCACATTCTCCATACTTTGCAACACAGATACTTAGCTTGCCAGGCAGAAAGCCGCGCTGCCCATTGCAATAGCATATGCCTTATTCCTTGGCCTCATGCTGGCTCTGAAGTCTTCTCACAGGCCAGAATGAAATCTGTCTTCCTTGCACAGGTGTCCATGCCATGAGAACAAGGTTTTTGTTTTGTTTTGTTATCCACAAAGAAGATCAAAAATATAAGTTTCTTTTCTAAGACTTTGGCTGGGAAGTCATATTTAGGAGGTGAGAGATGAAAACAGGAATTACTTACTCATGCCTGGACTTACCCAGGAATATTCGGGACTCCGTGATAAGTGTGCGATCTTCTTGTTTGACTTCACAACCATTGTTCCTGGTTTGCTGTGCAGCTAAGCTATCTCCGAGTTAGGTCACGAGACCAGGATGAGCATGGAGGAAGTATCTCTGTAGAGCATCACGGGAGAAAAGTCTGCCAGTTTGTCTGCAGGAGCTCAGAAAAACCACAGAGCTCTGAGGATCACCTCCATTCAGAAAACCTCAAACTGAGATGAGTTTGTATCCTCCCCCACCGTGACGTGGTGTCCCACGGTGGTAAGCCTGTAAGTCTGAGAGGAGCAGAGTCCTCGGGCTCCCTGCACCAGCCTGTCCTCTGTCATGTGGCCGAGCAGGCCACACGTGTTTGCATTCTTTCCACACGCCTTGGCAGGGCTGCGTTGTCACGGTCTCCCACATCAAAGAGCAAGGCACACAGTCTTCATTGCCAAAGAGGACATTCGAGTTACCAGGTTTGGAAGCCAGGCCCTTGAGTAATGTCCTTGTTTGTTGAGTTTTTGTATTGTTTTTGTTTTTGAGACAGGGTTCCTTTCCAGGCCCAGGCTGGCCTTGAACTCAATACAGGGATTACTGCTGCCTTGAGCCTTTGCGTTGTACCTGGGCCTTTGCTTTCTTTATTCCTGCCAAATAATAGCAGCCTCAACATGATCCTTCATATAGAATAGAATTTTATTAATTTAAATTTTTAGGATTTTTAAATTTTGTATGATTTATTTCTTTTTTAAGAAACAGGAAATGTTTATTATTTTGCTTTGAAATGAGAAAAATGCAGCTTTCTTGAGCATTATTTTTCAAATAGGCACTTAGTTGCCACTTCTGTAATAAATTATATGTAAAAGTTTTATGTGCAAATTGTTTAGATTTTTTTTCCCCCGGAAAACTTAGCTAAAGAAATCTACGTTTCATCAGGTTCTCAGAGGTCAATTAATCAAAAATGTTAAGAAATGCTGGCTGAAGTTGTATAACATAGTGTCTGAAAACAGCCAGGGCTGGAACAACAGTGTGGGCAATGAGAACGCTCACTGCTCCTGCTTCCCCCCCCTGCTCCTACCCACCCCATTCTCTGTTCCCTTCTCTTCCCTTCCCCCTTCTCTCCTCTGTAGACCATTATAGCCTGGAATTCTGTTCACAGCCTCAACTGGCCGTGAATTCAGAGCACTCTTCCTACCTTAGACTCCTGGGTGCTGGAATTGGAGGCATGACCCACAATGCCTTCGGGCTCTGCTGGTGTTTTCCCGTCTCTGTTTTAGTTTTCCAGCCTATTACAAAATTGGAACCACAGAGGCAGCCTTTTCACATTGGCCTCCTTCACTTAGTAATAGTCTAGGAAAAGCAAAAGAAGCTTGTAAACCAGAAATGCTGACCACACATTTTCTTTCTTTTTTTTTTTTAAATTGATTTTATTGAGCTATACAATGAAAATGTGTGGTCAGAAGAATGGATAAGGAAAATGTGGTACATTTACACAGTGGAGTACTACACAGCAGAAAACAATAATGACATCTTGAATTTTGCAGGCAAATGGATGGAGCTAGAAAACATCATTTTGAGTGAGGTAATCCAGACCCAAAAAGACAATTATCCTATGTACTCACTCGTAAGTGGTTTTTAAACATAAAACAGAGAAAACCAGCCTACAATTCACAAACCTAGAGAACCTAGACAACAGTGAAAATCCTAAGAAAGACATACATGGATCTAATCTACATGGGAAGTAGAAAAGACAAGATATCCCGAGTAAATTGGGAGCATGGGGACCCTGGAAGAGGGTTGAATTAGCAGTCCTCATGCACTGACCTCCCAAGTTCACGGATGCACCACCACATGTAGCCTAGAAGGATATTTTCTGTGTAATTATTTCCATACGTTGGTATGGTCCAGTGTGACTCGCCCCAACCAAAACTCCTGTAGAGGTTTATTTTCTTGATACAAAATTGTCAGCGGTGAGACCCTTAGGAGGTGGTTAGGCCTTGGGATCACCAGCCTCATTAATGGTTTTCTCAAAAGATTGGGTTAAATGTCAAGAAACCAAGCTTGATGTCTCCAGAATGGGTGGAGCTTTATAGGAGTTGGATTTTTCCTGTAGGACTTGTTGGATACCCCCAGAGCAGACTTACAGAGCCAACTTACCCCTGCACCCCATACTTACCCCTGCCTCCCTTCCATACGAATCCACTTGCTGCTTCACACCTGGTCCTGTTGTATAACATCGTCCACCATGAAACGAAACTGCCTGAGGTCTCAGCAGATGTTTCCAGGCTGAGCTAAACCAGCCCCTTTTCCTTGCAACTTAACCTCAAGTATTTTGTCATTGCGACACAAAATGATTTAAGACATGATTATTTTTCAAGTGAGAATGAGAAAGATTCCATGTTTTTAACATCAATATATTATGAATACTCTAAATAAAGAAATATTTTACACAAGTGCCTCTCGCAAGGTTATTTTGAAGCAAACACATTTTATTTACATGTGTTAACTGTAGATATTCCAAGAATGTTTCCGTACAGTGTGGAAAGAGGCTTTTTGTCATCATCAAAATAGAAGTTAGTTAACTCTACTAAAGCAATAATTTTGTGCTCAATCTAACATATAGTTAGACCAAACACTGTGCCTGTGGATGTAGTACTATTAAAATATTTTTCCTTAGACGTGAAACTAATGAAAGTATCTGAGACACTACTGAAAAGAACTGTATTGCAGGACATAGAAAATAGAATAAATGCAGAATTATGCACGCTAGCACTTGTGATGATGGTGGTGCCAAAATTGTTCATCTCCCCCAGGAATCTGTAAACTGGGTTTAATACTCGGCAGAACCCAACAGAATGGCACTTGCTCAGAATTCCTGTGAGTGAGTAAAGGTGTGCAGAATTCTCAGACAGACGTGAAGACATCTCAGACAGACGTGAAGACATCTCAGACAGACGTGAAGACATCTCAGACAGATGTGCAGACATCTCAGACAGACGTGGGGTGGGAGAGCAAAGGGGCACAGCTCACCTAGAGCACACGTTAATTGATATCATCCAAACAGCTGGCATGTGTGCATGGCAAAGATTTCTGCATCATAGAGAAACTTTGTGCCAATGGAAATTCAGCATGTGATAGAATTTCTTTTCTAAATCAAAGGCAGGGGAGCAGACTATTCAGTACATGGTGCCATGACAACTGACTTTCTATATCAGAGAAGCAAATTCCAGGTGTTTAAGGAGTAAGATGTAAAACATATAACTCCAAAAGGAAAAGAAAGGTACCAGAAGTTAGAATCTCAATATCTCTCTCTGTCTCTCTCTGTCTCTCTGTCTCTGTCTCTCTCTCTCCCTCTCTCTCTGAGCCTTTTGTATTTATAATGAAAGAAATGCATTGTTTTTTGTTAGTGGATAATGGTGCTGTATTCCTGCAATGAAATTCTGTTATAGGTGTAAATATACAGAAATAGGCTTCAACCCTAATACATCTCAAAACAGTGGAGCATAAAAACAAGTTGTAGAAGGTTGGACACAGTGGGACCATTTATTTATATAAAATCTAACTGCACACAAAACTTGTATTTAACTCTGACGAATTACTGCAGCAGAAATTGAAGCATCAGGGTCCTTTATTCTCGTATTTCTGCAGATTCAGAACAGCTTAGTCGAGCAGGATGGAGATTCTTGAGGCTGCAAGTCCGTGTCATCTGTGGCTACGGTCATTTGAAGACTTGACTTGGGCTGGAGAATCCAATTCTCAGGCTGCTTGCTAATGAGTGAGATGAAGTTGTTGGTGGGAGATGCCACTTCACATAGGCTTCTCCACAGGGCTACAGGCTGGTCCTCATGGTAGCCAGCTCCCAGAGCTGGGTATCCAAAAGAGCAAGACAGATGCAGGTCACTTATGAAGTAGCCTCAGAAGTTGCACACTGTTTCTTGAACACTCCGCTAGCTGTACAAGCAAGTCCTGACTTGATAATGATAGTACTACAAATTGTGTGCCTACCTCCATGGGAGAGAGCTGTCACAATGAGACTTCTTAGACGCTGGCTGTAATAATATATAATACTTATTATACATGGCCATGTCTGTGTGCATTTGTATTCATGCAGGTATAAATGCATGTATTACAGGTGAGAGCAATAAACATGAACTTTCAACCTCAGAGTTGTGATTTCCCTTTGAAGAAAGAAAGATCATGCTAACCAGGCTAGAATGAAGTGCTATGTCCTCCACAGAAGAAAGAGATGGGAGCAACCTAGACCAGGACAGTGGCTGCAGGGAAAACTGAATGGCTTAAAGACGTCTTTAAAATAGAATGAAAAGCCATAGTTTATTTTTTTTCTGCCTGCGTGTGTATCTCTGTGAGCGTGTTCGATCCCCTGGAACTGGAGTTACAGACAGCTGTCAGCTGCCATGTGTGTGCTGGGACTTGAACCCAAGTCCTCTGGAAGCACATCCAGTGCTTTTAACCTCTGACCCATCTTTCTAGCCCCAAATAAGAGGAAAAGTCACACTTACTGATTAGGAGGGGAGTGGCAGTCAGACACTGGGTAGTTTTCTTACTTGGTCGGAAGCTGAACGATGGTCTTCATTGGGATGGCAGATGGTTAGAGGGACGTGGGTTCTGTTTGAGGCTTTGAGTCTGTAGTGCTCCCATGGAAAGTGCAGTGTCCCGCACAACTGATAGAGGCGTTGGGACAGCACCCGCATTTGCGTAAAAGTTGAGTTAGGAAAGCTGTGGAATTGCCTGGAAAACATGTGGGTTGAGAAGCCCAGGTTCTGAGGAAGAGCACTCAGAATCTTTTGAGGACCGAATACAGGAAGAAGTGCTTATGACTGAAAGTTAGGTGTGGACCTGCATAGGGGTGCACTCCTTAAATCCCAGCACTCCCTGGGATCTCTGTGAATTCCCTGCCAGTCTTCCAGGACTGGCTCCATAGCGACTGGGAAACCCTGTCTTGACAAACTAAAGAGAAAACAAAACAAAAAAGAACACAAAAAGATAAAAACAAAAAGACAGGAAATGCAGCGCCATCAAAGCTAAAGGCAAAAATGTTTTCACCAAATGAAATAATTACACCACTGAATGCTGCTAAAATAAGCAAATTGAGAGCTGAAATCTCTGTTAGTTTTAGTAGCCCAGCACCATATGTGATCTAAGAGAAACGACTGCCGAGTCAGGCATCGTAGTGCACATCTGTAAGCCTGGCACTCAGAAGGCTCAGGGAGGAGAGCTGAAGAAATGAATTAGTTGGACAGTGAGAACCAGATTTGCATTTGATCCAGGAGTATTATCTGATCTTGTTAGAATTAATTCTCATAACTCTAAGTATTCAGACATCTCTACTGGCCTGCCCTTGGGGTCCTGACAGATTTGTCCCCAGCTGCAGCCACTAAGAACACCTCCTGTACACCTTCACTGCGTTCCCTTTTAAAAGGTGGGTCTCCCATCTCCTCTCTCTCTTTCTTTCTCTTCTTTTCTCTTTTGCCACAGGCGAGTCTCCTCGCTCCCCTTTTTCCATTCCCTTTCCCTCAATAAAAAAGCCCTCCGTGTGCGCCCTATGGCATGGCGTCTTTCTCTCACACACTGCTTTTTAAATTACAACAGTAAGCATAGAAGAAAAAGGTTGTTGAAGAAGAATACATGATTCTCTGGCTTCCCGGTATTAAACCATATAATCATGTCTCACTTTTGTGGTGCGGAACATCATCAAAAGTGGGCGGTGTGTGGAGAGGTCATTAGCCACAGAAATCATCTGTCACACGAAGTTCAGTCTCAGGACCTTACAAGGCACTGCTTTGTCCTCTGTTCCCTCCACAAGGAGCCCTCGAGGCACAGTCTTGTTCATGACGTAGCATTTGTTCTACAGAGAAGTGGTTTTGTTTTTTGTTTGTTTGTTTTTGTTTTTGGATACAGGGTTTCTCTATGTTGCTTTGGAGCCTGTCCTGGAACTAGCTCTTGTAGACCAGGCTGGTCTCGAACTCACAGAGATCCACCTGCCTCTGCCTCCCAAGTGCTGGGATTAAAGGCATGTGCCACCACCACCACCCAACTTAGAGAGATTTTTACCTTCTTTTGAACAATAACCAAGCTGTGTAAAATTACATATTGGGTTGGTTCTGATGGCCTGGCTGGTTTGTTGGTTGGTTGATTGGTTGGTTGGTTGCTTTTTCGAGTCAAGATCTCTGATAACCATCCTGACCTGGAACTTGCTGATTGAATTCATTCCTCTCTCTCCACCTTGAAAGTCCTAGATACCACCAGTCTGTCTAGTGAGGGCGTGAAGGGGTGGTGTTTTACAAGCATTTGGGTTTTAAACATTTGACCAAATAATAGCACGTGTGTTTTACCACAGACCTTCCTTCCCTACCCCACCCTAGCCCACAGGTGTTACTTTGCTCCCTATTTACGCAGCCCCAATGTTCAGAGCTCCTGTCCTGCCCTTCTTAGCCTCCATAATTTCGTATGCTCTGCTTTATGCTTCAAGCTCTCATCACATCCTGCCTGGCTCTCAGTGTTTCTGGTGGCAGCCCTGTGACTTCTGAGTCTCTTTGAAGCAACACTCTTGGTGAACATGCTTGCCCATTCTTACTTTAGTAATATGAAGTCAGAGCCAAGGCCACTTTAAAAGCGTGTTTCTGGAGAGCAGTTGGTGCTGAGGCCTCCTTGCAAAAGCCCCTGGTGATGGTTCTCTTCCAGCAGGCTTTTCTTGACCTATTGTTAAACCTGACAAACTGGGAATTGTCCTTCTAGGTTGCTTACCGAGACATCTAACATTTACATTGTAATCCAGCCTGTGGGAAAGAGGGAGACCTGGGGATTCTTTTCAAAGCAGTATTTATAATGAAGGTTTGTGTATTCCACGCAGAGTTGCCGGAAGCTTTTCTATTTTATTCCTTCAAGGGGCTGCATACTCTTTAAAGGAAGACATTAAGCTAGATGCAGAGTATCTTCCTTTTCTCCATTGACTTTGTCTCGATTGTTTTAAAGACAGTAACCTCTAGGCACGGAGTGTTTTAATGAAATGTTCCAAGTGTCAGCTGAATGATGCTCGAAGAATTCTATCTTTTATTTAAGTTCCCTTCTGCCTCCTTCAGAGATCTGTAGTTAGCTGGTCTTTTGCATAACAGAAAGAAGATAATTGCAGTAAGGATGCCAAATGAATAAGTTAATCACTTAATTTACTGTGATACCATCATTGCTATCTGTAGAAGAGACAGGCCTACTTACATATCAGAGGCTCTGAATGCTGGGGAAGGATTCTTTTTGAAAAGGAAAATAATAACCTTTTCATATTTGATACATTTCAATGTTGTAAATCTGTGCTGTGTGTTAAGTTGTTGACCTGTTCCCTTTGAGTGTATACTCAATTTCTTTTCTGTGTCAAATTTCAAATCATGTGTCGGTGTTGGTGAACTATGATGGGAATGTCTGCCCTGCTATCAACAGTTGGCAACACACATAACCTTCCTGTGACAACAGTTTTCAGAAATCTGGATAGGGAGCTGCATGACCCTGTAATCCCAGCTCAAGGGAAACAAATGGCTACAGCCATTGTCTTAGTCTCTCAGCAGGAGGCAGCTTCTAGGCTGTGTGGCACTGGACGGGCAGCCAGGCCCAGGCCCAGCTGAAATGAAGGAGCAGACCAGGGTGGCTGAACAAGCCTGGCTAGGCAGCTGGGATTGTGTGACAGTGATACTGAGGGCAGAGCTGCCAAGAGCCAGGTCCAGGTGGGCCAGCTGAATGAAGAACAGACCAGGGGATTGTGGGACAGTGTTCCTGAGGAAGGGGCTATGAAGAAAGGCCTCCTGAAATCCACACAGGTTCCCATGGGCCTGGCTAAAGTCTAATGAGAACTAGAAAAAAATTTCTCAGAAATTATTTTTACCAGGAAATATAAAATGAATGAATCTCAGTGTCCAGATAAGACCAGACATCATTTTCTCTTCCTCTGGCCAGAATAAAGGACATCATTGCATCCATGGACAGAGATTTCTAGAAAGATCACCTAGAAAGTAGCCCCACAGTAAAGGATTCTCTGTCTCTGTCTTAAAAGAGTTAGTCTTGAAAGCATAAAATTATTACTTAAGTAATTTTACTTATGCTTAAAATACAGAGTTCATCAATACAAAATTGAGAATATATAACCAGTGAGCAAAATTAGCTAGACGTGGAGCAGCAGGAAAACATCTCCCAACTCTGCCCGGAGACCCAGAAATGACAGAGAAGTCAGTAGCCAAGAGTGCTCAAACGGCTGTTGTAACTGTGGTCCTTCCACTGAGGAGGAGAAGGAAAACTGTGTAACACGAAGAGGAGTGAAGCTGTTAAAAAAATTCAAATGAATGTCTAAAGATTTTTTTATATCTGAAATTTAAAAACAGAATACAGAAGGAAAAAGAAAATACAGAAAAAAAACCAAAAAATACAAAATCAAAAAATACAGATGGAATTAACGAGAAGACAGATGTAGCAGAAGAAAATATCTATGGTGCTGAAATAGATGGCATTTAAACTGACCCAGGAGCCGAGAGGACACAGAAACCTAAAATACATGAAGAAGGGTTCAGCAAGTTTTGAGATGGTATCATGTGCTTGAACACAGACTTTCAGGGGGAGGGGTGGAAGACAGAAAGATGAAATAACAGTCAGATGAAATAACAGCCGAGTTTGCTGAATGCTGTGAATACATGCATCTCAGATACTGAGCCATTTCCGCATAGAATAATCATAAAGGAAAACAAGGCGTGTCATGATCCAGCCATTGAAACCCACGCTAAACAGGACGTGTGAAAAGCACACAGGAATGCAGATGTATCACACACAGAGGACTAAAGATACAACATGCCCAACTTCTTATTTCATGTGAGACAAGACAATTCAGCTAATTCTTCAAAAAGTGCCAAGAGGAAAAAGAAAAACCTGTCAAGTAGATTTTCTTTTATATACTAAAAATATCTTTCTCAAAAATCAAGGTGTGGTGACTTTTTCAGACATACAAAAATGGAAAGAACTCATTGCCAGTGCGTTTCTGCAGCTGTGATATTTAAGGGGGTTCTTGAGACAGAAAGGAAACGATGGCATCGAGTAATATAATAGTGCAATATGAATGCTTTGTAAATGGTCATTATATTACTTAGCGAATAATGTACATTTTGTTTGGTATAGGCACAAAGGTTTCCCAAGTACTGATTTGCAGGTGGCTGAATCCGCCACAGATAGCCGTGGGCTGTCCCACAGAAATGCTCCACACAGAGGCTTTACACCAGTAATCACAGAAGCTTTATTGATAGACCAGAAATAGCCTACTTTCCATTAGCCGGTGGGAAGATAAACTGCCGTGGGTCTGTGTATCCCGATAGTAGTTGGCAGGATGAAGCTATCAGGGTGAACCCATCACTTTGCGTGTTAACCTAAAAATGTAATTTAAATACAATGAATGAACTACAATTGCATACAGCATGGAGGCAATCTCATAACCCTGCCACGGGAAGGACGCCATATACGAAGAGTTATGAGTCCTAGCGCCCGGTAATGCACTACAGAATCAAATGCAGTCGGCTCTAAAAGCAGATGCAAAGTTCCGAGCGATCCGCAGGTGGGGTAAGGGCGTCTGAGGTAAAAACGTGACGTTCTCCGTCTTGAGGCACGTCAGAACTCATCCGATGTCCACAGAAAATAAGAATTGTTGGGGTTTTGCTGTTAGGACAGATGAGGAACTTGGGTGTGAGTGGCAACTCTGGAAAGTTCGATGCTCTCAGAATGTCCGGAACAGGTTCTCCTGATCTGATTTTGAGGGGTGTAAAGCTTATGAGACTAACAGGAGGTGCCTTTTGGTTCCCGAAGGGAGCTCGTTATCACCTAGTGATCAGTGTGTTAAGTGTTCTGAGCAGTTTGTTCATTCTTTCCCTACAACATATCCGAGAGTTAGGAACCTACTGTCTGTGTGGAGGGAAAAAAGTTAAGCCCATAGAAGTTACATAATTCCCAAAGAATCCGAGCCAAGATCCGATCCCAGATTTTACTTCTAAGCCTATGTTTGCCCCTCACGTTGGCATCATCTGTAAATGGTTAGCTGCTAATGTGAGGGTTTGAGCTGAAAACTTTGCTTTAAAAATATATCTGAAAATTATTCTTAGAAAAGGTTTTCTGGGATTCATTTTACTAAGGCTTTGTGCATTGAAATTGCCAAAAGAAGAAAGAAGGAGATGAGGACTGCCGTCCATACTGCATAGCGAGTCCCTCAGTTGGTGGCTGCCAGTGCCCCTCTTCATACATTGCTCTTGGGACATTCTCTTGCTTTCACTTCTGATTGAACTCAGGTGGATGTGCACACACCCAGAAGGAGCTGGGCTCTATTTCCACACAGTACACACCGTGTTGTATAACTGAATGTTTAGCTGTATTATACCTTAAGCATTGCTTTATCATTCTGAGGAAGAGCCTCAGATATTGGTAGATTTTGGGGAAAGTTTTCAAAAACTCTGTGTTCCAAGATTGACACACCTCCTACAGGCTGTACCAGTCACCCAATTGTCTTCATCTTTGGCTACTGAATAAAACCTTGCCAGATAGGACCAGGACCTGACTCAGCCATCCCAAGAGCTCCCTGTGTTGTGTTCCACAAAAGCCTCTCCTTGCCCCCTCGGAAGACGGCTCCTTTTACATTTTTCCATACATGAAAAATTAGTCCCTTGATCTGATCTCACAAGAATCTGTTCCTAGACTAACCCTAAAAGCATTTTAAGTCGTGCTAATGGTGGTCCCAGTGCAATGGGAATAATGATGATAACTTTGACTTGCAGTAACGCCTAACTGTTGTGTGTCTATGGGTCCTTTCGCTCAGACGTGACGGTGGTTTATCAGAATGGGTTGCCCGTGATATCCGTGAGGCTGCCGTCTCGGCGTGAACGCTGCCAATTCACACTCA
This sequence comes from Microtus pennsylvanicus, assembly GCF_037038515.1. NCBI lineage: Eukaryota > Metazoa > Chordata > Mammalia > Rodentia > Cricetidae > Microtus > Microtus pennsylvanicus. Next base: position 24,243,838 of record NC_134585.1, read on the forward strand.
AACCTATCTCCGACTCTGTTGGTGTGTTTCTACGACAACTGCAAGAGGAGGATCGGGGGATTGACAGGGTTGCCATCTACTCACCAGGTACAGTCGCCTCCACTTTTAATTCGCACCCCAAACTGCTCAGTCAAACTTTAGAAAACACGGGAGTTTTTGCTCTGCATGTATGCATGACAGCGCCATTTCTGTCCCTGTGGTCCTCAGGACATAACTGCTCGATATCAGCAGATGTGTGCCCACAGGGAGTCTCATTCAGATGCAGCTCACATCGATGCCATCACAAGGACAAGCAGGCAATCACATTTCATGTTCCTGAGCCTCTTGTCATAACTGTGGGTTCAGAATGTGTTTTCCCAGTAGCTGAGACCTTGAATGTTTACCAAAATAGCGTCTGTGATTTGAGAATATACAATAAGACACTAAAAACTCTCATTTGATGTAGCATCTGTTTAAGTGCCAAAAGAATTGTTTTCATTTTGACTCAGAAAAATCTTTCAAGCCTACAGGAAGATGGAGAGTCACCTGCTACGATGGCCGCCAACTTCCGTCCTTGGCGTATTAACTTCTGTGCCGTAAACACTCCAAACCCTTTAGTAACATGCTTGGCAGACCCATTTGGTACACTTGCTCCCATCACATCCTTCCCTACCGAATGAATTAGCAGCTTGTGGGTGGCTGGGCTGCCAAGTACCTCGCCGTCGAAAGCTCTGAGCCTCTTCCTCCCGGCTACCGGTGTAAAGGTCCACACTGCTCCGCAGTCGACTCCAGAGTCCAGCTGAGCCCCATGGGTTCATGACCAGCAGCTATTTCACTTGTTCCCACAGCTGCGGGGAAAGGGATTGTTCAATCATCAGAGCCGGCCTAAACACAAAGAGCATTCTACAAGCTGATCTATGTTTAGCATAGGCCTCCGGGCTGTGAGGCAAAGGTTAGCAGAGAAATGGGATAAAGCACTCTAAAGCTATTTGAGATGGGGCTGGGCAGTGCCTGACTCGTTCCATTTAACCTCTTCACAGATGGCGTCCGAGTTGCTGCCTCCACAGGAATAGACCTTCTCCTCCTCGATGACTTTAAGCTTGTCATTAACGACTTAACATACCACGTACGGCCACCAAAGAGAGGTAAGCTGCCTTAGTGAGGTTTTGGGAAGGTGGGAAGGTCTTTGGACCATGAGTAACCCTAGAAACACACATGGTCTTTACACTTTTCGCACAGCGAGCCTGGTAGGCACTAAGCCAGGCTTCCAGCTTGATCCTAGATTGTGTTGTCATTCCATCTCATATACCTGAATGTGCTTACCAAGAGTTCCTCCTGACACGGGTTTCGCTCTTCAAATTCTTTTTCATTATTATACATGTGTATCAGTGTGTGTGTGTGTCTGTGTGTGTGCACATTTGTATGTGTGTGCAAGTCTGTGTATGTCTGTGTGTATGTGTGTCTGTGTGTGTGAGCATTATGTGTGTGTCTGTGTGTGTGTCTGTGTTTACATGTCTGTGTATATCTGTGTTTGTGTCTGTGTGTGTAAGAGCATATGTGTGTGTCTGTGTTTGCACATCTGTGTGTCTCTGTGTGTATGTGTGTATGTGTGTGTCGGTGTGTGTGCCGTAACACACTTGTGGAGGTCAGAGGACAACTCTCGGGAGTCAGGTCTTTCCCTCCACTGTGAAAGTCCCTCAGCTTGAACTCAGGGCCTCGGGCTTAGCAGCAGGCACCTTCACCCCCTGAACCAACTCATCAGCCGTGTGTTTTCCTTGCAGAGGGTTTCTTTTAGCTTACAGTTCCAAAGGAATACATCCATCATGGCAGGGACATATTCTTCTACGTTAGACTAAGATGAAGGAAATCTTTATGTTTAAACAAAGGGTATCTCTGCTCTGTGAAACACTGGTAGGGATTGGTCATTTTGTTTCTTTAGCGGTTTAAGTTCAGCAGTCTGAAGCAATTGTTCCGATCTTTCTTGGCCTCCAGTGTGGTAAGTCCAATGGAGTTGTAAATATAAACTGTATTTGATACACCTGACTTACCAAACATTATGTCTTTTTCTTTCTTTTTTTTTTTCTTTTATTTATTTGTTTTTGTTTCTTTTTGATTTTTCAAGACAGGGTTTCACTGTGTAGCCCTAGCTATAACCCACTCTATAGACCAGGCTGGCCTCGAACTCAAAGATCCACCTGCTTCTGCCTCCCAAGTGCTGGGATTAAAGGTGTGCACCACCACCACCCAGCAAAGATTACGTTTTAGTTTAGTTTATCTTAAGTGTATCCAGAATTTAAGCAATCAAATATTATTGAACAAAATCGTCTCACAAAAAGCCTGCTTTATTACAAAGTTCTGATAACGTCATGTGCGACACATGGCAGGGTATTTTTTAGACATAATTGGATGCACATATGTAAAACATAGCATCAAAAACAAGAACACAGTCAGCACGTACTGCATACGGTAGGTTATTGGTTGATTGTGATCACATGGCTGACTGGAAGCCGTAGATGGCAGCCCCTGCTGGACATCACTCTCGTGGAAAAAGATCAGCTCTCAAAATGAGAGCCCTGGTTCCTGCTGAATACACAGTGCCTTCTCAGCACTGTAAAAATCAAAATATTCTGAGTTCTGGGGGCTTCTAGAATCCTTGGGAATTTCTAATATACACATTCTTACTTGGTGTGGGGAAAAAAGGGGAGGTGCTCAACTTTGGTGTGCATTTTAAGAGGGCACCAAAATATCAGTATTCAAGGCAGCATTTTAATGGTCATTTTTTATACGCACACATATGTAAAATGCATGCTCTGGTATTATTGGTTTTCCTTTTCATCCCAGGCTCCAGAGTAGCTTCTGTCTTTGTGGACCGTTTTCCCTCTTTGCCTTGAGATTCACTGTTGCTTGCTGCTAATGCCCCTTCCACAATCACGACTCCCCGCACTAACCCCCCACGACACTCCTTTTAGTCCTGCTCTTAGGGATTGGATCTAAGCCAGATGCAGTGATGCGAAGCTTTAATCCTAGCCCTCAGGAGGCAGAGGCAGGCAGATTTCTGAGTTCAAAGCCAGCCTGGTCTACAGCGTGGGTTCCTGGAGAGAGATCCTGTCTCTAATAATAATAATTATTATTATTATTACTGTTGTTGTTATTATTATTATTAGATCTAGTGAACTGGAGAGAAGGATCAGTGAAGAACACTCACTGCTCTTCTGGAGGACCCAGGTTCAGTTCCCCGTACCCACATCAGGCAGCTCAGAGCTGCAGATGACTCTAGTTCCGGGGAATCCAACACCCTCTGGCCTCCACGACATAGTGCACATATATAAATTTCTGTAAATAAGTACTCCTGAAAAGAGCTGGCTCTGTCATATGTTAGTCCACGCTGGCCTTCCCATCACACAGCTGCCCTCTGGTATGGCTTTCTCTTGCTCCTTCCTCACCTCCACTCTCTCAGGTTAAAATCTCCAGGTCAGCTCGTCCGTCCGTGGTGCCCTAAAGCATCCTATTCGTTCCTACTCTGGCTCCAAACAATCCAGAAGTGATGAACTCTGGACTCTGCCTCTTTTTCTTTGTAAATGTTCTCTGAGAAGGCAGGCACTGTGACTCAGGCTCATTCCGTGTTGAAGGAATTAAATAACTCAAACCAGGAGCATTTTGATTGTTCGGAGGCCAGAGTCTCCTGTCTAACAGCAGGAAAAAGAACAAAGGAATTAATGAAGGAATGGTGACCCTCAGCAAAGTAGATAGTGGTCTCCGTCTACACCTGTACAGACTGGAAACCATGACCAATCCAACAGCATCTTAATGTTTTTCAAACAGAAATAAATGCTTTTGTTTTTAAATAAGGCTGCTCTCATGAGAAGTAAGGAAAACACAAGTAGAAACTGATCATAGGAGGGATTATATTTTATACACAGTGACTTTTTTTCTTTTTCTGTGTCTCAAAACTGTGTACTTCTCTAGAAGTACGCTGGGATATGAAGTTTCAGGGATCAAGAGTCTAAAAATCTATGGAGATAGCTGGTAGAATTTGGTAAAAATTAGCAGTATTCTTAAAGAATTTTTTGTTTTGTTTTTGGTGTTTTTAGTCAGTATTACTATAGAGCCCAGAATGGCCTCAAATTATCAATCCTACCCTCTCCCCACCTACTGTTTGGACTATAGGTGTACACCACTGTGTCTGGTTTCATATATAGTTTTAAAGAATTGTGTGTGTGTGGCGGTATATTGTGACTTGTGAGAACTGAAAATACTCAGAATGTTGTATAAACTATGAATTCATACACACCAGACCCCGAGTACAAAGGACTCATTCATGCCTAGTCTGGTATGGCCACACGCCATGTGTACACAGGACAGCAGGCTGGAGGTGTTGACAGCCTTGTGTCTAAGCCAGAGCAAGATGAGAGCCCGCATCTGAGGTTGGAACAAGGGGCCATGTCATAACAGGAAAGCTAGGTGCCAGGTCCAGCACATCCTTTTAGTGGCCATGGCTGTTCATCGTTTAAGTCACAAACAGAAATGGGAACATAGAAAGGAGCACAAAAGCATGAAAAATAACTAATTATCTTTCTCTTGTTCTTGGAAAGGAGGAAAATGTACCCCATGTTACTGGAGGATATGGCTTTGCCTGCTAAGGAGAGTCATTTTGATTGGCACTTCTAGAGCCAGTTCCCACTTAGCCGTCCACGGGAAGTTAGAGACCTTGCTTCTTGGTGGTGCGATTTGAAGAATGAGGTCGAGAAAGCAGACTAAGCAGTGGTAACAGCTGCCTCATTAGGAACTCAGATAGCTAAGACCGTCTCATTAGGTTTGTGGATGACAAGGATTTCCATGGCTCATTATATTAGCATATCTCTCTGACATTATTATTCTGGGATCGATGGTGTCTACAGAGATGCTGGTAAACATGCCGTTATTATTTGTGTGTGAGAGAGCCATGCACGATTTAACCCAAAGAACTATTGCTAAGCCATTAGAAAAATTTTCCCCTTCGGTGACTTCTCAGGGTCAAGGGTTGGGGTTGTTATTGTCACCTGTACCATGACATTAGAACCATATCGTTCTTGTTAAAGCAGCCTGACAAACGGTAAGCTCTGAGTCCACCAAGGCTTTATTTACCATTGCGTAAGCCTAAAGATTACTTTCAGCCACGTCTAGAGTGGCACCTCTCTGAGACCTACAACTTACCATTCTCTGGATCTTTTAAAATCACTGTTGGAAGGCTTTGTGGTAGCGTGTTAGTGTATTGTTATTGTTGTGTAGAGTGGAGAATACATTCCTAAGGTTCAGGTCCCAAAGTCTAAGATAATTTTACACAATCACCGAATCCCTGTTCCTCAGATACTCTTTTTAGGCACAAAGGCAAATGTGTACCCATGTTTTAGGCAAATAGTAACGTATCATACATACTATTTGTGTTGTGTTTCAGTGAAGCAGAGTCATGAATATTATAAAGATTGATGGTAGGAGCCTGGAGAGATAGTTAATAATGACGTTCTTGCCTTGCCGTTCCCTGAACACATGTAAAGAGTCTGACTGGGGAGGCAGAGGCAGGCAGATCCCTGGGGGCTCCCTGACCAACTAGTCTACCCCAATGGCGAGCTCCAGGCCAGTGAAAGACCTTGTCACGAAGGTGAATGATGATCAGGGTTCGGCACTCAAGGTTGTCCTCCAGCATCTGCACGCACATGTACACACACATTTATGTCTTTGCCTGTTTCTGCCTCCCCATCATACACACATACACAAGTACACACATGTACCCACATACACACATAAAAATATTCATGGCAGGAGAAAGACCTTTTAGAAATTATAGCTAGAGCTGAGGAAGAGGTCTGAAGGGGAGCTTGGGGATCAGGGAAAAGTCAGAAGTGTTGATGCTGTGGCACTGTGGGATAGCTGGTAGACCGTTAGGGAACCTGGAAATCCCTGGACATCCAGATATTAGTGGAGGCCTGCAGTGAAGTACTTTACTGTAGGTGGAGAAATTTTGTGTTGTTAAATAGAACTTCCTGGCGCAGGGCTTTGAGTTCAATCCCCAGTACCAGAAAAGAAAAATCTTTCTGCGGGATTAAAAGTGTTATGCTTCTGCCCTGTTGAATATAGTAGCCGTAAGTAAATGCTCTGACCAGAGAACTGAATCTTTTGAGTATTTTAAATTTAACCAATGGGAAGTTGCAGAAATGTTAGTCAGAACCGGGTAGTGGTGGCGCACGCCTTTAATCCCAGCACTTGGGAGGCAGAAAGCAGGTGGATCTTTGTGACTTCAAGGCCAGCCTGGTCTACAAGAGCTAGTTCCAGGATAGGCTCCAAAGCTACAGAGAAACCCTATCTCAAAATAAAAAAGAAAAGAAAGAAATGTTATCCAGAAGATTTTTTTCCGAGATCCATATTTTATTTTATTTTTTTAATTTATTTATTTATTAAAGATTTCTGTCTCTTCCCCGCCACGCCTCCCATTTACCTCCCCCTCCCCCAATTAAGTCCCCCCCCCGCAGCCCAAAAAGCAATCAGGGTTCCCTGTCCTGTGGGAAGTCCAAGGAACCCCCACCTCCATCCAGGTCTAGTAAGTTGAGCATCCAAACTGCCTAGGCTCCCACAAAGCCAGTGCGTGCAGTAGGATCAGAAACCCATTGCCATTGATTGTTCTTGAGTTGTCAGTAGTCCTCATTGTCCGCTATGTTCAGAGAGTCCGGTTTTATCCCAGGCTTTTCCAGAGGCCAGCTGGTCTTGGTGAGTTCCCAGTAGAACATCCCCATTGTCTCAGTGTGTGGGTGCACCCCTCGCGGTCCTGAGTTCCTTGCTCGTGCTCTCTCTCCTTCTGCTCCTGATTTGGACCTTGAGATTTCAGTCCTGTGCTCCAATGTGGGACTCTGTCTCTGTCTCTATCCAGAAGATTTTTTAAAAAAAAGTGGAGTTGAATAAGATCAAGTAAGGTGACTATCACTAACAATATATTGTATTCTTCACTATCACCAGGAGTAGATTTTGTATTATCATTACAAAAAAAGCATGTGAAGTAATAAATACCTATATTTAGCCATTTCACAGTTGGTACATATTTCAAAATAGCATACTGATGATAAATATATATGCTTCTACTTGCTCTAACTATTTAATATAAATAGTTAAAAATAAACAGAAGCATGTGGCTAGTGGTTCCCATATTGAACATACCATTTTTAGAAGTCTGCATCCGGTTCTGGGCCTGGATTTGCTGCTAAACAGCAAATGCTACAGATGAGCAATGGCCCGACAGCGGGAGAGAGTAGGTGCAGCCGCTACAGCAACATCTCACAACTGCCTACTCCCAGCCTCGGCGCCCTTCAAGATGTGATGCCGTCGGCTTCGCTTCCCTCTCCCAAAATCTCACCTAGGTTTCTCTCTCACTTAGCCCTGTCTCAGAGGCCCTGACTTCCCTCAGAGAAATGTATTCTTGGAAACACTACGATTTCACACACTGACCAGGTATAAAAGCCTGACTAAACTGCTTCTCCTACCCAGTAGGAGGCTGTGACGACCCCACCATGCCAGTTCATAAGGAATCTCCTCCTCTTCCGTGGCTTTTGTGCTCTGTTTGTTTGAATGAGTCCACTGGCCACCTCACTCCCTGTTCTATGATTTACTGGCAGGACATGGTGATGTCTTGATCTTTTGCCACAGTTTACAGGCAGCGTTGAATGTATGTCATGAAAGATGTAGATGTATATATGTCAGGAAAACGTGTTGAACTGTTGTGATAGAGGGAGTGTTGATCTGAAGTTAAATTTTTAAGAAGAAAAATATTAAAGATAATAAAAGGAGTTTTAAAAAATTATTTAGAAGTGTTTCTATGCCTATGAAGTGAGGAAAAGAACCTTCTAACTGCAGCATCAACCTAGTAGAGAAAAAAAGTATGTACTGCCTCTGTGAGGAGGACTGATATAGAAAATAAGTTTTGCAGGCATAGAGGTGCTTGCCTGAGATTCCAGCTCAGGAGGCAGAGGCAGGAGGATCATGAGATGAATTCAAGGCCACTATATCTTAATCAATTAACTAATTAATTAAATCTATACAGTAAAATTCATAGCCTGAAGATTATGCTTTTTTAAACTAACACATGGTTTTCTAATGGAAATTTCCTCATTTGTAAAACAAATATCAACCGTATTTCCAAATGCTGTGATAAACACCATGACCATGGCAACTTAGAGAAGGGTTTGTTTGGGCTTATGGTTCCATGACCATCATGGCAGGGAGCATGGCAGCAAACAGGTAGGCAGGAATAGCGTTGGAGCAGCAGCTGAGAGTTCACATCCTGTTCCAAAAGCAGGAGGCAGAGAGCACCCTGGGGATGGCTGGAGGCCTCTGAAGCCTCAAAGCCCACCCCTCAGGACACACCTCCTCCAACAAAGCCACACCTGATCCTCCCCAAACAGTTCCACCAGCTGGGGAACCAAGCATCAAATGTGGCCTATGGGGCCATTCTCCTTCAAACCACCACAGCATGGGTTACTGTCTGGGAGAGAATCTTGTTAACCACGGGAAATCCATATCAACTTCAGGATGTATATTTTCAAAAGAGAACTGAGTTGAAAAGAGAAACCTCCCAGTAATAGGAGGTTTCATTTTACCCCATCTCCTGACCCTGGAGTTGGGAGCTGTGGGTTCCACCAAGTCACACCAGTGTTCTGGACAGGCTGCAGAAGAAATGGCTTCTGGGTCCAGTGTCCTTGTACAGTAAAGCCATATTCCCATGAGAGCTTGTAGCCTTATTGCAAGAGGATCCTGTTGTCATGGACGACTTCTAGAAGTCATAGCGTTCTTCTTTCTGTTGCTATTGATCCCATACACATCTACTGAAGCTCTGGAAGGTTCCATATTGGACATTTGACCACGTCAGCTCTTCCCAGTCCACTACCCTGCCTTACATGGATTAACTTTGTGATAACTATACTGAAGGATATTGGATGCGACCAAATTTTGATTTGGGAAAGGACTGATCAGAGCTTGAAATATAGCTGAATTTTTATTAGAACCTCAATACATTTTAGATTTTTGGAGACATCTGCTGCCCATATAAAAAATATCGATTCAGAGAATTTAATCTTTCACCTTTTTGATCATTTTCATCACCCTATGCCCTTTACAGCATGATATTGGGGCCCAAACAGCTATTCTCAGTCTTTGATAAAGAAGATAGAATAGAAGTTGGCTGGTGTGCTGGGGAAGGCGTGTAGTGTTAAGATTACTACAGTGTGGTGGGGTTTTATTTTGTTGCCTTTACATTTGCAAATGAAACGCTATATATGTTTTCCTTAGAAGTGTCTAACTGTGAAAAACGTCAACAAAAATGTCAAGGCCACAGATAAATTACAGACTTTAATAAAGAATTAATAAAGAATTGCAATGAGACTGACCCTGACCCTCCTGACTTGGTTTTGAACTTGGGTCTCAAGTTTGTCCTTGTCTGTCTGTTGGTATGACTGTTTTTTTAGGTCCGGGGAGTCAGGCCCAGGGCCTGGTATGCTAGACTAGCTCCTTAGCCACACCCTAACCACTGGGGATTCCCCTCCCCATTTCCCTTGGCCGTGGCTGTATTCAGAGTACTTGGACTTCTAAAAATATAATAATGGATATTGATTTCAAAGTTTTTGAGTTGCCCTCATATGAATTTACTTCCTTGATTGATAGGTTGATATTTTAAAAACTGTTGTTCAGTTTAATGCTGAGGGACTCCCATAATGGAGGGGCCTGCCTCATGGCCTTTCATTGTCTCGTAGATCTTGGAATAGCACGTCTTCATTTAAGGTGTTCAATTTTTATTACATTTTATTTATTTATGTAGGCATGCACATGCATGGACTTTGAGTGTGTGCACATGTGCACACTTGCACACATAGGAAAGTCAGAGGACAACTTGTGAGAGTCAGTTCTCTCCTTCCACCATGTTGTTCACTGGAACCGAACTCTGATCATCAGGCTTGGCGGCCTTTGCCCACTGAGCCATCTCCTGGCTGGGATGTTCAATTGTTATTTTATTTATTTATTTTAAGGTAATTTTTTATTCTCTCATACAGTATCTCCCGACCGCAGTTGTGAACCTCTTTCTTTCAGACCTTCTAAGCCATGAAAATGCAGAAACCCTGAATGATGTGAAGACGCTGGTCCAGCAGCTCTACACCACGCTGTGCATCGAGCAGCATCAGCTCAACAAGGAGCGGGAGCTCGTGGAGAGGTTAGAGAACCTCAAGCAGCAGCTGGCCCCCCTGGAGAAGGTGAGAGCCCCTCAGACTTCCCCGTCGATCTCCGGTGTGTCATCCCCCCGATGACATGGGCTTCTGTGTCTCACTTTGAAATACTTGAGTCCTCTTACCAAATTGGTCCATTAGCTTATTAGTCTGAACCATCCAAACGTTCCAGTCAGCCAAAAGAGGATTTATAAGGGGATTGTCTGGAGCCTTGGTAATAGACTAAGAGCCCAGAGGTCCAAAGACAGAGTAACTGCTGACCAGGAGAGCTTCTAAATGTCTTGGAGGTCAGGTTATGAATGGGGAGTTTATGGAACACTAGTGTGTAAACTTAATTCACTATAGAAAATATCACTGCGATGGAAAGTAAATCCTAAAAACAGTGTTGATAGGTTCCAGTGTTTTTTTGATTGCATTCATTTATTTATGTATGACTTTGTGGGCATGCAAATGCCACAGTGAGCGCATTTGGAGAGCAGAGAACAATGTGCAGGAGTTAGTTTTCTCCTACAGTGTGGGTCCCAGGGATTGAACTCAGGTCATCAGCCTTGCTAGCAAGCACCCTTGCCCACTGAGCCATCTCACTGACCATTATGACCCACGTTTTAATGTATTATTCATATACCATTATTCATATTCATGTGCACATTTATACTACACACAAAGAACAATCAGAAGGATTATAATAACCTCATGCAGCTGTAGGCCCATGACTGACTTTTCTCCTTTATTCACATTTTAGAATACTTTACAGTGAACATGTTAGCCTGAGTCTTTATGATATCACAGGTGCAGTCATTGTTCACTTTGTGATGGGGATGCGTTCTGAGAACTCTCTAAGGGACTTCATTGTGAGACCCTCACAGAGTGTATGTGCGTAGACCTAGATGAGCTAGGTCTTTACTCAGCGTGGCCTCTCGATGTAGTCAGAGATGTGTTGGCCCCACATATATGAGCCTGGTGTAACCGTCTCTAACATAACGGTAGAAGGAATAGCTTAGAATACATTGCCCAGTGTTCGTTGCCTTCGAGAATCATACCGGTGCTAACAGTACAGTGGGCTTGCTTACAACAGCATTGCCACAAGCGTGTGGATACCACACTGTCCTGTGGGAATTCCATCATATATGCAATTCCTCACTGACCAAATCATTCTTGTGTGACTCGTGACCATATCTTTATTTTAAGGAACTGGGTAATTGGGTTTGAAGGAAGGAACAAGTCCTCTCGATGTTGTGCCTTTGCTCTCCCAAGGACAGTTGTTACCACATGTTATGTACCGTGCTCCACAATCGTGCAGTGTTGTCACCTGTAGCCCTCGCTCAGCCTGTAGGCCTTCTCGATGAGACAGCTGGTGGGATTCTGCAGATCTCGCCCTGATCACGTTTGCTCAGAATCCAGTCTGTGCTGGCTCATTCTCTCATTCTGCCCTGGGAGAAACTTGACCTAAAACTGAGAATAGATAAAGTCTGACATATCAGTAAGAGGGCGTGGCAGCTTTTAGTTTCCTCCTTCAAAAGTTAGCCTGGCAGCCGGGTGAGGAGCTGGTGAAACTCACGCTCGTATTCCCACCAACTTGTGGAAAGCACACAGAAATCTCGGCTGTCCCCGTAGACAGTCCCCGTAGACAGTCTGTCGTGTGCCTGCGAGCGCTGTTATTGCAGAGGCAGGTTATGTCTGCTGGTGCTGGCTCCAGGCTGTTGATAAACTCTGTACCCTTGTGGGCGCAGAGCAGCTGAAAAGAACTGTAAGTTGTCGCCAAAGCAAGCGCCTTAAGGTTGCCCACGTGTGCCCGCCAGGTACGAATCGAAATCAGCAGGAAAGCCGAGAAGAGGACGACGCTGGTGCTATGGGGTGGCCTGGCCTACATGGCCACACAGTTTGGCATCTTGGCCCGGCTTACCTGGTGGGAATACTCCTGGGACATCATGGAGCCGGTCACCTATTTCATCACCTACGGAAGTGCCATGGCCATGTATGCGTACTTCGTGATGACGCGCCAGGTGAGGAACAGGAACGGGGCTTCCAAGGCCAGTCCTCAGTTCTGTGCTAGCGCCGTCGTAGGCACTGAGGATGGAGAGGGATGTGTGGCACGGCCTTGGCTGCTATGAATCACATGCATAGATGCTTCCAGAATTAACACTGTAATAAGATGAACGACTGCAGAAGAATGTGCCACTCTCTAGGGACGTGCTCACCTCACTTGATATTTATTTATTTATAACACTAGTTTTACGATGCTGAGACTTCATACACACTGCCACTGACCTACCTCTTCAGCCATAATGGCTTGATTTTTCCATATATTTATGTAAATATTTCACATATAAATTTATTCCATACAACTTTTTATTGAATTTTTAGAATGGAGAATTCCTTATGATCAATGAATGCATAAACTAAACTCTAAGCTACTTCTGTGTATGTTAAAGGATGTTTTGACTTTGTAAAAGGTAAACAGTAAGAACTCGGTCACTTTATCCTTAGTCTATTTATCAACCAAGGCTGCCACCTTAGTGAATGCTAGTATCTAGAACCAGCCAGTGCTGGTTCAAGTGTCATGGAAATCCATGGTGTCATTTTGAGAAGTATGATGGATTATGGCTTTTTAAAATGTGGTGCCGGTGTTCGAACCCAGTACCTCATAAAAGCTAGACACATACTCCACCACTGAGCCCCTGTCAGCTCTGGTCATTATGTCTGTTGTACCACATCTAACCAACACTGCCTTGAATAAAAAACATTTGAAGCCGCTGAGACACACAAGGCTCTCCACGTTCTCTTTGTGTGTGAAGCAGGCTGCGGGTTGCTTCATGAATTTTTACATGACTGCTTTTGAACTAGGCATTTTCCTCCTGTTGTTAGATCAGTAAGTGATCATGAACCTAGGCATGTGTGGGGAAACAAAAGCCTAGGGATTCTATGTAACCTTTCTCAGCCTCCCAAGCATCCCTGGTAGAGGGGGGCAAGTGAAGTGTCCATGTCCTCTGAATGCTCACCCACGGTCTGCCGCAATCCTGAGTGCACAGAGCTGGCAACCACGCCATCCTACCCTGCTGCCTCTCTGGATGCAGCCTGCCTCAGTTTCCCTCTCCTTCCTGCCCAGACTGGGCTTTCATAACTGATTGCTGTCCCTCCTTAGATGTCTCTCAGCTCAGGGTTTGCTCTGTGTTCTGGTCCCGAGGATGCCCTCCATTCCTCTCCTCACACCATTCTGCAGTCTGGAAAGTTCTCCCTGCTCTCTCCTGTCATATTTCAAGGTTTCCTTAATTCTCACCTTTCATGAACTTTTGGTCATTTTCCTACAGAGCAGTGTCTCCCTTTTCTCCTGAACTACTGCTCCATATTATTATTTATTCGGTGTCTTTTCCTTCAGAGGAGACTATTGTATCATCTTTATTTGGGTTTGTTTAAGTGGGAGGGTGTGGTTTGTTTGCTCTGAGGGACAGGTTCTCACTTTGTAATTCAGTGTGGCGCAAAGTTTAGGTCTTCCCGCCTGGGCCTCCCAGGTGCTGGGGTTACAAATGTAACCACAATGCCAGCAGGCTGCCACTCACATTTTACTCCCTTACCTTGTAACAAATGAAAGAAATGAGAGTCACCCTTTGGGCACATGCAAGAACTTTTCAGTTATACCTTGAATTCATAAACGGTATTTGTTGTATTCTTGCCAGTCAGTCAGTCAAATTGTAAAAAAAGAAAAAAAAGGCATTTCCCTATGGACTTTGCATTTCTTTGATTATGAAAAGATTAAGCTGCCTTCTCACAGCTGTGGAAACATCCATGCGCCTTTCCCCGAGGTGCATCACGTGTCATGGATCTTACATCTGATAGCACAAATACATCTGCACTCATTGATTTAGTCTCGATTCTGCAGATGCATATCCACCCTGCAGATGACGAAGTCAGGCTCATTAGGATATGAGTTACCTGCTGGAAACAGTAGGTCCTGGAACTGAACCCAACTGTGTTCTGCCCCCAAGCTACTCTTTCCTGTAAATCCCCATGTTCCCTCTGCAGACTTCGTTTATGTGTAGTTATTTTTGAAAACTAAATAATCTGGATCTAGAATAATAACAGAAGTATTGAAGAAGCTAGGCATGTGCCGCACACCTGTATTCTAGCACCTGGGTAGCAGAGGCAGGAGATGGCTGTAAGTCCAAGGCCATCCTGGTCCAGCTTGGGCTGGCAGGGCTAGCCTGTTGGGGAGGTGAGTACTGCTGCTGAGCGCTCCTCTGTGCACGTTCACTGGGCTTCACATGACTGCAGTTCTGGACATTAGTCCGGAACACGGTGGCAGCGCTTTCTTCATTACCATGTCGTTGTATCTCTAATACCACGTCCGTCCTGTGTGTTAGATGCTCCACTGGACTTCCAGAATATTGTGACTGCCCCCAAGTGACAAGTTGTGACATAGCAGTAGTAAACAATTTGGTCACACCTCTGGCCAGAAACATTAGCTGAATTAAATGCACGTAATTTCTTGTGCTAAATATTGGTTTTCCTAACCATCGGCTCTAATTAGCATGAGCAAAATGACTGTTAAACAGCATCTTCCTCTAAATTGTTACAGTGATATGCTAAGTTCGTGCTCCGTGATGACAAATTCCTTGAAATAATAAAATTCAGTCCAGGCCAGCTAGCACATCCCAGCTTAGCAGTGGTGGAACAGAGATACACACCATGATGTGGGCTACAGAGTAATACCACGTAGCAGTAAGAAACTAATAGACTCTGGCTACAAAAGAACCATCAGATACTGACACAGTGCCCAGTGTCTGTAGCCCCAGCTGCTGGGACGGATGAGGCAGGAGGATGACTTGAGTCCAGAATCCAGGCCATCCCAGGAAACATAGGGAATGTGATCTCAAAACACAAAAGGCAAACAAATGTTTAAGAAATAACTAAATATGTAACACAGAGTGTTGGTCTGTCTTTATGAATACATATTGTGTTGAGTCTGATCAATATTAACAATTAACTAACAGTTAATAAATGTCTTTATAATGTTGGCCAGGTGGTGGCACACACCTTTAATCCCAACACTTGGGAGGCAGGACAAGCAGATCTCTGTGAGTTCGAGGGCTACCCAGAGAAACCCTGTCTCAAAAAAAAAAAAAAAACTTCTAGTGGGGACTAATAGGCTCATTTTTCCTTTGTTTTCTAGGAATATGTTTATCCAGAAGCCAGAGACAGACAATACTTATTATTTTTCCATAAAGGAGCCAAAAAGTCACGTTTCGATCTAGAGAAATACAATCAACTCAAGGATGCAATTGCTCAGGTAAATTCACATGAGCCCAGCCCCATCTTAAACAGCATCATTAGTATCCATGATCATGGTCCTTCACATGGGCAGCTTGAAGGAGGGATCCAGCCACTGTATCCTGGGTAAAGGTCGTTAACAAAACCTTTAGCAATGTACACTTAACTGGGTTTTTTTTTTTAAGGGGGTTGGTTTCTTGTTAGCAGGACATTTTCTGTTTGTTGTTTGTTTTAAGGCAGTGTCTTCTGTAACCTAAGCTGTCCTTGAACTCACTAACTCAGTAGATAGCAGTTAGTATGACTTGAACTTCTGGTCCTCCTGCCTCCACCTTCCAAGGGCTAGGACTGATTATACGTCAGGTTTATGAGATGCTGAGGATTGAGATCCGGGCCTCGCACATGCTAGACAAGTGCTCTGCCAGCTGAGCTGCTCCCCGGCCATTGCTGTCTGGATGTGTGCCTGAGGCTGGTCTCTGCCTCCAGTGACCCCCTAGCTCAGCCTCCCGGGTTGACCCCAGTGTGCCACGATGCCACCTCTGGTTTTCACACCTCAGCGGATGAAAAGATGGCGAGTCCCAACGATCCTGTTGACACAAATGCTGGGATTTTTAGGGCTGTTTTTTTTTTTCATTCTTGGTTATTCAGAATTGCCTGGGTTTTTTTCCCCCCCAGCTAGAGTCATCTGGGTGTTTTTTGTTTGCTTGTTTGTTTGGTTTAGTTTTTTCTTCTTTTAATCTCTCTGCAATAATTGACCCAGAGACTTCCCAACTAAACTGGGATGGAAACAACAACACAAAAGTGAAAACCTTATGGTAAGGAGGAAAGACTGGGCAGCCTAGGCCAGGTGTATGCCAGAGAACCTTCTAGAAGACATTTTTTAAACACACACATGCTTTCCACACATACTGCCCCTCTTTCAAATTTCTGCACTTCCTTTGATTTTGGAGAATAAATCTTTGTTTTCCCCATAGTCTAGTGATTTCAGAGGTTTTCAGTCGTCCCCAAAAGGCCTTCCATCCTCTGTAGTGTTTGGCTGCCCAGCTCTAGTGTGTGTGTGTGTTGGTGAGATTGTGCCTTTAATAGGTGCCATCCATCTTCCCACCTTGACCTAAGCACACGCTGCCTACTGTTGCTGAATGTAGTCATTCTAAGCCAAGGGCAGTACTGGTCCGTCATCTCCAGAGCCAGCACGAATACAGGTGCATCAGCCCCTCCCCACAGCTAATTAATACAACTCTTAAGGATGCGATCCAAGCATGTGAGATGCTTTGAAGATGCCTCAGTTGATTGCACATCCTTTTAACGCTGCTCTAGCAGCTAGGAAGACTCACGCCTATAGTCCTAGCACTGAGGTAGGAAGACTGATGTGAGTTTGAGGCTCACCTAGGCTACAGAGTGAGACTGTCTCAAAAGTCAGCAAAGGCAAGCAGAACGTGATGGCACACGCTTTTAATACGAGCACGAGGCCGAGGCAGGTGCAACGCTTGAGTTTAAGGGCAGCGTGGTCTACACAGTGAGTTCTAGGGCAGCCAGGGCTACATAGAAAGGCCTATCTCAAACAACAAAAGTAACAGCAACAACAAATTCGCTGACTGAGTAAAATACTTAAATAGATATTGAATGAGCAAAGTTTAAATGGCAGAGATTAAGGGTTTTGGATCCTCCTAAAGGTTTATGGAGGAATGCTCTCACGGATGTCTGACATGGTCCCTGGACTCTTAGGCTGGGGTCTTCATACCACCTGCCCATTCTGCTTTTCTGGGAGGATAGACAACTGCCTTGGGCTAAAGACATTTGTCTTCTGATCTTCAGAGTCCCTGAAAGGATCTGATTAAAGTCATAACGGAGAGGCTGCTCCCTCTCTCCGCAGGCAGGAATGTTGCTGCAAGTGTCACTGGCCACCCCTCCTCACTTGTTGTCTCTATTTTAGGCAGAAATGGACCTTAAGAGACTGAGAGACCCGTTGCAAGTACATCTGCCCCTCCGACAGATCGGAGAAAAGGATTGATCTGCACAGAGCGTGAATCCCGGCAGAGAGAACGCCTGTTTCTAACTCATGCCTTTTTAATCCAAGCATTGCAGGTGGAAGCGGGGGCCATGTGGGGGAGAGGGTTTTTACCTTTAATTCTAAAACAAAACACAAAAAGGATCTTAAGGAAGAAAGGGACGTTAAATTCTGAGGATCAGGCATTGTGAAATACAAGTGCAAAGGGCTTAGTGAATCTTGTCTTAAGCATCTCGTTTCCAGATGAGAATGACGCAGTCACAGCTGAGAGAACGAAGCAAGGGTGATGTTGGGGTGTTCGTTTCTTGCATCTTTGCAAGGTCTGCAAAACACTAACACACCAGCACCCCACTCGGCTCTAGTTTTGTTTTTTGCTTTTTTTTTAATTTAAAGTTTCTTATTTTTGACATAGGAATAAATAACTATATAAGAAAGCAAATCCTTATGAATTATGGTTGGCAGAGTCTGAGCCAGTAAGGCTAATCCTCATCTTAAGATGGAACCAGTCTCTGTGAAGTTACCAGGAATTTCTCCACCCCAGGTCCCTTTTCTGACCAGCTACCTACTTATGTATACCTGCTGGTTACACTACTTTTATCCAAGTAATCATTGAAATCAATTTAGGACTGTTTGGTGATTGACAGTTGGATTATGTCGTCTTGAGTTTTCACGTCTATCTCCCAGGGTTCTGAATGGCTATCTAGAGATCACTGGCAATACTGCATGAGGTTTTAATTGTATTTTGTTTTATTTTTTTACTAATTAGCCTTCAGAGGAGAAAAAGATCCCCTCCTTTGTATACCGCTCCCATTGACAGCCCCCACTTCCTCCACATCACAGGCCAGAGGGCCAGTGCTCATCTGTGTTACCAAGCGAGGAGGATGTAAGGTTTACAAATCAGCTAAACATCATGGCTCTGGGGCTGAGTCAGAGCCGGGATAACCTTGGCTAATCTAAGACACACCTTCCTCACCATTGTGAGCCCTCCCAACTCCACTCCAGTTGCTGAAAACCAA
This sequence comes from Microtus pennsylvanicus, assembly GCF_037038515.1. NCBI lineage: Eukaryota > Metazoa > Chordata > Mammalia > Rodentia > Cricetidae > Microtus > Microtus pennsylvanicus. The sequence goes on from NC_134585.1 coordinate 24,262,341, forward strand.
GGGCGGATCTCAAAGGGTGCCATTATCTTTATACAGGAGTATCTTTCTATGGCTTCCTTTAGCCTACCTTCTCCACCCTGTTTCTTTTTGTCTTAAACCGAGAGACAGAAGAATTAATCTTATACTCTGCAGAACGTTTTCTACCGTGTTTCCAGATGGCACCTGCACTCGAAAAGCCCACGAAATCTCTCTCTACTGTCCTGTTTTTAACTGTCCCGGGGGCAGGACAGCAAGAATGACAGGGGGCTTTGCTGCACAGCTGATTGGCTTTTGGCTTCTGTCTCCTTCACACGTTTCATCCCTCCTCGTGGGGCATTGGGTACGAAAGAAAACCTTGAAATGACAAACCCAGACTCCAGGTGCCTTGCAGAGGTTGAAGGCCAGCCAGGACCGCCGCTTCTGCCACCACCCTCCACCGGCATGACAGAGCGAGCAAGCGAGCGAGCGAGAGGATGCATGTCTCAGTCCCAGCCTCCTACTTCCTGTTGTTCAGCCTCTCCCTCGTTTCTTTTTGTTGTGTGGATTATTTTTAAACCGCTCATCCTGTTTGTGTGCAGGGTTCTTAAGAAGGAAAGGCACAGTGCAATCAATGAGTGAGTCCTCTGGGTGGTGTGGGAGGCAAGGGGGGGCGAGCAAAATGTCGAACACATGTACAATCCTGTATCATTTATGAAATATGTATAAAAAGCAATGTACCTTCTGGAACAATAAATACTTATTCAATTTTTGAATCCTAGCCTCTTGTTCTTTAAAACAAAACCAGAAAGAAACTGACTTTCCTGGGATCATAGCTGGGAAGATTTTTTTTCTGTCTAAAGTTAGATTTTGTATAGGCTGGGTGTGGTGGCGCACACATTTAACCCAGCATCACTCAGGAAGCAGAAGCAGGTGGAGTTCTAGACTCTGTGAGTTCTAGACCAGCAGGTTCCAGGCCAGCCAGAGCTGCAGAGTAAGGTCCTGTCTCAAAAATAAACAACAAAATAAATAAAAGTAAATTTTAGAGAAAATAGCAATATCAAATTAAGCTTTCTTCCTTAGCCTTCACATCACTAATTCTTCCCTTATGTTATTGGACATTGTATTCCCAATTTTCCAGAGCCACCAAGGCACCAATCAAGTCACCTCTGAGGTCAGTATAAAGCAGCATTGAAACTGCTTTGATATACAGGGAAGGAAAAAGATCACTTTTCTATCATTCTGCCGTGATTACCTGGTACCCCAGAAAGCAGTTCAAAGATAAATCAAATACCCATTATTTTCAGAAATTGAATCAAATTTATAATGATTGCTCACTAAATAGGAAATTGTCATGGGGGGCATCAACACAGCATGGTCTGTGGCTGCTCTGTGAAGAAGTAGCTGCTGCCCAGAGAGCGTCCTGCAGGTTACAGATCTCACTGGACACAGCCGAGGTAAGTGGATATAAAGGAAGGATGGAAATGTGGGTCCACTGTATGCACCGGTCTCGTCTTCTCTACCTGGGGGATCTGAGACAGATGAAAAACAAGTTATGGTTGGGCTTCTCCATGGGAAGCAGGCAATAGTTATTCTTTCTGAAATGCCCGTATTATCTGTAAGATGTGGGGGTTGTATGGGAAACATTGTGATAATGTATTGGCTCTACTACATGGTGCTTTACAGATTATCCCATAAGAAGTAGATCTTTGGGGCTGGAGACATGGCTCAGCGGATAAGAGCATTTGCTGCTCTTCCAAAGGTTCAGGGTTCAGTTCCCAGCACCTGTATCTACAACCGCCTGTGGCAACAGCTCCAAGGGATCCGATGCTCTCTGGCCTCCCCAGGCACCTGCAGGTACACGATGCACATAAACCCACACAGACACATACATGTAAATATGAGAAGAAAAAAGAAGTAGGTGTTTATTAAAAGCAACAGACAAGAGGCTGCATGATTCAGCAATCCACTTCTAGGCCTGTGTCAGAAGGGATTTGAGGATTCCAATCATGACCGTGTTATTCAGCTTGGCCAGAGAGCGGAAGCAGTGCAAGTGGACGCCAGCACACTAATGTTTATACAGAGTGGCAGCCGAGGGTCCCAGAAACGGAGGGATGGATGTGGCCTACATAATGGATGCTCCTCAGCCATGAAAGATGGAAATTCTGACATGCTGTAACATGGATGGACTTTGATGATAATATGATAAATAAAAAATCATAAGAGAAAGAACACTTTATGATTCTACATGTGTGAAATATCTAATCAAATTCACAGTAATATAAGCGATTTTGCAGGGAGACTGGAGAATGAGGAATTATTGTTTAAGAGGCTTTAAGGAGTTTTCGTTTGGGAAAATAACGTTCTGGAGATAGGCAGTAGTGACGGCTGCACAAAGGGATAAACTTAAAGCCACCAAACTAAACACTTAAAAACTGTTCTTGGGGTAACTTTGTTACGTTGTGAAGCTGTGGATTCCCACTAGAGCCAGGCTGGCTGGCATTGATCTATCGCTGAGCGGGGCAGTGCAGTTGGCTGAGGGAACTTCTAGCTAGACTAGCAGAGGGGCCTCAGAGATCATCTTCACCTCCCAGAAGCTGCTAGAGATGCAAGTTCTCAGATTTCTGTACAGCCGGCAGTCAGTGTCCAACAAGGACCGCTGCTGATTCTGTTGAGACTGTCGACCAGATGAACCATAGCTCTGGAGAACGAACGTGAAGAGGAGGGAGCTCTACCCATGACTCGAGTGAGTCCCAGAGTCCAACACTGGATCAGCTGAAGGGCTGAGTATGTAACGGGCGAGCAGCAGCCTGGGGCCAGTGTGAGAGAAATCCCGTGGCCTGCTTGTAGATGGAAGCCTTCAAATACAAGTATAAAGAGGCTGGATTTTAAATTTCATCGATTAAAAGTGGGCACCACCACCACCAGGCCTTTTAAATTTCACCTAGAAGGGTTCACAGAAAAGGGAAACTGTTTAGGTTTTGGGACTCACTTTCACCCCAACTCTTTCAATTTTTTTTTAAAAAAATTTAAATATTTATTTATTTGTTACATATACAATATTCTGTCTGTGTGTATGTCTGCATGCCAGAAGAGGGCACCAGACCTCATTACAGATGGTTGTGAGCCACCATGTGGTTGCCGGGAATTGAACTCAGGACCTTTGGAAGAGCAGGCAGTACTCTTAACCACTGAGCCATCTCTCCAGCCCCCCCTCTTTCCATGTTTTTATGAAATGTGTTGACTGACAATTTCACACGAGCACACAGTGTCTACGAGCTATACCCCCAACTCTCTCCCAGCTCCCCGTTGCAACTCTTACTTAGTTCATGCCTGTACGTTTTATTTTGGGACCCACCGAGTAGTTTGACCGGGGCCATCTGTGTGACCACGGAACCACCCATTAGAGTCCGGTGGGCTCAGCAGTGTGTCTGCTACTAAGGACAGTGACTGCCTCTTTCCCAGAATCTATCAGTAACCAATAGTTCAGTGCAAAGGGTGGTATCTCATGAGCCTCTCCCCCACCTGGGACAGTGTTAACAGGGCCAGTCTTGTGCAGGTGAGTTCAGGTAACCATGATGGTCAGTTCATGGTTGGAACTGTTGTGTCGAATCTAGATGGCATTTTGAAGCCCTGCACCCCTTCCTCTGGCTCTTACACGCCTCCGGCCCCCCTTGCTCAATGTCCCCTGACCTTTACAGGGGAATGATATAAATGCTACTGTTTTTCTTCAGTACCACCGCTCTTCTCTCTTCTCCCAAACAAGCCACACACCGTGTCTTCCACAAAGCACCTTTTGGGTTATTTCCTTGAGATCATTACTAAATGTAAAGTTACCTGCTTTACAAATTCCCATTTACCCATCATTTGCAAACACTTTGTAAGTGTGGCGCATGCTAAACAGGGCCATCTCCTTCAACCCTCTGGGCCCCTGTGACTCAGCTCTTGACTCTCCCTCCTCTCGTCCCCAATTCCTTGGTCTTCTTTGCCGAGTCTACTTCCTACACTCACATATTTCCTGTTAACTTCCCACCGTGCCCCATTCTGGGACACTCTTCTTGGGCAATCTCGCTCATTGCCCCATCTCAGGTACCATTTATATGTTGTCTACATGTTCTGTGTCTCAGAACAGCAAACTGGTTTACCTTCCCCTTGGCTGAGGGGTGCTAAGTTCCTTCCATGTCACCAGCATATTTGGGGGTTTAATTCTTAATAACATTAGCTGTGGGCAGGGGAGGCTAAAAGACACAATAAAGAAGCAATCAATCAAATCTGGAATACGGAACATTGTATAATCCGATGGTCAGCAAAGAGCACAGAGGATGAAGAACAGATGATGCAAAATTTAAGTGACACCGCACAATGCAGTATATGGTAAAATTCTTATTGACCCAAACTGGCAATAAAAAGGATCATTTGAAGCTATTGGGAAAGTTAAACATGGACAGGGTATCAGATATGGAAGAATTATTCCTGCTTTTCATAGCTGTAGTCACCTCTACCTCATGGTTACATAAATAAGGAAGACTATATCTTAGGAGTGCTTAGTGGAATATGAACAAAATAAAACTGATAAAATGTTAGCTTTGCAGCTGGGTGTTCAGCAGTTTTCCTCTGACTTTTGTGTGTATTTAAAAATTTTAATCATTTTTAAGGCAGGTCAACTAAGAGAGAAAAAAGAGACTTAAGGAGAGGAGGGAGGGAAGGCTGTGGTCAGGATGCAAATTAATTTTTTTTTTACAATAAAAACAGGGAAATGAATTTCTTTCCCAATCCACAATGTGTGTGAATGAGAGAGAATCCTGCCCTCCCGGGGATTCTTGTTTATAGAACCAAAGTGCTATCTGGTGAAAGTCCTTGACTCCAGCAATCAATCTTGGCAACAAACTTGGGTTTATCTCATGCACACGTCCTTTGTTTTTTTTGAAACACACATGAAGCACTCAGATGACTTCTCGGGGACAGGAAACAGTGAGGCTTGTTTTTTTTCTGTTAAAAGCATTGCCCTGCCCTGAGAGTCCCATGGCCATCCATCACCGCCATCAAACCAGGACGTAGGAAGCTAGTGGTCAGCTGCCTGAGTCCTCACTGTACGCTGAGATCCACGCAATCCCTTGTTTACCTGCAACTCCTGCGGGACCACGTGTTTACGATCGCAATCTAGTAATTAGCATTTCCCTGGCCCGTAGTAAGCACTCATCTTGAAATGTGCCCTTAGAAGACAGAAGCCACAATAATTTGGGAAAAGTAAAGTTAACCGGAAGATTCTGGCTTTGGGGCTTTAGAAGTTGGATTGGGAAAGAAAATGTGTCTGCCTCAGATCTGTTTAAAATAGAGATAAGACGGAGGAAGATGAGAAGGAGGAAGAGGAGGAGGGGAGGAGGATCAGAAGGAGAAAGAGGAGGAAAAAGAAGAGGAGGAGAAGAAGGAGAAGGAGAACCACAAGAAGAAGAAGAAGAAGAAGAAGAAGAAGAAGAAGAAGAAGAAGAAGAAGAAGAAGAAGAAGAAGAAGAAGAAGAAGAAGAAGAAATTTATTTTACATCCCAACCAAAACCTCTCCCTCTCTCCTCTTCTCCTACTCTCTCACTCTCTCCTCCCTCCACCCCTCTGCCCCTCCCAACCCACCCCTCCTCTATATTCATTCAGAAAGGGACAGGCTCTCCTGGGCATCAGTATGTCACAGCATATCAAGCTGCCACAAGACTAAGCATCTTTCCCTGTATTCAGGCTGGGCAAGGCAACCCAGCATGAGGAATAGGTTAACCAAGAGCACCCAAAGCACCAGGGACAGCTCTTGATCCCATTGCCAGGAGTCTCGCAAATAGACCAAGCTACACAACTGTCTGATGAATGCAGAGGGCCTAGGTCAGTCCCACGCAGGTCCCTGGCTGTTGGTTCAGACTCTATGAGTTCCCATGAGCCTGGCTAGCCTTTTCTGTGGGTTTCCCTGGCTCCTACAATCTCTCCTCCCTCTCCTCAGCAGGACTCCCCAAGGTCAGACCAATGTTTGGCCATGGGTCTTTGAATCTGCCTCCATCTGTCACTGGATGAGGGCTCTCTGGTGATTTCTGACCTACCCCTCTGATCTTCCCCTCCGCATGGTCTTTTATTGGAATTGCTGTTTCTTGGTGTCCACAGTCTAAAATACCAGGAACCTTCAAACCCTCACACCTACAGTTACTACTGCAACCAGGCCTGGTGGTATGTCATGTGAGAGTCCCCAGAGGTTCCCTCTGGTCAAAAGTACAACTCCAGCCGGGTGGTGGTGGTGCATGCTTTTAATCCCAGCACTTGGAAGGCAGAGGAAGAGAAAAGGAAAACTCTTGGCAATTTTGAACTTTCCAGGATTTTGTTAATTTAATGGTAGCTCTTAATTTTAAGTCCCTGCCCCTAGTTTAGTGTGAGAATTGGTGAAATCAATAATCCCTAACACCTCTGTTACGTGGGGAAGAAATGCATCATAATGACACCAGGCTCTACCACTGGGGTTGACGATGCCCGCATGAAGGTCTCTACTTGAGACGGGAGACCAGAATAAGACAAACCTAGGAGCTTCCTTGAGAGAATGCCAGCCCCTCTCAGGCTCCTCACGACCTTGTGTGAGCTCCTGTCAGCTCCTGGACCGTCAGATCGAGACATGTCCTCAATCACCAGTCCCGACTAAGTGGCTTATCCCGTTCCCACTGGGGAAGCCTGAACAATGCCGTGGCTGCAGCATCAGGAAGCCAGTTCCTAGAAGTCACCAAAAAGATTTTGACATGAGGGGATGTCGTTCAGTAAGAGTTCCCTTCTGGATAAGATAGCGAAGACTCCATTACAGCGAATTCTTCAGAGAAAAAAAACAAAAAACAATAGAAGGATGAGGGGTGGTGAGGTGGGGTTTTTCCCGCCTCTGAAGACATCTATCAGGACAATAGCACTGTTAGCAGTGGAAAGCAGGCTCTATCTGGGGTCAAGGCCAGAGCCGTCGGCTCCTTGGACCACTCACCCTCCTGTGCTGCACCATAAGGTCCCAGCCAGCGCTGCTACAGATTCGCTTCCTAAGAGCCTAAAGGGAATTTTTTCCCTAAGTACTCGAAGAAAGAACAAAGGAAAAATAGTGTTAAAAAGATTTCCACTCTGTTCCTGGCAGCTGGATGAGAAAGATGCCCCTGTTCCTGCTGCTCACCTGCCTGTTCAGCACCGTCACCCCAGGGTGGCCCAGAGGTGAGTCTTGGGTCAAGAATGTGATACAATGCACTTTTTGTTGTTGCTGTGTGCTATTGTATGCCAAATGTTAGGACTATATAATGGGGCCTTAAATACTGACCGCCACATTTGTGTAAAAAGCCACTGGGCCTACAAGGATCTATGCCTGGAGAATTTTTTGCTGCTTGCTCCTTTATCCTCCCACCTGAGTGTCCAGAGCTCCATGGCTCTCTGTTGTCGCTCAACCTTCCTGGAGCTAACTCGTGCTTGGAGCGCGTGTGGAAAGGAGTTCCAATCCCTTTCTCGTGCAAGCACTCTCGAGCTCCCACTTGAAGAATGGAAATGATTCTTTTAGAGATGAGGGTAGGGCCTTTCCCTTAACGAATAAAAGGGACCGAACGTTCTGTCCCTGTAAAGGGCACAGATCTGGATAACATGTTTATTAAGTTTGGCCTTTAAAAATATGAATGGCTTTTTGCACAGACCAAAGAACTCTTAAGCTGTTCCTCTCAGGCTTGGCAGAAAATTGGCCAACGAGGATCCTTCTGGGCACTTCTGCTTGGTATGTGACTAGAATAGATTTGTTTCTCTGCAGTGACTTGGGCCAAGCTCTGGCACCTTTGAGTATATACATTAAAAATAAGTTTGAGCCCTGAGGAGAGATGAAGGCTACATGTAACGCAGTGTTCTGGATGGCATCCTGGGACAGGCAACGATGTAGACAAAACCTAAGACATTGTGAGCGACTATAGGCTTCAGTTAATAAGATGCCAGCCAGTTCACTGACTGGAACACAAGAAAGGAGAGGAGGTAGAACGGAAGAGGCAAGGGGTGGGGAGCTTCCAGACGCAGCAAAGATACAGGGGCCGCAAAGACTACGATCTGGGTAGTGAAGGGAGGCTCGCAGGTATGCCAGTCTCCAGGATGACAAGATGGGGACACAGATGTCTGCTCACACCCTGTGGTTGGTCCTTGTACAGGAGCCAAGATGCTCCTGAGTGTCCTGAGACACTGAGCCCTCTAGAGGGGAGCCGGATTTTGAGAGGAACACATAGGGCTCTTCTCTTTCACGCCCGGGTGTTAAGGATGGTATGAGCTAATTAGGATCAATTTGTGTAACACCACGTTCTTGGCTCCACGTTGAGACTGAAATCGGGATTTGACACAGAATGAATGTTTTAAAAGAGGGTGGAAGCATTTAGTGTTAGACAATATCTAGCGGCTGTTTGTGTGGCATTCCCTGTGGGGTTGCATAGCATATGCCAGGGTCGTTTCTCTTCTTTCTGCCATTGATCCTCTGCAACAGGAAGGCATGAGTTTGCAACAGTATAAGAAATGGCATTTAGCTGTAAGGAAAACTTTAGAAATAATGGAAGAGTCATTATGGGACTTGCTGTCAATGCCATTAGAGGTTGAGCGACTAACCATTTATCGTAAAATTTGAGCAGGGGAGGAGTGGAATGTCCCTATGAGCTTATAATCACCTGTGGAATTGCGCTGGAAGTCTCGCTTGGCCAAAGCACCACAGCCAGCGGGGCAGAGGAGGAAATTTTTCCCTTGGAGAGGTGAGGGAATTTGAGGAGGAAATTTTTCCCTTGGAGAGGTGAGGGAATTTGAGGACATATCTTCCGCTCCAGGGAACACTGAATTGCCAGCTTGCACTCAGCCGGGACAGCTTAAGGGCGTTTTTAAAGACTTTGGGAGGAGCCGCAGAACTTGAAGAAAAGGTTGCCTGTGCCACCGACAACTCTGCAAATGTCATTTCCAGAAAGTTCAATGTCCTAATCACTTCTTTCCCCAGACTGTCAAGTTATTTCCCCTGTCCACCTGCCAGGTTGCTGTGTATTTCAAAGCTCCGGGCTGTGTGCCTCAGACCTTTTCCCTTTCCTTGGAACGAGCTTTCCATGCCCTTTATTCCGTCAGACTTCACACTGATTCAAGATTCTGACTATCATTTTTGCAAAAGTAATTCAAGGCTTTCCTCCTTTCTTTTCTTTCTTAATTTCCCAAAATGGGATGCTAACTGCATCGTAATACAGTCTCTTGCGTGACTGGATAGCTGGATTGAAATATGCTTTTCCATAAACATCCGTCCTTATCTTCGAATCAAAATACCTAATTCCTCTTATACATGATTCTCTTGGTATATTGATTTATTTTCTCATTCATTTGTGTATCCATTCTGGTGCTAGTGGGAATGCTGGCCCTCATATACACCAAGCTCAGCTGTAACTCTACTAGGCATGACACAGACTTTTAATCCCAGAACTAAGGAGGTGGAGACAGGAGGATTCTTGGGACTCACTAGTCAGACAGTTTAGCCTAACCAGTGAGTCCCAGGTCAGAGAGAGACCTGTCTAAAGAAAAGAAAGAAAATGGCTCCTAAGGAAGGATGCCTGAGATTGACATCTGGCTACACACACACACACACACACACACACACACACACACACACTTTTTGTTTGAAAAAGACTGAGGTGGATGTAGCTGTTGGCGCTGTGAGCTGAAACACCACCAGGTCTCTCTGAGTCCCCTTTCCTTCCCAGCCCTAGATCCCTGTTCGGCTTACATCAGCCTGAACGAGCCCTGGAGGAACACCGACCACCAGTTCGACGAGTCTCAAAGCCAGCCTCTCTGCGACAACCATATGGATGGGGAATGGTATCGCTTCACGGGTATGGCAGGAGATGCCATGCCCACCTTCTGCATACCAGAAAACCACTGTGGGACCCATGCACCTGTCTGGCTCAACGGCAGCCACCCTGTAGAAAGTGACGGCATCGTGCAACGCCAGGCCTGTGCCAGCTTCAAAGGGAACTGCTGCCTTTGGAACACCACGGTGGAGGTCAAGGCCTGCCCCGGAGGCTACTATGTTTATCGGCTGGCCAAGCCCAGTGTCTGCTTCCACGTCTACTGTGGCCGTAAGTACCTTCCTCGCCCTCTTCCTTCCCCAGTAAGGCCACCGATGGCGTTAAAGAGAAAAGCACCATATGAATCCGTTATTGTGACCCAGGTTTACTTTAAGTCTATTCGTTCAAACATTATCGAATTAGAAGTGATGGATTTCCAACCTTCTGAGCACAGAAGAACCCTCTGGAGATACCTGTTGCTGTGTGATCAATAGGTGGACAGATAAATGCCCAGACATCCGCATGGTGCTCACTGTCATTGCTTTTCAGAAATGATATACAATGAGAAGAGGTGGTGTGATATCAATAATACTTTTTAAAAATATTTATTTATTTACTTATTATGTATACAATATTCTGTCTGTATGTATTCCTGCAGGCCAGAAGAGGGCACCAGACCTCATTACGGATGGTTGTGAGCCACCATGTGGTTGCTGGGAATTGAACTCAGGACCTTTGGAAGAGCAGGCAATGCTCTTAACCTCTGAGCCATCTCTCCAGCCCCCGACATCAATAATACTTTTAAGTGAATTTCTATATGATTAATCACATCAAAATCTGGAGATTTTTTAAAAATAAAGATTTATTTATTATTTATACAGTGTTCTGCCTGTATGTCTGCCTTCAGGCCAGAAGAGGGCACCAGATCTCATTACAAACGGTTATGAGCCATCATGTGGTTGCTGGGAATTGAACTCAGGACCTCTGGAAGAACAGCCAGTGTTCTTAACCCTGATCCATCTCTCCAGTCCCCCAAAGCTGGAGACTCTGTAAGCATCCTTGAGGGCAGGGCTCAAACCAAGGGCCTCTCAGAAGCTGGTGTCCCCAGTTCCTGTACACATTTTGGAGAGTCCACAGTGAAACATGACCTCACCCGTAGTCCCTAGCTCTTCCGCACTAGTCCTCTGGCCACCAGTGGGCCACTCCCACTCTTGCTGGGGGTCAATCATCTGAACAGCTGATCTCTCTCCAGTGGCCAATGCAGCCCTGAACCATGAAAAACGTCAGGATGGTGTTCTGGGAATTGGAGCCCGTGGCTGCATTCATGAGACTACTCCAAAGAGAGAGTCCCCTGAGCCTCGCCACTCACAGCAGATAATCGTTGTCATTCCGTAGATTTCTATGACATCTGTGATGAGGTCTGCCATGGTAGCTGCGAGGACGCCACCGAGTGCGCATGCTCCCCGGGAACCTCGCTGGGCCCAGATGGACAGACATGCCTTGGTAAGAAAGAACTACTCACAAGCTGGAAAGGGACCCTCAGGAGTGGAGGGACACATCAGGGCCCTGCAGCCATCCCTCTTAGTCTCGGAGCATTTGCAGTTGAGCTGGTCACAGTCGGTCATAACTAAAGCGCCTTACAAGCGCATGGTGTGGAGAGGGAGGTCGGAAATGCACTGTCGTCTCTCGCGGCCCTGGTCCCTTGTGATTATGGAGCCATTGAAAAGCGGCCAGTGTGTCTGAGGATTTGAATATTAATTTTACTAAATTTTAATATAAAATCAATTTTTGATTCGGCCATTGGCAAATGAAAAATGCCTGGGATAACTCAAATGACTAAATTCTGTCTGTTTTTACTAACTGTAAATACAGACTAAGTGTTTCTGCTAAAAGTTGGCATCCATTAAGGTGTGGAGCATTCCTGTAACCCTAGCACTGAGGAGACTGAGGCAGGAAAATAGTGAGTTCAAGACCACCCTGAGCTACATAGACAAGACTGTCTCAAAAAAGAAAAGAAAAATGAAAAATTGGGCATTCAAATTGAGATGTGTTATAAAATCATTTCAAAGTAGGTTCCAAAACGTGTTATTTTCTTATGCATATTTCCTTTGGGTAGATATAAAAATGCAAGTATTTCTTTGTGTATCCTTGGCTATCCTAGAACTCACTCTGTAGACCAGGCTGGCCTTAAACTCAGAGATTCACCTGCCTCTTCCTCCCAAGTGTTGAAGTATTGGGCTTAAAGGCATTCATCACCACTGCCCATCAATGCAAATATATTTTTACTTATTGACTTTTTCTTTTTGCCTCCAACGTGGCATCCCATCACACTTATCTCTTTTTAACACTATTATTGCTTAGACATCTTTGCCTAGTGAAAGCCCCACGTTCCTACCTAAGCCTGTGGGCTCCAGCAAGACGACCGCAGGCAATGTAAGCAGGTCAGCTTTAGCTTCAATTCAGTTTTTGTGTAAATGAACAATTTTAAACTTTTTGTTACACTTATTTATTGTGTATGTGGTAGGTCAAGAACAACTTGCCAGAGATGGTTCTCTCTTTCCACCAAGCTGGTCCCAGCTGGGCAGCGAGCCCTTTTACCCAACGAGTTAACCCAACAATTTAAATTATTTCTTTAATTAGCTTTTTTTAGGCAGAGGGAAGGAGTAAGAAGATAACAAGGCAGATGCACATGTACCCAGTTAAAATTTGTTTCCCCTTTTCTTTTAAGTGAAAATAGAATGTTGATGTTCCAACTAGCTGGACCCCACCATCCTCTGGGGTTGGCTGCTGCTCAGACCTCAGCCTGCTTCCTTCCCACTTCAACTCTGTGTTTTAGTATTGCTGTGTGGATGGACCACACGGCACCATACAGAATTATTCTATCTGTAAAGTTCACATACAAGTGACACCTTACTCCACACGTGACGCTTTCTCTAGGGTGTAAACACGCGTGTGGAGTTGCTAGCGGTCACGATTCCTACGCTGGCTAGAAATAACAGCCCTGTGTAACATTAGACAACATAAGTAGAAGTTAATTTCTTCCTCCCATTAAAAAATAAAAAGAAGAAACAGTCCCAAGGGTAACAGCTCAGGCTTGCCTTAGAGGCCTGGAAGAAGTGCTGGCATCGGTGGGGTCATACCCACAGTCAGGAAGCTGTTGGCCTCCTGCCCTCCCTGGTGCCCTTGCACCAGTGGAGAAGTCAGGGTCCAGTTAGGATCTAGGCAGGCATGGTGGCACACAGCTGGAATCCCAGCATTTGGAGTGTGGAAAGGGAAGATCAGGAGTTCAAGGCCAGCCTTTTCTGCATAGTGCCTTCTAGGCCATCATGGGCTACATGAGACTCTCATCTTACTGACTGTAGTTTCTAGTCTGCAAGCTCTAAATCTTGGCTTCTTTTCAGTTGTGATTTATTTAGTTCCTTTTCTTCCTTCCTTTCTTTTTATTATTTATTTAACTTCATTTTATGTGCATTGGTGTGAAGGTGTCAGATCCCCATGGGATGGAATTTACAGACAGTTGTTAACTGCCATGTGGGTGCTGGGAATTGAACCTGGTCCTCTGGAGGAACAGCCAGTGCTCTCAACCTCTGAGTCATCTCTCCGGCCCATAGTTCCTTTCTTTCATTTTTTTTTTCTAGTTTAAAAAGATGCTTGTACAGACTTCGGGGTTGTTCTTTTATTACCAGTTCAAAGCCCCCAGTTATCTTGCCTGACCACTTTCACTGTGAGCTGTCTATGGTGTTTTATGCTAGACCCTCATGTAGCATTAGGGGATTTCTGTGGCTCTCTGCCCCTCCCACCTGCTCCAAGGATGCTCTACTCCAGAACAGCTTTCCAGGCCCAACTGCACATCAGTTTCTGAGATCAAGATCTACATCCTGAGTGAGTGGGAAGTGTGAATCCATGCTGTAACCATGGCAGCACCCTGGCCCAGGGGGTCCACTGCACACGGATCTCTCCCTTTGGGCCTCCTGCAGGGAGCCCCCTAATTGCTACCTGCAGCAGAATTTTACCCTTGATTTTATTAAAATATTTATTAGTCCCTCTTGTTACTATAATGTAATAGCTGACACTCAGTAGGTTATGAAGAAAAAAGAACGGGGTTCACAATTCAGGGAGGCTCAGGGGTGGGTTGCCATCAGTGGCTCAGCTCCCGGGAAGGTCTGGTGGGAGATGGCATTCCAGGAACACAAGCGAAGACAGGAAGGTGGTGAGAACAGGGACCCCACAAGAACCACATCAGTCACTTCCAATGGCTACCTACCTCATAACATCGCCCTGGGGGCCAAACTTCCAACACATGAACTTTTGGGTTTGCTTAGACCATGACCAAAGCCTCAGAGGGAGGCACCTACTCTGGGGCTCTGGATATAAATGGAACTCCACCCACCCCATCTCCTAGCCTGGGTCCAAAACAATGTTCTGATTCACTGTGAGCATTTAGCTCCAGCCCTTGGCTCCCATCCTGAATCCAGGTTCCTTCCTAGGAGCTGAGACACACTTTATTCTCAGCATCCTTTGCTTTGCAGGAGACAGGCATTTCGTGTCCATTGTGTGTGTGTGTGTGTGTGTGTGTGTGTGTGTGTTATTTTCAGCAAGAATCTATGCATAGCTCATCAGATATTTTATAGACTAAAAATCATTTCTTAAATATAATGTGAGAATACTTTTTTTTTTTTTAAAAAAAAATGGGTTTTACTATGTAGCCCTGGTTGTCCTGCCACTCGATCTGTAGACCAGGCTGGCTGCCAACTCAAGGAGATCCACCTGCCTCTGCCTCCCAAGTGCTGGGATTAAAGGTGTGTGCCACCAAGCCCGGCTGAGAATATTTTCATTTTTAGAGTTGATTTTTGAGAGTGGTTTGCCATGTAGTACCAGAAGACTGTCTCACACAGTGCTTTGCTAGCTACTTCCTTCTGCCCTGTAAGCTCCTTCTATGCATTAAAACAAAACCCAATATATAATCTTGCATTTAACAATTTTTCATGAACTCATTTGAGAAAGAGGGTTTCCATAAAAACGAATAAGCATACCCAGCTGACAAAAGGAACCTCATTTTCTCCCATAGTCTTACCTTATTATATTTCTGTATTTATTGTGCATGCATGCCCGTGTGCCATGCCATGCGTGTGAAGATCACAGGACAACTTCTAGATGTCCACTCTTACCTTTCACCATGTGGGCCCCAATCAAACTCAGGCTGGAGGGGTTAGCAGAGAGCTCAGCCATCTTGCCGGCCCCGTAGTTTCTACCCTGAAAGATGGGAATTCAACAAGTGTTCGGATACCTTCCACTTGGCAGAGAACAAGCAGAAGGCAGGTGAACGAACAGCTTGGCTGAGGAGACCAGGCCAGCGCATGTGTCTGTGCTGATCCACAGTAGGAGATTTAGCAGCATCTGAGAAGGGGTGGGGATTCAGTTCAGGGGCTGGGGACAGGGCGAGGTTGCTCAACGATGTGTCAGCGTCAGCGGTATGGTTTTTCTTCTACAGATGACAACGAATGTGAACAGAATAATGGCGGCTGCAGTGAGATCTGTGTAAACCTCAAAAATTCACACCGCTGCGCGTGCGGGGTCGGCCGCGTGCTGAGGAGCGATGGGAAAACGTGTGAAGGTAAGACTGGATAAGGAGGGGAAGCAAACTGAGCGTCCAAAGCGAGCCTCTGGCTTGCTCTTTGGCGTTTGGGAAGGTGCCCTGTTGCTGGAGGCAAATAACAGTTTGTCAGCATGAGGTGACTAACGGGGTTCTGGGCACTGAGGGCACTTTAGCTGTGGACAGAACTCAGTATTGATTTTGTCTTCAAGATTGAAGAGGAGGGGTTTCCAAGTAGTAGGACGCTGTGGGAAGCTAAGGTGGAGTAATGCCCATTTTCCTCAAACTTCAGTGTGCCCACAAATCCCACAGGATCTTGTAGAGGTGCAGATTCGGACTGAGTGGTCTGGGGTCAAGCTGAGGTGACTATGTTTCTAGATAACGAGTAGGTGCCCGAGGCTGTTGGCAAGAAGCTCAGAGCAGCAGGCAGCAGGCACCGGGAACGGAGCATGCTC
The DNA here is from genome assembly GCF_037038515.1 of Microtus pennsylvanicus. Classification (NCBI taxonomy): domain Eukaryota; kingdom Metazoa; phylum Chordata; class Mammalia; order Rodentia; family Cricetidae; genus Microtus; species Microtus pennsylvanicus. The sequence goes on from NC_134585.1 coordinate 24,278,162, forward strand.
CACAGCCCCTTTCTCAACCTTCCTGGACCCGAGACTGGCCTCCCACTCAGCCCCCACCAGGACTCTTGTGAGTGGGGAAGTCAGCTTCACCAGGCTGGGATGAGGCCTCAGAACTTAGAATTTTTAACAAATTCCATGGGTGATTTTTTTTAATTGATTTTATTGAGCTATACATTTTTCTCTGCTCCCCTCCCTTCCTCTCTCCTCCCCTTCTACCCTCTCCCATGGTCCCCATGCTCCCAATTTACTCAGGAGATCTTGTCTTTTTCTACTTCCCATATAGATTAGATCCATGTATGTTTCTCTTAGGGTCCTCATTGCTGTCTAGGTTCTATGGAATTGTGAATCGTAGGCTGGTTTTCTTCATTTTATGCCTAAAAACCACTTATGAGTGAGTACATATAATATTTGTCTTTCTGAGTCTGGATTACTTCACTCAAAATAATGTTTTCTAGATCCATCCTTTTGCCTGCAAATCTCAAGATGTCATTATTTTTTTTTCTGCTGTGTAGTAATCCATTTGTAAATGTACCACATTTTCCTTATCCATTCTTTGGTTGAGGAGTATCTAAGTTGTTTCCATGTTCTGGCTATGACAAACAATGCTGCTATAAACAGAGTTGAGGGCATATCCTTGTGGTATGATTGAACATCCTTTTGATATATACCCAAAAGTGGTATTGCTGGGTCTTGAGGTAGGTTGTTTCCTAATTTTTTGAGAAATCTCCATACTGATATCTAAAGGGGCTGTACCAGTTTGTACTCCCACCAGCAATGCATGAGAGTTCCCTTACTCCACATCCTATCTAGCATAAGTTGTCATCAGAGTTTTTGATTTTAGCTGTTCTTACAGGTGTAATATGGAATCTCAGAGCTGTTTTGATTTGCATTTCTCTGGTGGCTAAGGATGTTGAACATTTCCTTAAGTGTCTTTCAGCCATTTTAGATTCCTCTGTTGAGAGATTTCTGTTTAGGTCTGTACCCCATTTTTTTTTACTGGATTATTTGTTCTTTTGATGATCAATTTCTTGAGTTCTTTGTATATTTTGGAGATCAGACCTCTGTCTGATGTGGGGTTAGTGAAGATCTTTCCCCTTTCTGTAGGCTGTTGTTTTATCTTGTTGACCATGTCCTTTGCTTTACAGAAGCTTTTCAGTTTCAGGAGGTTTCATTTATTGATTGTTTCTCTCAGTGTCTGTGCTGTTGGGGTTATATTTAGGAAGTGGTTCCCTGTGCCAATGCATTCAAGTGTACTGCCCACTTTCTCTCTATAAGGCTCAGTGTGGCTGAATTTATGTTGAGGTCTTTGATCCATTCGGACTTGAGTTTTGTGCATGATGGTAGATATGGATCTATTTTCATTCTTCTACATGTTGATATCAAGTTATGCCAACACCAATGGTTGAATATGCTTTCTTTTTTTCCATTTTATATCTTTTGCTTCTTTGTCAAAAATTAGTTGTTTGTAGGCATGTGGATTAATATCCGGGTCTTGATTCAGTTCCATTGGTCCTCCTGTCTGTTTTTTATGCCAATATCAGTCTGTTTTCAGCACTGTAGCTCTGTAGTAGAGTTTGAAGTCAGGGATTGTGATGCCTCCAGAAGTTCCTTTATTGTACAGGATTGTTTTGGCTATCCTGGGTTTTTTGCTTTTCCATATGAAGTTGAGTACTGTTCTTTCATGGTCTGTGAAGAATTTTGCTGGAATTTTAATGGGCATTGCAATTTTGGTAAGATTGCCATTTTTACTGTGTTACCTACCCAAGAGTGCTGGAGATCTTTCTATTTTCTGGTGTCTTCTTCAATTTTTTTCTTCAAAGATTTAAAGTTCTTGTCATACAGGTCTTCCACTTGTTTAGTTAGAGTTACTCCGAGATATTTTATGCTATTTGTAACTATTGTGAAGGGTGATGTTTCTCCAATTTCTTCCTCAGCCCATTTATCATCTGTGTAAAGGAGGACTACTGTTTTTTTTTGCATAATTCTTATTGGCTTAGAAATTTGAGAAACTGCCATTACATTGAGTCATTTTTCCTTTTATTGGAGGAAGTCAGTATATTTTTGGAGATAAAATTATCTACTTACAAATTTTAGGCTTATTTATTTTATTTTATGTATATGAGTATTTTGCCTGTATGTGTGTACATGTGGCATACATAAATGTTTGGTGTCCAGAGGGGTGAGGAGAGGGAGCTGGGTCTCCTGAAACTGGAGTTACTGGCGGTTGTGAGTCATCACGTGGAAGCTAGGAACTGAAAAACAAGTGATCTTAGCGTAACGCTGATCCATTGCTTCTGTCCCCAAATAATCTACTCTTTAAAAAAAAACTTATTTATTTTTATGTGTATAGGTATTCTATCTGCATGAATGTCTGTGCCCCATGTGCATATCTGGGGCAGAAAAGGATGTCAGAGTCCCTGGAATTGGAGTTACAGATTGTTGTGAGCCACTACGTGGATGCCGGGAATCAAACCCAGGTCCTCTAGAAAGCAGCAAGTGCTCTAACCACTGAGCCACCTCGCTAACCCCATTGTCTACTTTTAGTAATGAGATGTTGTGTGTACGTGGCTTAGTAACCAGAAACTTGTCGATGAACTTCAAGGAATAGAGATGAAATTGTCTATTATTACTCTCACTTTTTAGTTGATGTAGTCTTACACGTGGCTATGGGGTACCAGGTATGATTCAGTAATCTGCTACTGTTTCGTGGGACTCAGGTCACGAGCTTGTCACAGCTAAAGTGACATGGCATCTGCTTTCACAAATCTGAGTTCCCCTAACATTCTCTGCAGAGGGCGCCATGGAGAGGTAGATGGCAGAGTTGTTATTATTTATAGAGGACATATGATTTGTCCTTCAGGGGAATTGAGGTTGTGTATTAATAGAGCTGTAATCTGTATATTAAAATTCATTGTATTCTCATCACATTCAAAATAATAAAATACCATCCCAAAGAGAAAATTTATGAGTACCGTCCAACAAAGTTTGCATTATTAATACAGAACACATTAACTGGAACATTAAATTGCTGTCCTCGTAACAAGGCTAAATTATTATAAATTTTATTGAATAAGGATAATGTGTGGAATCTTCCCTAAATCTTAATAATTTTGTGTAATCATTTTTGCATATTTGAATAGTAATAAAATAGTCCATGAAGAACATTTGTAATTATTCATGAGCACTTTATTGAGACTATCATGGTTAATACTCATATAACCTTAAAACCTAATAACCATAACTGAAAAATATTTAGCAAATGATAAAAATTTTATGTGTTTATATGAGTAATACTTTAGGAATACTGTTTCTATTTATAACATTTAACTTTTATTGAAAGGCTGAATGTATTTGTTTCTTTAGTGCGGCTATTAAATGATTATAGCTTCTTAAAAATTAATTGTACTTTTAAATTTTTAAGTAAATTTTAATAGTTTGTGATATAAATAGGAAAACACAGAAGAGTAAAAGGGCATTTGTAAATGATCCCCTTTTAGCAATCTCTGTTGCTAGGGTATTTCCGCTCTGAACATCTTGTTCCACCATCCCAAGGTTGAAACCCTTTAAAGCAGTTTGGATTCTTTGGTCTGCTTTTCCTTTTGAATTTTTACAACTGAAAATGCCCAGTGTGATAAGTTAGGGTTAGCCCTTCATCTTACAAATATTGAAATCACAACTCAGAAAAATAAAACCACTTTGGAAAGGTCATTTTTGCAGGTGGGGGTACCAGGGTGCTGGCTAAGTGTGGTGAGCACCTGGGTTATCCTCAGGACTGAAGAGAAGCCTTCTTTTAGAAAGAAAAACGCATACCAGTGTTGGGGCTTTTTGTTTGCATGTTTGTTTGAGACAGGCCCTCACTAGGTTCCCTCAGCTGGTCTGGAGCTTGATCCCAAGACCCACCTGCCTCTGCTTCCAAAGTGCTGGGACTAAAGGCGTGCACCACCACCACGCCTACTGATTTTAACACTCCCTAGCATAGTAGCATAGTTTATATTTTCTCCCAACTTGTTATCCATAATCTCAACTAGCCTAAAAAATCTACAAAGTGCCTATATCCTCTAAAAATATATGGATTGTCTAGATCTTGTGAGGTGTCTCAGCAGGGAAGGCTGATTGACACCAGACCTGATGGCCTGATTTGATCTCTAGAACCCACATGGTAGAGAAGGGAACCAACTCCCACAACCCCTGACCTCACACACTGTGGCTTTGCTGGACACACACATACACATGCACACACGCTGCATAAATGTTTTAAGTATTACAGCTGGGTTTCTAAACAGTTAACAAAGATTCATTTGTTGTGACTTTATTACATTTCCCGAGCACACTGATTTGTGTGTATCAAGTTAACTTACTGCTGGCTCCACTAACATTTTTTTTTTTTGAGATGAGATTTCTCTGTGTAGCCCTGGCTGTCCTGGAACTCACCTATAGACCAGACTGGCCTCAAACTCACTGAGATCCACCTGCCTCTGCCTCCCGAGTGCTGGCACTAAAGGCGTGTGCCACCACCGCCTGGCCTTTTTTAAACTTTTTCTTCACTAACCTGTTTTGACTATCATCCTTCAGAATCAGCTTCCATCTCTCCCTGAGCAGTTTAGGTGATCCAAAACATCTCCTTCCATCATCTTAACTTAGAACAGGGCTCAGCAAAACTTTTCCATAATGTGCTGATGGTAAATATTTTACGTTTCGTGGACCATCCAGAATCAATCAAAACTGCCCAGTTCTGCCTTTGTAGTTTAAAACAAGCAAGCAAGCAAGCAAGCAAACAAACAAAAAAGTCCAGTCATACACAATTGTCAACAAATAGTCATGCCTATGTGTGCTAATAAACCTTTATTTATAACACTGTGTAGCAGGTTGGAATTTGACAGTCCTCAACCTAAAAGATAATGTTCAGTTCCCATAAAAAGTCATGATGATGAAGATTATTGTCATTGACATGCTAGGGCAGGGGTGGAACCTGGAACCTTTGGGATGATAGGCAGACACTCTATGACTGAGCTATGTCTCCAGTCCCAAGTCTACCCAAGACCTTTCATATCCAGAGAGAGCTCTTATTCCTAGGGAGACTAGGAGAGGGGCCAGGGATCCAATCAGTCTGCCGCAACTCTGACCCACCCAGCTGGTCCAGGTGAACTGTTACTCAATCTCTTTTTATCCATCAATAAGCCTATCAAATTATAACTTATATAAATAGATTAAATGTTACAACAGTTAAGAAATGGTTGTTGGGTCTTAGCCATACATGTTCATGACCTCACTGTAAGCATGCGAGAAACAACAGAGAGACGTGGAAAACTTTGAAAGACACTCTGAAATGCCTGGAGCGCCTCGGTAAGCTTCGCTGTGGACGGACTGTTGGCAGTCACGGCCTTTAATAAATGTTTGCGGGTTGCCTCATGTTTCGCTGACCGCATAAGACCTCAGGGGTTCCGTCATGAATCAAGAATAATCTCCGGCGATTGATGCTAGGATTCCTGCAGAAGAGGGTCGCATGGGGACTCATTTTTGTCGGTTCCCTTTGCAGACATTGAAGGATGCCACAATAACAATGGCGGCTGCAGTCATTCTTGCCTGGGCTCCGCGAAGGGCTATCAGTGCGCATGTCCCAGGGGCTTGGTGCTGTCTGAAGATAACCACACTTGCCAAGGTAGGGCGAGGTTTGACTCCCTTCGGGTTTACACACCCTCCTCCCCTTACCTTTGCCCTCCCTCCCCCAAGACTTTCAGAGTCTTATCTTTCGGGTGCCAGGAGTTCCCTGAGTCACCATTCTGGAACCGTGCAACAGAGAACACCCTGGCCGGGAGTGATGGCTCACATCTGCAACCTCAGCACTTGGGAGGTGGAGGCCAGGGGAGCTCTGCCTGAGTGCAAAGCCAACCTGAGCCACACAGTGAGACCTTGTCTCAAAAACAGACAGGAGTGGAAGAAGGTCTCTTTTTTTAAAGTCAAGAAAATCCAACTTTCCCTTGCTGGTTGCCTCTGAGCTGTTCTCTGACTTCTATAATCAACAGTACGGCAACCGCTCAACTTGGAAGTATCAGCACTGTCCTTATTCCACAGTTTCATGGGCCCAAACTAGCTAGAATGTGGAGGAATGATGGCTCGTCCCCCATTAACAGTGTTCGGAGAACTGTTTTCTAGTTCTTGGTGTCTGGGATAATAATTCCAGCACCCAGCAGACACCGACCAGGCGCCCATTTCTGATATCTTGGCGCATCTCACTGCTGAGATGTTTGCTCACAGGCGGGACTCTGGAAGTATCTAGAATCCTTCTGGGTGTTTACAGGGTCAGAGGAAATAGACGCAGGACCGCCACAGAAAAGCAGGCTCTTTTTAATATTAAGGTCAAGTGAAATTTTATAGTCAGAGTTTACAGTTTGCTGAGGAGCTCACGGACAATTGGAAGGCTTCCAGAGTGCGGGAACACTGTTTATTACCCGATTAATGGGGCAGTAACTGATGGTCAAAACACAGCAGTGCTGTTGTGCCATTTAAACCCATGTCAGCTGTGTCTTCCCTGTGTTGCCAGTCAACTGTGCTGGCGCCAAAGTTCATCCTCGGGGTGTCTCACTCCATGGAATCATGCCAGCCACACCTCAGGCTGGCGTTTGTCGATCTGAAGCCTGACCCCACTGTTTCCTGTTAAAAGGAATATGTGTTTTGAGAGCACCATTGGCTATAATCTTGGGAGCTAGGGAGCATGGTAGTATTCATCACCTTGCTTTGAGCCCTTTCCTGGAGGAAAGAACAAAAGAGCAGGCTGTGTGGAGGAGAAAGCGTTCCCCTGGGAGTTTTGTAGCCTTTTCCCCAAGCCGGGTTTCATGTTCTAACCGAGTCCCCTTTCTCACAGTCCCCGTGTTGTGCAAGTCCAGCGCCATCGAAGTGAGTGTCCCTAGGGAGCTGGTTGGTGGCCTGGAGCTCTTCCTGACCAACAACTCCTGCCGAGGAGTGTCCAATGGCACCCACGTCAACATTGTCTTCTCCCTCAAGACCTGCGGCACCGTGGTTGACGTAGGTTCCCTGGCGGATATGTAGGGAAGATGGTTCACAGAGGGTAGAAGGATGGTGTGGCTTGTGATGATGAGATAGATTCACAGAAAAGAACTGAGCTCAAAACACCCTCTGCCCTGCGCCAGGGTCCTGGAACACAGGGAATGGAATGAAGAATTCAGCCCTCCCTGTTTTACGCAACCTGTATGCAAGGTGTTTTCCTGCATCATCCCCAGCGGTACAAAGAGGCAGATGCACCCACTGTAGTTATTTGGAGACTGAGGATGATAGGGACCAAGGGGCTGGTGGTTCATTTGTGACTAGTGAGTGAGTTCAGGCATTGATCCAGGCTGAGGTTAAAAGGTCGTTTTTGTTTCTTTTTGTTGCTTTTCCTGAAACATGCTCACACCCCCCTGCTGGAAACTCAGACAGGGATCTGGAATAAGCACACAGCAGTACTGAGATAACAATACATACAATGTAAATAAGGTCTGGGCTGTCCTCTAGGAGTCCATGAAAAGGACGCCTGGCTTAGATGTGGGTAGAAGTGCGTGGCTCACACAAGCAAAGAAGCAAGGAGCCTTTTGGATGGGGTTCAGGAGCAGAATCTTAAGGGATTCTCCAGGTCTGTGCTAAGGTAATCTGCAAGGAATCCTCACCAGAAAAAGACACTAGAAAGGACACAGGATAGAGATTGCTCCGTAGGTTCTGCGTGTGTGCTAGGGAGGGCTGGGGAGACAGCAGGTTTGAGTCCACAAAGACGGGATTGAGCTGGAAACTGTGGTCCCACAGTGTGCAAGATGGATACTGTCCAGAGGACTGGATACAGGTCCATGAAGAAGCCTTAGTGATCATTTATGAGTCCTGAGAAGTGAGTCAGAGGGTGAATCACTGTGGGTGACATCCGAGGTAGCTACAGAGGAGCAGGGCTTCACCATTTAGGCAAGTGGTATGGATTGTTTCTATGGAGAGCCTGATGAAATAGCCCTGGAACTGGCTGGTACCACTCCCTGGTGGTAGAGTAGAATTCGAAGGGGGTGTGGTAAACAGCTGAAACCCCTCGGCACCTATGCAGGTGCCGATTTGGGATGGATCCAGGATTCCTTAGAAGCAGCAGCATCCCAAATCTGATATTCCTGCCGAGAGCATGCTGTGCTGTCCTCTTCCGGATGCCAGAGCTTGGGATTTGCTGAGTATCTCCCTAGATCAGGTTTCATGCCTAATGAACCAGAGGGATGCCTGTAAGGAAGCCTTCTGGCTCACTCTGCCTGTCTTACTAACCGACAAAGAGAAAACCGTCTTAGGCAGATTTACTCGAGGCCAGTTCAGGCCAACCTGGGCAAGATAAACAGCCCCCATTCCAAAACACGCGCACTCAAACCCAAAGTCCCTCTGGTGCAGGAAATGAAATCCGTGATGTTCGACATACGTTTGGTGTTTGGAGGATGTTAAGGTAAGAAGAGAGATAACTAGAAATAAATCTCACAGTCTCACTTCACCCCGGACTGGCGCAGGTGGTGAATGACAAGATCGTGGCCAGCAACCTCGTGACGGGTCTGCCCAAGCAGACCCCTGGGAGCAGCGGGGACATCATCATTCGGACCAGCGAACTGCTGATCCCTGTGATCTGCGAGTTCCCACGACTGTACACCATCTCTGAAGGCTACGTGCCCAACCTGCGCAATGCCCCTCTGGAAATCAGGAGTCGAAACCACGGCATCTTCCCCTTCACGCTGGAGATCTTCAAGGACCACGAGTTTGAGGAGCCTTACCGGGAGACTCTGCCCTCGCTCAAGCTTCGCGACTCTCTCTACTTCGGCATCGAGCCCCTCGTGCACGTGAGTGGCCTGGAGAGCCTGGTGGAGAGCTGCTTCGCCACGCCCACTGCCAAGATGGACGAGATACTTAAGTACTACCTGATCCAGGACGGGTGAGTACTGCTGGCCACAACGTGTGTGTGTGTGAAATATTATATATTATATTTTCAATTATATTTTAATAACAAATAATGATATTTGTTAATAATATTTATTATTAATAATAAAGTATAAAATAATTTAATTATTATTTTACAATTTGAGGTACGATTGGATTTAATCAAAAACAGTGAATAATTTTACACTTGAAATGCCCATGGAATGCCCAGGAAGTTCAGTAGGCCGCTAGCAGTGTGCGTCAGTCTCAACAAGATCAGAACTACAGGCAAAGAGAATTACCCTGTGTGACTAGGATCCACTAACTTGCCCAGAGGGGCTGGAAGTCAGGAAGGAGGAGGGCTGTGGGAAGACACTGAAACAGCTAGTTTCCAGAACTTTGCTAGTAGGGGCTGGGAAAATGGCTCAGTGTGTGAAGTGCCTGCCACAAGAGCGAGGCTGTGAGTTCAGATCTCCAGAACCAAGGAGCCCACTGCCCCGGGGTTAAACAGTCTGCCTAATCTATGAGCTCCAGGTTCAGGGAGAGACCTTGCTTCAAAAATTAAGGTGAAAGTTGGGCATTGGTGGTACACGCCTTTAACTCTAGGCAGAGACAGGTTGGATCTCTGTGAGTTTGAGTTAGGCCAGCCTGGTCTACACAGTGAGTTTCAGGACAGTCTCCAAAGCTACACAGAAAAACCCAGTCTCGAAAAAACAAAAAGCAAAACAAAACAAATCAAAGGTGGCGAATGACTCAGGAAGACACCCGACATTGACCTCTCTCCTCCACACCTGCACACATCTGTACCCACACGGACACAGGCGTACACACATATGAACATGAACATACATCTCACACATACACGGATACACAAAAATAAAATTAAGAAGTGAAGTTGGTAGTGTTGCCAAGGGAAGAAATTCTGGGTTAATTCTAGGGAATAAATATTGAGATTTCTGTGGCATCACGGAAAGGTCCCGGACTGGGATCTGTAGGTGTGTGTGACATCAATGAAAATTTATCTGCTCCCTATTTTATGTCAAGATTTTGTTCTTTCTCGGCCTAAATGGCAGCTGGGACACATCTTAGGTGATCAGGAACTGCATCCTTCTAGACAGGGGAAGGGTGTAGTGTGTGTCACAACACTCCTCAGCTTCTTCTCTTCCCTGGTTGGCCCAGTTCCCTTGGGAGTCTTTAGCTTGCTTCAGCTTCTTGTTTTGCTCTTACACAGTAGTGCCTTAAACGGGACTCCTTCATGCATTGAGGTCAGCTTAGAAGCCGTGTTTTTTTTTTACATTTTCTGGGAATGAGTCACCTCTTATCTCAATGCTGGGGAAATCTGCTTATGTATTTGTTACTTGGACCCTGGGTAAAGGACTTTTCCTTCTGTTTACATAGTTCAAAGAAGCTGTGCCCTTTCTTCCTTGATCCTCAGCACAGACAGAAGAGAAAAACATATATCTGTGTGTGTGCACTCTCATGTTCATATGTGCACACATGCACCAAGATGCAACTGAGTTAGAATGGGCCAAAGCACACAAAGACAGTCCTTGGCTTCTTAGGAGAAATTGTGCCTTGGTATCCAAAGTCCCAGTCTTAGCGTGTCCGATACTGTGTCCTTCCCCAGTTTACCCCGACAGCAACCTCAGAGCAATGTGTCAAACTGACCTACAATGAAGGCCACAGACTCTGTGAAATGGCAGCTTGCTGTAATATTTGGGAAAAGAGAAATTAAACCGTTTGAGGCCAGTTGTCACATGACAAGTTTAAATGTGTGTACAGCGATGGCTCATTGCCCTTTGTACCCCCGCCAGGAGCTTGTGTACCTTATAGGAAATCGGTGTTAAGTTAAAAAAGCCTTCTCACACCAGTAAATACCTAAACCCAGACTCCAACAATACATGACCAACGGGAAGACGACCTTACTAGCCAAAGGTCTCTCTGAAGCACACTTTGTGCTTCTAATACCTACAGCTCTTAATCAAGCAGGAAGTGTTGTACTCTCTGAGGCTCCGTGAATGAAGGATGGGAAGACTTGATACTTAGCACAGCTTCAAGAGCTCTGGAGATGCCTTTGCCAGGAAGGGATGCCGTTTCCCCTTTATTCTCCCCAGGCTGGCATGCAGCCCAGCCTGCTGCACCCACTTTACGTCTCCTGGCCCAACTGCCCTAGCTGGGATTGCTTTCTGCCTCTGTGGGGGCGATAGGATCTGACGCGCTCTCTCTCTCTCCCACCTCCAGCTGTGTTTCCGATGACTCGGTGAAGCAGTACTCATCCCGGGACCACCTAGCAAAGCACTTTCAGGTCCCCGTCTTCAAGTTTGTGGGTAAAGATCACAAGGTAAGCAAACCGAATACCGTTGTCTCCCAGCCCCATGCCTGAGCCTGCCTTCACGTTGTCCCGATGCATTGACATTCTGAGAGTCTGCGATCAGCTTCCTCCTGACCTCTGGGAGAATATAGTTAAACTATCAAGAAACTCGGCATCCATATATGTCACAGTTGCCTGCCCCACCCAACTCCCACATAAAATGACTGCGCACAGAGAGTATTATAGGACCGTAATCTGAAATCTTTGTGGGCAGATAAGGGGAAAAGCCAGTGTTATCATCAGTTCAACCAAAGATTTAGGCAGGAATCTCACAGAACGGCAGTAATGAATTGGGAAGAGACTAGAACTCACAACGCTAATCGTAGGACACAGCTTCGCAATATGGCATGCTCCACATGGAATGTATGGGAAATGACTAATTACCAAGCTTTCAAAGCCGTAGGAAGCGAACAGCAACAGTATAACTTGAGGTTTTAAAAGTAAGTTACCTGCTAGTATGCCATAATCATTAACTCAGCATGATTTTATCTAAATACGTTTTTGGCAGTTTCACAAGGACAAAACAGTGTGCTGGATATGTTTATAGAACATGGTCATAAGAGGAGGAAAGAGGCCCCCAAATAAACATAACGACTCTTTCAATTTAGTGCAACATTAGGCAGTTTTTTACATTGCGAACACAAGAAAAACAAACGTGAAGAAAGTGTCCTAGCAGCCTGTGTTTATGAGGGCCAGGATGGCAAGAGGCTGTCCCAAGAGGCTGGGTGACAAACTCGAGCTTTTGCTGATGTCACCAGTGTCGAAACACAACCCAAATGAAGCTCAGCAGAGTGGCACTCTCTTCCACGTTGCCACCAAGTGTCCTTTCAAGTCATCTCGTTGTTCCAGAACTCCAGCTCAATAGCTGAACCTGCCCTAGGCAGATCTTTCCAGAAAGGACCTTCACAATAGAAGTACTTGACCCCAGTGTTACTCCAGCCCAGGACTGACACGCTAATGCCAGGACATGCTGTTTCTCTAAAGTCTCTTCAGCATGCCAAAGTTATGGGTCTAGATTTTGAGGGCACCCACGTGACTCCCTTCCAACTCAGCCAATATTTCTAAGTGTGTGGACTGGACAACTTCCTTATCCGACCTCTCGCTTTCCTGTCCATAAACACAAGAGTGTCACTGCTACCTCAAGTTGTTGCTGCTGTGGCTGAGATGGCACTTGGGGTCCTGTGGGGTGGCTCTCGGCCGTTGCCCACAGTGACAGTTGGTACCACAGCTTAACCATGATTCTCTTCTCTCCAGGAGGTATTTCTTCACTGCCGCGTTCTTGTTTGTGGGGTTCTGGATGAACGCTCCCGCTGTGCCCAGGGGTGCCACCGCCGAGTGCGTCGTGAGGTGGGGGAAGACGAGGACTCTGCTGGGCTTCAGAGCCAGACTCTGACTGGAGGTCCCATCACCATCGACTGGGAGGACTAGCCCCACTTCCAGCCACCCTCCTCTCTGGACCATCTTCCAATGTCCTCTAGAACATCAGAGACCCTCCCAGACCACCTGGCTTCCTTAAATCATATACTGTGAGTTTAGACAACCCTTCCCCCCACACGAAAGGATTGACGAGCTGGTTTTGTCCCTGGGTTGGTACAAATCACAGACAGCGCTGCTGACCTGTGTGGCCAAATCAGTTTCTGGATTTGAAGAACTATGTCGTCCTCATGGAAGGACACCTCTCTTGTTTCCTCCATTTCTTTCTTACAATGAAATACCTCGTTTAGGGTATAATAGGGCCACTAAAATGAGGTGCTGGGAATAACATTCCAATTTACAAACCTAAAGAAATTAATTACTAAAACTATAACCCATGAGCCCCTAAACATATAATAATTATGTCTTAAAATTCTAACCCCAATACGGAATATTATAGGAGATTTGAAAGCTATCAATAAAATAATGTATAAGAGAAAATATAATAGGTTGGATGTTTCATAGGAATTTTTCAGTGTTTTCATATTGCCTTGGGTGAAATGTTTTCACCTAAAGATAAATTCAGAAGGTGCTTGTGAACATTGGCTGCTCTTGCAGAGGATCTGAGTTTAGTTCCCAGTACCCACATGGTGGCTTACAACTGTCTGTAACCCCAGTTGCAGGGGATTCAATGGACTCTTCTGACCTCCTCAGGCACCAGACATGCATATGGTGCATAGACACACATGCAAGCCGAGCAGTCATACATATAAAATAAAATAATTTTAAAAATTATCAGCATGCATGTAAGTGGTTCAGTGGCTGAACTGAACTGTAAGCAAAACTAAATTTTGGTCCCGTGTGTCCTGAGCATTGGTATTCTGTTTCTTCAGCTAGGTAAGACAATAAGGAAAGGGTATAAAATTATACCATACTCTTACTTTGCAGGTGCTCGATATATTTTATTGAAATAAATATCAAACTACAAAGATAAATTATCTACAGTTGAATTTGGCTCCTTGATATTTTAATTAGCTCCTGACATTATGTATAATCAACAAAGTTTTCTTTTTCTTTCTCAAAGTAGTTGTAATGAACAGTTCCTTCTTTTTCTCTTTTATTACCACATGGGATGATTGGCAATTCTGGTTCAACTTAATGAAATTAGGAAAGGGATAAGGAGTGGGAATTTGGGGTCAGAGATCAGAAATGCTTCTCTATAAACGGCCAAAGGTGACGGTCTTAGACTTTGGGGCTTTTCAGTCTTTGTCATAACCTGTCTCTCTGATTTAACAGGGTGAGAGCAGCAAGCCAGGAGGTGGTGGCGCACGCTTTTAATCCCAGCACTTGGGAGGCAGAGGCAGGCAGATCTTTGTGAGTTTGAGGCCAGCCTGGTCTACAAGAGCTAGTTCCAGGACAGGGTCCAAAGCTACAGAGAAACCCTGTCTCAAAAAAACAAAAACAAAAACAAAAACAAAACAGCAGGGCTTGAACTGAAGCTGACCTGTGTGACTTTGTTGGCTCATTACGATCCAGACTGGTAACCTTCTCAGGGTAATAGAATACCTGTAGACTGTCCTAAGCAGCCTAGGAACAGCCCACAGAGTCTTTTCAGGGTAACAGAATACCTGTAGACTGTCCTAAGCAGCCTAGGAACAACCCACAGAGTCTTCTCAGGGTAACAGAATACCTGTAGACTGTCCTAAGCGGCCTAGGAACATCCCACAGAGTCTTCTCAGGATAATAGAATACCTGTAGACTGTCTTAAGCGGCCTAGGAACAGCCCACAGAGTCTTGGCTGGCTCCATTTAAAGGAGCTCCTAATCCACAGCCAGTACTGAGGACCACAATTTAGGGAATAGCCTGTCACTCCCTGCCAGGGGTAAGCATGTCTTCTACCCCTAACCAGACACATCTCAAGTCTCCAAATGACTCACACAGCTTGGAGTGTGAGCATACCAACTGGGACAGGCCACTAGAGGGAGAAGTGGGGTGTCAGGGGCCCTAATTCTAACCCACCTTCATCCTTCTACCTTTGCCTCTGGAGCACCCATGAGAATGCCCATTGGCAGAACTTACCGGGCCAGATTCTGTTTCCATTAAATGAAATAGAACTATCGTTGAGAACGGAATTCATTCATCTCTCTTCAGGTTTTCTAAAAAGTGCACTTTATTAAATGTGAGGTGCTGACTGGCAACCGAAACGGGCCAGAGGAAAGTCATTGTCTCACAAATGTTTGGGGTCGCCCAGATTTCGTTTGTGAATGGCGGGATCTGCTTGCTGTTCTAAGAGCTGAATTTCCAGGCATGCATGTCTTGTCTGGGAGACCAGTGTTGGAGTGGACAATCTTCAGTCTCTGCATCTCTTTTCCTTAGCCTTCCTCAAGGCGTGCCGCATGTCTCCCTTCTCCAACTCGCAGTCTCCAAAGGTAGAAAGAGCGGCGCTTCCTTCCGTCACACCGCCGTCTCTGAAACAGAGCCGAGGAGTCCCTCAGAGCCTGGAAGAATCTCGTCTTCATAGCTCTTCTTTCTCCTCCTCCGCACAGATACAAGCTGCCCGCTGACTGTTCATAAAGGGTCGGCAGCCCAGGGTCCACACGGTGTTGAACACGGTGTCAGCCAGAGAATCACAGGCTGCTTGAAAAGACGAATAGAGACAGCAGGGTCAGCAGAGGCCACCCCGTAGCACGTGAGGCCATGTATTTCCCAGGCGATCCCCAGAGGATGGCAGAGACAGAGTGAAGAATTGAGAGGACCAGCAAACCTTTAAGAGAAGCGCTTTCGGAAAAGCCCCTTTCTAGCCCAGTAAGGCAGATGCACTTGCTGGAGTCTCACGTTTGTGGTGCCCTGGGAAAAGTCATTAGAAATACTCACTCAGTGTTTCCCATAGCTTGCCCTGCTCAAGCGTGGGGTATACAGTCATTTATTGACTGAAGAACTGTGTATGAGAGATAGGCTTCTTCTTGGGAAAAAAAAATACATCATCCCCCGCAACTCAAGGATCTCATAGTTTGGACCAAGAGGTGGAGCAAGCAAACAGGACCAAAGCTAATAAAACTACACCATGACAGTGACCATGAGGTGGTTGGAAACTCACAGAAAGGTTCCTGTCCCTTGGGAGAAGGGGCTTGCTCTGAGGGAAGGAAGACCTCTGGCTCATTACTATAAGGGATACCAAGGACATGCCAGAAAAATTAGACAATTTAGGGGAAATGAAAATTCCATGAACGGAACTGACTCAATGAACTAGAAAATGAAAATAGATTGTTAATCCCTCAAAAATATACCTTTTAAGGAAATCTATTTCCATATTGCTTCAAGGGAATTTTTGCTTGATATTTAAAGAACTAATAGAAATCCCTTCTAAACACTTCCAGAAATTAGGATTATGTATTTTATTTATGAGTATTATGTTGATAACAAAAATCAGACCGAGAAACCAAAGGAATAACAAACCAAGGATAAGCATCTCTCATGACTAAATGCAAAGTCTTCAACAGATACCAGTCAACTAGACTCAGAAACACAGAAGACTCACACCATCCCCACACAAGTTTATCCTAAGCATGCAAGCTCCTTTAACACACCAAAATCAGTATACCATACCACCTACCAAGAAAATAAAAGCCACACACCACATTCTGCAGAAACTCTAGAAAGAACTCAACAACCCAGGAAGAGGACTTCCACCCCCTGGCAGGGGTCACCTAGAAAGATGCAGGGTCAGTCTCATGCTCAGAGCTAATGCTGGTGCCTCTTCCCTTGCAGGACAGGGAAAAGATACAAGGATATGCACTCTTAACGCTGCTGAGGGGTATTTCAAGTTTTAGCGAGAAAGATATCCAAGTTACAGCGGGAAAGCATGTGCTAGCGGCAGCATGTAAAGACTCAGAGATGCTCTGAAATCCTACCAGAGCTAATCAATTAAAAAAATAAATAAAATAAAGCAATAGGTAGAAGCCAACCAATGGTCTTTCTGTACAGCATCGTAAATCACCTGTCAAACATTAAAAAGGCAGGAGAAAGGGCACAGTGGGTAAAATCCCTTGCCTGACGTGGCCTAGGTTTGTTCCTTGGAGCCCACATAAAAAGGCTTGGGTAGAGCTGGAGAGATGGCTCAGCAGTTAAGAGCACTGGCTGCTCTTCCAGAGGACCCAGGTTCCGCTCCCAGCACCCACATGGTAGCTCACAACTGTCTGTAACTCCAAAATCTGACACCCTCCCACAGACACACAAGTAAGCAAAACACCAATGCACATAAAATAAAAATAAACTAAATAAAACAAATTAAAATTTTAAAAAGAAAATTAAGAAAGCTGTAAAATCACGAAGGAAGAAAAATTACCAAAAATGTGCAAGACCTATGCTATGGGAATGGTAACACCACGGAAAGAAATGAGTGGAGAGGGAAGCAGTAGTTCTCAACCTGTGGGTCTTGACCCCTTTGGGAGTCAAATTACTCCTTCATAGGGTTTGTCTAAGACACAGATGTTTACATTATGGTTCATAACAGAGAAAAATTACAGTTATGAAGTAACAATGAAAATGATTTTTTGGCTAGGGGGTCACCACAACGTGAGGAACTGTATGAAAGAGTCGCAGCTTTAGGAAGATTGAGAACCTCTGTCCTACAGCACAGACAAGTGAAAGAAATTGTTCACAGAAACCCATGTATTTTGATTCCATTATATAAAAATTGGAAAATCAATAGAGGTAGAAATTAGATTCCTAGTTGCCTTCGGCTGAGCAGGGGGAGCTCAAGGGAAATGGTTATGAGATTTCTTTGAGAGATGATGAATAGGGGTTGATTGTGTGACTCTATTCATCTGGCATTTAAACGAGTTAACTTGTATGTAAATTACATCACTGTCTTCGGTACCACCAACAAATGCTCAGACTGTTTCATGCAGAAGGAAGTCAAGGGTGGAAAGCCTGGGCCTTCAATCCAGGTAGATTTCAGTGCAGGGGTCCAAAGGGAGGTCGCTAGGACTGACCTAGGAGAGCTGGACAAGCTGAACTTTTAGTTAATCCATAGGGAAGAAAATATCAAGTGGCTTCAACTGTTGCTCCCAGTGGGTAGCCCCCACTTGGCTGGGACATAAACACAGGACTTACAGCGCCCTGGTCAGTGGGAGAGCAGTAAGACCCTTAGGAAGGAAAAATCAACAGGACGTTGGCCTGCAGCAGTTACCTGACCTGAGCCTACATCAGCAACAGTTCTTTCCTACCCTGTGTGGACAGAGGAGAGAGAGAGGCCTCCCTTTCCCAGGCCCAGCTCACTACCCATACTCCCATATTCCACGGACCACCTCCAAGATTGTCCCCACAGTTGGTGTCTCTGGTTTTCAACCTTTCCCATCTGGAAGCTTTGAGCATTAATAACAGGCTATCGTGTTCTGGCTTCGGAAGTAGAGAGATTAAAACCGTTTGAATGGCAAATTATGGAAAAAAGGAATTACAGAGTTGGAACTAGAAGCTCAGTAGTTAGGAGTGTTTAAACACAGTTATCTGGAAGCACACACAGAAGAGGAATTTTAAAGTTCCTACCCAGACCAAGAGCAAAACTTTGAATGGGGGAGCTTCAGCCAAACCATGTGGTCCTATAGAGAGGGACTACCGAGTGGAAAGTCATTTAGCAGACACATGGAAGCTCTTCCTCCAGTCTTAAAGGAAGGGTTTTTGTTCTGCAAAAGCATCGCTGTGGCCTCTTCCAGCAGGAAGGATGCCAACTGTGCACAGGAACTTCTGTGAAAGGGCGCAAGTCTCTCCTTCTGCTGCACGCTGCTCTGACCACCTCTTCCAGTAAAAAGGGGGCCCTGGCTCCCTGTGTGAAGACAGGAGCGAAACTCCCTGTCACCAGAAAGTGTCCTTAAGAGACCTACCTTCCACGTTGGAGACAAAGCCGAGGCTCCGCTTGAGGTCAGAGCAGATGGAGTGGAGACACCATCGGAATTTTGCATCGCAGCGGTACTTGTTGGCACCGCAGGTGTCGTAGCAGACATCCAGCTGGTTGCAGCACTTGGTCATGGCTGGAATGCCCAAGTCCATCTGGAAAAGTGAAGCAGGAGAGTGCCACGTTTAGACCAAGGGCCTGAGGCAACCCTGTCCACCTCACTATGAGCTAGCCACTTCTCGAGTGTGTGCCACAACCTAGATCCATGCAGAAACACCAAGGGCTCAGAAAAATTAGCTCCGAGGTCATCGGATGCTGGATTTTAATGTTATTAGCTTCATATGTGACTCCAGCCAATTTTTCTCATCTTTCCTTTTATGAGATTAGTTATTTTCAAATCCACACCCAGATATGGCGATGAAAACAGAAACCAGAGGGGCAATCGAGATGGCAGAGCCCCAGGAGATTCATATTTGCTGAAAGCTTTACATTTTGGTCTGAGAGTCTGCTGAAGAAAGAGGTTCCATGACTACTCTGAAAAGTTCAGCCTCAAGTAAATGGAACATGGCTGGCCTTTTTAGGAACCTGCCCTCTCCAGCACTGTCTTAAGGTTGTATCTGAGTTGGGGAGAAAAACATGGTGCAGGAGACTGAGTTCTCAACCACAAGAGGAATGACGTCAGTGTATTGCTTGCACTAGGCATCTTATAAATAGCTATAGAGATTGTGGCATGAGATGGGAGAGCATCACTTGGAGCTGGGACACGGCGACCGTGGGGACAGTGGGAGAAAGACTTAGAGCATTATGGGAAATGAGGGTACAAGGGCTTGGAATGTAGCTCATCTGGGAGAGTGCTTGCCTGGCGTGCATCATGCCTTAAGTTTTATCCCTAGGACTGCATAAACCAGGGCTGGCAACTCATATCCCAGCATTCATGAGCAGAGGCAGGGGGATCAGAACTTTAAGGTCATCCTTGGCTACATTTCAAGCTTGAGGCCAGCCTGAACTACATAAGACCCTCTCTTAAAACAAGGGGGAGGAGGAGATGAAATAAAATGAACGTAGACTCAGAGCAGGGAAAGAGAACGAGCAGGCTACCAAGTCAGTTTTTTAGTGTGTCAAAGGTTATAGCAGGAAATGTACACGCATACCTATGCATGCCAGCATGTGTGTGCGTGGTAGAAGCTTTGTGGGCCTTAGAGTCTGGTTCACTGGCAGTACCTGAGGCACCAAGTTTGAGTCTCAGCACCATACAAAAAAACTTATTTGCCAAACTGGTAAATGGCTTTGCCTTCAAAATTAGAGTTAGCACACAATCCTGAGCAAGAAAGAGGGAATTTAAAAAAGCAGAAACATGGGTGGTATCTGCATACTTGGTGATGCATGAATGCATTCAGTGGTGCATTAGCACATTTAGTGATGCTTGAGTGCGTTCAGTGATGTATGACTATATCTGGTGATTCACGAGAACACTCAGTGGTGCAGGGGAGCCCTCAGTGGTGCAGGAGAACCCTCAGTGGTGCAGGGGAGCACTCAGTGGTGCAGGGGAACCCTCAGTGGGACTTGAGATCACAGAGCAGGTGAGATTAGAACCAGGCAGGACATCTTAGACACTGGCAGTTTCCTGATAATCTGGGCTTGGCATCTTGTTTGTTAGTTTTTCCAGACAGGCTCTTACATAGCTCAGGCTGGCCTCAAACTCATTATAGCCTTGAATGAATCCGCCTGCCTCCACACCTGGCTTTGGAAGCTGGGATGTGGTTGGGAAATGGGGCGAATGTGCTTTCAGGGTGAGGAGTGTCATCAGTGATAGTAGATCCTCCTCACACTAGCGCCTCTCTGGTCCTCCTACTAATCCAAGGTCACCTGACACAGGACAAGGACTTCCACCGTTTAAAATGCCACGAAGCAAAGCGAAACAACAACAAAATCACATTAAAGACAGCCCAGCTCTTTAGACAGACACAGACCTCGTACTGTCTGGGCAGGCTGTCCAATGCCTGCAGCCACACTATGAAAAGGCCCATTAGGGAAGTGCAATGACCTCCACTCCACTTGATCAAATGGGAGGTTCCTGAACTACTTCTAAATAGTGGGAATCCATTTGTTTGTTTGTTTTTTGAGATGACCTCACTAGTGGCTCTGGCTGGCCTTGAACTCACAGAGACTCACCTGCTTCTGCACCCTGAGCGCTGGAACTAAAAGTGTGCACCACCACTGTACGGCATTGACTGGTTGGTTGATTGATGATTGATTGATTGATTGATTGATTTTGGCAGCACCGGAGACTGAACTCAAGGCTTGCACATGCTAGGCAAGTGTTCTACCACTGAACTACATCTCAGACCCTGGTTGTCTTCACCCCACAGTGCTGGCATTACAGTGCCGCCATGACCAGGTTTTTAATGTGGATTCTGGGGACCAAACTCGGGTTCTCTTGATTGCAAGACAAGCACTTTGCTGACTCAGCTGTCACCCAACCCAGCCCCAGAATTTTGAGACAGAGTCTCATGTAGCCCAGGCTGGCTCCAAATTCACTGTGTAGTCAAAGATGACCTTGGAGTTCTGATCCTCCTGTTTCAGCCTCCGGAGAGCTGGCATTACAAGCATGTGCCACTTCACCTGGTTTATGTGGCACTACCTGGGGCTTCACGCGTGCGGGGCAAGCACACTACAAAACCCAGACCCTTTCAAGACACCTTCAAGGAGACCAAGTCATTGCTTGCTTCTAGGAGAAGCTGGCAGTTTGAGAAAGGGACAGCGATGTACTAACAAATCTCAGCCAACAGAGGGTGTGTCAAACCCCAAACTTTGTTGCTTTGACATTTTCAACAGGAAGTCTGCTTGCAGAGGTCAGCCGATATAATAATCCATACTTTCTGGCCCAGTACCAGCCACTCTTGTCCATGGCTGGAATGAATTACTAGTTTCAATAAGTCAACAGCATCCAGTCACCTTTAAATTGTGTCTTGATGCCATAAATTGTAGCCAGTGCTTATAGAGGTGATTTTAAAGTTTGCAAACACCAGAAGCTTAGCTGGGGGACAGCAGTCTTTGAGAAAAAGAACTCAGGTGTCTGCCTTGAAAATTCTCTCCCTTCCCCCAGTCTAGTTTAAAATATCAAATCACACTGTTCGAATAGACTCCACAAATGATCACTTCCACCAGTGATTATAGCTCCTGGGTTGCTCTTCCTCAAAACCACATCAATCACGAAGGGAAGATTAGTGGTACATACACTTCCTGGTACCTTAATACCCAGGAAATAGGAACCGCAGCCATTGGGCTCCTGGGGTTTGTAGCCTGGTCTGGGCATCGGTGCCTTTCCTAGAAGGAAGAAAGGAGAAAAGTAGAAGTCAGACATTCGACATTCATTCATCCAATAAAAATGTCCTAAAAGCACATTCCATTGTTCCTTTAGATGTCACTGTCCCCATAAGATAATCACATTAAATCAGCAGTGAGGAGGAAGTCACTGAAAGAATCACTGTACCGTAATTTTACAAACTGAATGATCTCCTCCAGGCAGTGTTCCTCCAGCGTTGACAGAGGCTGCTTGTTTGTTTCCTGGCCACCCAGACCCAAAATAATTACACTGAAACTATATTAATTGCAATACTGTTTGGACAATAGCTTAAGCATATTTCTAAGTAGCTCTTGCATCTTAAATTAACCCATTTCTATTATTTTATATTTTACTATGAGGCTCGAAGTTTATTGCAAGGTTCTGGTGGCTCGCATCTTTCTGTCTGACTCCGCCTACTCTCTCTAAATAATCTCTGTTCAGATTTCCCGACTGACTTTGCTCTGCTAAGCCATTGGCCCAAAGCAGCTTTTTTATTAATCCATGGTAACAAAACACATTCACAGCATCCAGAGGGGAATCCCAGATCACTCCAGAACTACCTCCCCACAATTCAGAGCAGCATATTGCCTGGTCACACACGGACAGAATCAGAATCATAGCTGTCATCAAAGAGATTAACTTTCCACTGAAGGAAGCTTAGGGAGTCTCTTTAGGTGCAGGCAGAGCATCACTGACCACAGAACAAAGCAAACAACTGGTGTTCTGGATGCTTTGCCTTGTTTATGGGGCTTAAGAATTGTAAGAATCGCACCGGGCGGTGGTGGTGCACGCCTTTAATCCCAGCAGAGGCAGGCGGATCTCTGTGATTTCAAGGCCAGCCTGGTCTACAAGAGCTAGTTCCAGGACAGGAACCAAAAGCTATGGAGAAACCCTGTCTCAAAAAATCAAAAAAAAAAAAAAAAAAAAAAGAAAAAGAAAAAAGAAAAAAGGAATTGTAAGAATCATTTTATGGTCTTGCAAATGTATTAAAGAAGCTGGTTCAATTAGATTACGGGATTGGGAGGCAGTCATCCCATGACGAAGACCCGATTGCTTCTTGCTGTGACAGGACAGGAGGAACCTCTGGCATGTGCTCCTGTCTTCATGAGCTCTGCCATGCCTTCCTTGCCACTTGGAACTGCCAAGCCCTCTGAGACCGTGAGCCAAAACAAATCTTCCCAGATTTGAATGACTTCTCCAGGGTGTTTATGGCAGAGATGAGATGCTCAGTTAAATAGTGGGTGAAGTGTGCTCCTTTCCTGTGTATGAAGTGTGCTCATTTCCTGTGTATGAAGTGTGATCCTTTCCTGTTTATGAAGTGTGCTCATTTCCTGTGTATGAAGTGTGTTCCTTTCCTGTGTATGAAGTGTGCTCATTTCCTGTGTATGAAGTGTGATCCTTTCCTGTTTATGAAGTGTGCTCATTTCCTGTGTATGAAGTGTGATCCTTTCCTGTTTATGAAGTGTGCTCATTTCCTGTGTATGAAGTGTGTTCCTTTCCTGTGTATGAAGTGTGCTCATTTCCTGTGTATGAAGTGTGATCCTTTCCTGTGTATGAAGTGTGCTCATTTCCTGTGTATGAAGTATGATCCTTTCCTGTGTATGAAGTGTGATCATTTCCTGTGTATGAAGTGTGTTCCTTTCCCGTGTATGAAGTGTGCTCATTTCCCGTGTATGAAGTGTGATCATTTACTCTGTATGAAGAAGTGGTTCATTTCCTGTGTCTGAAGTGTGAAAGGGTTGGAAGTGTTTTGGGTATACATTCTTCACCTTCATTACTAGGTAGATGGAAGCATCTTGCTTCTTCCTTGTAATGTCAGGTCGAGACTTTGTAATCTCTCTGTGCATGTGTGTGAGTTTGGGTGTGTATGTGTGTGTGTGTGTGTGTGTGTGTGTGTGTGAGAGAGAGAGAGAGAGAGAGAGAGAGAGAGAGAGAGAGAGAGAGAGAGATGTGGGGGGTGATGTGGGGGGCTGGTGTGTGTGTGTGTGCATGAGTGAGAGATGGTATGTGGGGGGCGTGTGTATATATGAGTATGTGGGGGTGAGAAAGGGTGGTGTGGGGGGTGGGTCTATCACAATGGGGGACAGAGTCTGATATCAATAATTGAGTCACACATGGGCAAACAATTGAACCGCATAGTATAATTCAATGTGGTTGCTCCTAAGATTATAGGCCTTTTATCTTTTCTTCAGATAGTTCTTTTACAAGTTACCTTTTTAGATATTAGGGAAACTTAAAGGAACAAATACTTGAATTCACAGACATTGCATTTTTAAGTTTTCTTTCTAAATTGTTTCTTATTAATTTGTATGTGGGGATGTTTTGCCTACATATATGTCTATGTATGTCTATGTATGCGTGCCTGGTGTTCTTGGAGACCAGTTACAAATTGTAAGCCAACCTGTGGGTATTGGGAATTGAACCCCAGTCCCCTGGAAGAACAACAAACACTCTTAACCACTGAACCACCTCTCCATCCCCCAAAAGGCATTTTTTTTAATGAGTGCTGGAGAGGTTTCCCAAGTCACCCGTGGTCCTTTTGCACCTAAGAAAGCACAGAAGAGAAACATAGCATCAGTTTGGAAGATAGCGGAATGGCCGCCTTGCCTGCGGTGCAGGTGATGTGGGCTGAGCATGAATTGCAGGAAGCAGCTTCCGAGAGAAGCATGGAGTCTCAGGTTTTGAGGGACGTGGCTTTTGGATCTAGGCAGTTGGATCTAGGTGATAACACACCCTAGCCTCAAGCTAGGGTCCCTTCTGGTTGGATGCTCTGTGCCTAGGCATCAGCAATATGCTACGTTGACACATAGATGTTTTTTCCTGGTGTGAAAGTTGAAACTCTTAGCTTCTTGGCAAACGGAAGCTCTGCACAGTGCCAGTCTTTTGTAACCCGCCAACTAGAAATGGGCTTCATCTATTTTAATGATCAGAGGCAGGAGTCAAAACAAGAATAATATTTTATGACATGTGAAAATGATATGAAATTCAAATTTTAGTGCCCATAAAGAAGTTTTATCAGGGCACAGCCACGCTCATTTGTTATGCATTAGCTGTGGCTGTGTTCACGGGAAAAGAAATCACAGAATATTGCTACAATCTTGAACTGAGGATGCTTTTCTAATCAAGATGTAAAAGTCGGAGGCCATAAAGCCATTGACAAATTTGGTCTCATAAAACGTCAAACCTTCTAAACAAAGTTAACATCATAAAACACTTGAGAGGCATCAGGAGGGAGGTTCAGGGCAGAGTGAGCCTCAACACCCAGAAACGCTGCTTCCAGCCACGTGTCCTGCGCTCTTGGCCAACAT
This sequence comes from Microtus pennsylvanicus, assembly GCF_037038515.1. Lineage (NCBI taxonomy): Eukaryota > Metazoa > Chordata > Mammalia > Rodentia > Cricetidae > Microtus > Microtus pennsylvanicus. The sequence goes on from NC_134585.1 coordinate 24,303,409, forward strand.
TTCCTCTCTCATTTTTTGTCAACAGAAAGATTAGGAGGAAGGTATATCACAGACCAGGGGTCTGAGCATCTTCCATGGAGGGTGAGGCGTTCCCTGAGGTGCCAGGGATAGCACTATGCACAGACACTCGGCAACCTCCAGGGATGCCCACACGAGCAGCACACTGACTGGAGACAGCAAAACAGTGTCCATGCCATCAACACAGAGACTAAAATGGATTAAGTTGCTTCCTGTTTCTCTTGTCTTGGTCTACCTAGTCCTGTCTGTTTAAATACCAACAGCCCTGGGACCTTCAGTAAACTGGGAGACCCATCACCTTAGCGTGAGATGTAGCTGCTGGTTCCTACATCTATGGGTGTTTCCCTTTTCACAGGTTCCTGAGAATCCCGTGAAGGCTGTAAGAAAGTCCTTTGCTAGGAAATAGGCAAACTCACAAGAGTGTGGAGTTTTTCTGTGAGATTTCAGACGGACAAAAACGTCTCCAGAAATTAAAGATGACAGAGCTAGGAATGGGGTTCAGTTGGTAGAATGTTCACCAACATGAATCCTTGGATTTGAGCCCCAGTCTAGACTACACCTGGCTTGTTGGCATATGTTTATAATCTCAGTAGGAACATTGGAGGAGGTGGAGGCAAGAGGATCAGAAGTTGAAGGTCATCCTTGGCTGCATAGAAAGTTTGAAGCTAGCCTGGGTTATGTAAGACAGTGTCTCAAATTATTTTAAAAGGTAGAGATTTGCTATAATAAAAAGCTTTCGAACATCAACAGGAGTGATGGCAGAGCAGAGACAATGGAGGGATTCACAAACTGCAGCTAACAGAGGGATAGCTAGCATCCAAAATACAGAAGGGAGCCATAGCAGAAACTCAACCCAACCTTAAAATACCCAAAAGCTGGTTCTCAAAACAAAACAAGCCAACAGGGGACTGGAGAGACAGCTCAGTGATTAATAGCACTGACTGCTCTTGCAGAGAACCTGGGCTCAAGTCCCAGCGCTCAGTTGGTGGTACCTCCAGTGCCAGGGACTCCGGTGTCCCCTTCTGGCCCCCACAGGCACCAGATACACAGACATGCAAGCAAAACACCCATATATGATGTGGGAGTGTCATATATCAATCTGTTTATTTCATTGGTTAAGAAATAAAGAAACTGCTTGGCTGGCCCTCATAGGTTAAAACATAGGTGGGAGGAGTAAACAGAACAGAATGCTGGGAGGAAGAGGAAGTGAGCTCAGACTCGACAGCTCTCCTCTCGGGGGCAGACGCCTCTGAGAGACGCCATGCCCAGCTCCCGGGCAGACGATGCGATTCAGTTCCGACCCAGGGTGGACATAGGCTAGAATCTTCCCGGTAAGCGCACCTTGGGGTACAACACAGATGATTAGAAATGGGCTAAATTAATATGTGAGAATTAGCCTAGAAGAGGCTAGATAGAAATGGGCCAAGCAGTGTTTAAATGAATACAGTTTGTGTGTTGTTATTTCGGGCATAAGCTAGCAGGCGGCTGGGGATGCAGCCCCGCCTCTCTTATCACTACACATACAGATAAAAAAGTTAAAAAAAGAAAAAGTTTGAATAAGACAAATGAGGGATGGTTGGACAGGAAGAGATGCATCTCCCATTTAGTAGGGAAACAGAAGCGGAGACCACAAGGAACCTACACCTTATGCTTGCTAGAATGGCTCTTAGTGATAGACAAAAGTGGTGAGCATGCAGCAAAACGGAACTCATACCCCACTGGTGCAAATGTCAATGAGTATAGCCATTTCTGAGCGCACTATGGAGGCTCCTCAGAAAACTAAAGACTAAAAGCAGAACCGCTAGACAATCCAGCAACTCCACCTCTGGGTACCTTTCCAACAGAACTGGAGAAAGCATGTTGGAAAGATGTCTATGCTCTCGTGTTCATTGCATCATAGCGAACAAGACACAGAAACCACCTAGACACACATCAACCTGGGAGTAGATAAGGAAGGTGTGTCTACGCAATGGAGAGCTACTCTCCCTTAAAGAGGGAATCCAGTCTTTCTAGAACTGGAAATCATTACGCAGGGTGGAAAAAATCAGAAAAACTCAGACTCTATGATCTCTAATGTGGAACCTAAGGAAGAAAAGTCAGTTTCTTAGGAACCGGGAGTAGAAAGGCTGAGAGGAGGGGGGATTGAGAAAAAGGAGATCTTCAACAAAGGCTGGTTCTTGATGAAGGACTAAGTTTTAGTAATCTCTGTACTGATGATCACGGCAAAGGACGATTATGGTTTGGACTGAAAATGTTCCGTGGGGACTGGGAAGATGCCTCGGTGGGTAAGAATGCACACCTGATACCTGGTGGGCAGAACCGGGATCTGAGGTCAAATTGGTAGCATCTGTGCAGAAAGCTGGGCCTGGCTGCTCATGCACCTCTGCCCCCAAGGCTGTGAGAATACAGAGACAGAACGGCTGGGGCTTCCTGACCGCCAGCCGAGCTCCACAGTCAGTGAGAGACCCTGTCTCCGGGAACAAGGTAACGCATGATGACTGGAGATACAGCTGTGCTCCTCTGGCCTCCATGCAAACATACGGGTGCATTCACACGCGCACGCATTACCCCCGTGGGTTCATGTTTTGAGTCAGTTTTCTGGCTGATAATACTCTGTGGGGAAGCTGAGGAGCCCTCAGAGAGAGGGTCAGTGCGTGTCGGAAGTAACTGTCCAGGACCAGGCCTCTGATACACCCAGCCTGGCTATCTGTTTCCCAATATTACCTAGTGAACCAGCCTCCACTTCAAGCTCCTTCCACCCACCGTTCCTTCCCCAGCCTTACTGCCCCCCCTTAATAAGCAGAGATCTCTGAAACCTTGAGCCAACATCATCCTCCCCCCCTTAATTTTTTCTAGTGTTGCGGCTATGAACAAAGAGACGCGATCTCAACACCTTGAATGAATAGACTTTTAACCTTCTCACGACAAATGAAAGGAAGGTTGGGAGGAGGCAGTGGCTACGGCAATCAGCTGTGGTACCTTCCCACAATGAATCAAAGCACTGGGCTTTCTCCACAGATATCCACCATTGTTTTTGTCGATTTAAAAATTCTAAAAAGATTGACGTTTAAGCAGCCTTTGTGGGGGAGGTGGGTTGAGAGGGGATCTCAGGTGTCTCACTATGTAGCCAGGCTAGCCTGGAACTCAAGTCTGTCCTGTCACAGCCTCCCCAGGAGCCTCGATTGGATGGGGAGTCGGCAGGCCCTTCCCAGTCAGAGGCTGTCTAAGCAAAAATTTGCTGAAGTCTTTTGATGCCGATTTTGCTAGACAAGGGAGAGCAGGGTTGGGCACAGAGTTTTACAAAAAGTCCTACTGTTAGATGTTTGCTAAACCTTGGGTAGTATTGACAACATCTGTGTTGATTCAGACGGCAGGCATTAACCCTTTGCTGCCTCATCAGGGGAAACTAGGCTGGCTTACTGCAGTGACTGGCTTCTGCCTTCACACACCTAACTCTGGCTAACTACGAGGTTGAGGGACCCAGGACTTGATCCCAGGACACTGTGAGCTGCAGGCTCTTTTGCCTGTGCCCAGGGATGTTAAGCCTACTGGGAACAATGGCTTAACCATTATCTCCTGGTTGGCCACTTTTAGTACATAAGGAAGCCATTTCCCTCCCCCCAAAGAGGGGTAGGTCGTGTATGTATGTCCCAGCTGTTCTGAGTGTCTCTGGAAAGCTCGTGTTGTCCCAAGCTAAGCAGACTTGGCATTTTCACCTGGGAGCCTACTGCGGGGTATTTGCATAAACTAAACCATTGGAGGAGGTCTGTGCCGTGTGCTTTAAAGGGCATTTTCAGGCCCAGGTGCAGCTCAGTGTTGGACCACGCGCTTGGCAAACAAGGCCCCAGATAAAATTCCCAGCACCACATTAAGCACAGGTTTTTCACCCACTGTGCGAGCTGCCAAGCCTGGGCAGGAGCTCGGCTCTGGCCTCTTCCGAGCGGGTGAAGGGGAAACTGGCCTTCTGTGCAACTGAGGCAAGGTAGGCCTGGGTGTCCACTCCAGTTCCCAAATTGGCCTCTGTGTCTGGTTCTGGGACGGCGCTTGGGACCCTGGCGGGCAGCGGCGGTGCCTGAGGCTACTGACTGGAGCAGGGCAGGGACCCCTGCCAGTCAGAGGTCTGCGGGTGGGCCGAGAGAGTTATTTGGAGCTTTTGGGATTCTGAGGAGTTGTTTGACCCCAGGCAGAATCTCCAAACATCAGGTTCCGGTTCCTTTTCCTTCCCGAGAGCATCTCAGAGCCCGTGAGGTCCCTCTTCTCGCCATGCCCTCGCTTCCACGCTGCTCACTACCTCCCCTTAAGACCCAGGCTCCTAGCAAACCCATAAAGGTCTCTGCGAAGACTCCCAGGCAGCTGAGTGGAGCTTGAGTTTTAGTTAAATCATAATTGATCAGGAGATATAGGTCCCAAATGCACCACAGGCTCCGAGTAGGAATTTGTTGTCTGCTTGGATTTCTGACGTTACTACACCTGATTTGCTCAGTCTGGTAACCTGGCCTACCTGGTGTAGGACAGACATGACCTGCTGAGCTGCCCATGACCCAACACCCTCCCCCACCCTCACCCCAGAGGAGATACCCCGGTACTCACCATATCGGCACCGGTACTGACAGACTCCATTCTTCCCTCCCAGCAGCTCCATGAAAGAATCGACATAGCTGTTGACCGACTCGAAGCTGCCCCGCAGGTGCCGCAGACCCCAGTCCGAAAAAGACTCGTCTTCCTTGAGGCTGGGGTCGTTCTCTGCCAGGCTGCCCACCAGGCCAAACCACAGGAGGAAGAAGCCGCTGGGCAGCTTCATCCTGCACACAGGTAGGACGCTGCTCTCGTCCCCCCCACCCCAGCCAGGGTCTCAGGAAGCCTGGGGAAACACACACAGCCCCGTGCCTGGCCTTATCGGAACAGTCAGTCTGTGTTCCCCAGAGGTGGACTTTAAACACAGCCATGGAGGCCGGGAGCAGATCCGAGCGATTAGAGAGGACAAAGGTGAGACCGTGGGAGGGCTTGTATGAGGATAGCCTAAGAGGGGACTTCCAGTGGACCCCGAAGAGCTGAAGGGGGATGGCTGCACTTTAGGAATGGGGGAAGGGAGCCTGGGGATTCTGCTGTACACTTGGGCTCCTCCGGCTTCTGGACAGCAGAGCTAGTCCAAAAATAACAGCCACACCCCTGAGCCACTTCCTCCTCTACACCTGTCCAGAGGACGCCCAGGAGGGTGTGTGCAAGGCTCCGGCGGCCTGACTTGGGGTCACCTTCACTGACGGACAGGTTGTCAGAGCCCAAACTCTGTAAGTGTGCCTCGGCGAGGTTCAGATTTTGAGCCCAGTTTCTGCCTGGGTCCCTCCTTGTCTCTGAGATCCTTCCATCTGGTAAAGGTCCGGATATCCTCCCAGGGATGAGTCTGGTTTTGAATCTGCAGTGCTGTGTCCTAAGATTCTGAGGCCTACAGGAGGCCCCAGGACTGTTAGGGAACAACCCGCTCTGGTGGTGGTGAGTTTTTCCTTTGAGGCAGATAAAAGTCCAGGCCACTATCAGAAAGCCTGTTTGAGATTCCAAGCGTTGAGACTGCTCACGTCAGCCCGGGGTTTGGGCATCACTTTCTGGGTAGTTTTGCTCTTGCTCACATGAATAAATACCTATAAAGTCACTAGTCTGGAAAGCGACACCGTTGTGTACCAAGTAATCCTTCGGCTGCTTTCTCAGACGCCATGAAAGCCCTGTAGAAAATATTAAACCTAAGAACATCCTCATTTTAGGTAAGAAATATGTTCATCTAAAGACTTAACGTCCAGGAAGAGTAGTAGTTAAAATGCGTTTCTCGTGAGAAAACAGTAATAATGCCACCCAGTGTTTAAAACACGTACACATTCCAAACCAATCAGTCTCTTGTCTGTCTCGACCTCTCTCCCCTCCTGTCTCTCGTCTGACTTTCTGTTTCTCTGTGTCTCTCTGTCTCTGTCCCCTCCCTTCCTCCAGCCCTCCAGATATTCACGCCTATTCTAGGCAAGGTTGATATGGCTTCCATTTGAGTCATAATAAATCACGCAGAGGTTAAATGACTTCATCACGCTGGGCTGGAGGCCAGCCAAGGCCAGTGACGTAACTGAAGAGATCATAACAAAACCGTGGAACTCTTTTTGTTTTCCCCCAAAAGTAAGGAAATCTGGGGCAGACTCAGCGGTAGGCCACATGGTGTGTGTGTGTGTGTGCGCACGCGTGCAATGCCCTGAGTTCCCTCTCTATCTACCCAAAACAGAAAAAGGGTCATTAAAGATACGATAAATGCAAAGGGTTTGGAAAAGATATTATAATTTTATTTTTAGTTGTGTGTGTTCGTGTGATGGTGGTGGTGTGGGCGTGTACACATGAGCATAGGAGCCTGTGGCGCACAGAGGATGTCCTGGAGCTGGAGGGAGTGAGTCACGTGATACAGGTGTCAGGATCTGAACTCAGGCCTCTGTAAAAAGCAATATGGGCTATTAATTGCTAAATCCTGGTGTTTTTTTCCTTAAAAAATAAAGTCTGCTTATTTTTTGTAAGTGCAATGATAATAGTGATACATGAAGAACATGTATATAAAACATAATGTTTTAATAATGTGTGTTATGCTGGTCATGAGAACTTTACTGAAAATTCATTTGCATCAACAAAGCTTAGACTTCAGTTCCAATATAACTGAAATGCCAACTTCTCTAAATAGACACAAGTAATACTGTATAAATTTTTTAGTTTCAAGTAGGATTTTTTTGTGCTTATGCTATTGTTAGTGGCATTGTTGATAGAATATTTCCCTTGTGGTTGTTTTGTTTTGTTTGTGGTGCTTTGGGATACAGTTTCTCTGTGTAACAGCCCTAGCTATCCTGGATCTAGCTCTTGTAGACCAGGCTGGCCTCGAATTCACAGAGATCCGCCTGCCTCTGCTTCCCCGAGTGCTGGGATTAAAGGCGTGCGCCACCACCACCCAGCAGATTTTTTAACCTAAATTTTGAGGGGGGTGCATATTATTTGAAGTATTTTTGAGGGTATAGTGCATGAATGGTGTTAAGGATATTAATGTATTGTCATGTGACAGGCACCAGGACCATCTCCAAAGCTTTTTTATCCTAAACTGAAATTCTCCACCTGCATTTTCCTCTCCCCTCTACCTCTGTCTTTTTAATGAACTTGAATAATCTTGGTGCTTCAGAGAAATAGAATCCTGTAATGTGGTCTCGGGTGTTGGCTTCTTTCTCTAAGCGAGGTGGTTTTTAGCCAGTCTGTACGGTGTCTGCCAGTGCCTCCTTACAGTGGATGAAGCCCCTGTGAGTGCTAGAGTAGATTCTTGGCCTCCCAGTTCTTTTTTTTTAATTTATTTAGTTATTAAAGATTTCTGTCTCTTCCCCGCCACCGCCTCCCATTTCCCTCCCCCTCCCCCATCTAAGTCCCCCCCCTCAGCCCGAAAAGCAATCAGGGTTCCCTGTCCTGTGGGAAGTCCAAGGAACCCCCACCTCCATCCAGGTCTAGTAAGGTGAGCATCCAAACTGCCTATGCTCCCACAAAGCCAGTGCGTGCAGTAGGGTCAGAAACCCATTGCCATTGTTCTTGAGTTCTCAGTAGTCCTCATTGTCCGCTATGTTCAGAGAGTCCGGTTTTATCCCAGGCTTTTCCAGACCCAGGCCAGCTGGTCTTGGTGAGTTCCCAGTAGAACATCCCCATTGTCTCAGTGTGTGGGTGCACCCCTCGCGGTCCTGAGTTCCTTGCTCGTGCTCTCTCTCCTTCTGCTCCTGATTTGGACCTTGAGATTTCAGTCCTGTGCTCCAATGTGCCTCCCAGTTCTTTGACGTGTTTGTCTGGAGTTGAATTTTCTGGGTGTGTTATTAGCCGTTTGAAGATCTCTTACCCAGGCCTTTAACTGTGGCTCTACTGACCCAGTAAGATTAGAGGGTCCCCATTCCTCCACAACTTTCTAAAAAATGTATTACTTGGCAGTTTTCTATTTTATGTAGTACATTAGGGTCACACTTATCCCCTTCCTCCTTACACCAACCTTCCATCCTTCCACCAAGTGACCATCCTCCTTCCTTGTCTTTCTGGCATTGTCCTGGTTTTAGTGCTTTCGGTGTTACTGCATTTGGGTTGACTTGGCTGGTGCTATTTTGCCGATGTATTCTTTCAGTTTAAATATTTGCAAAGTTTGTGTAAGACTTGCATGAGACAGAGCTAAGTGTATAGTTCAGAAAACTCAGTCCAGGGGCTTGGTACCTGGGATAAAGTTTGTTATTTTCTGAGGGAGGCTATTAACCGGGAAAGCATCCGCAGCTGTGTGGCATTGCCACTACGCAGATATCCCGCTAGCCAACGAACAACAGCAGCTTCTTTAATTTCAATAACTGTTGGATAATCACCCAAGGGATCATATGATGTCTACGCAGATTTCGGTTCATACAATTTGGAGTGGGAGTAGAGAATGCTGGGCAAGGATAACAGGAGCTATTAGATTGACTTTGAAAAGAAAAGGTTGATGCAGGTAAAGCAGCAGAGAAGGGATGTTCGGGATCCTGTTAGGATCTGCCGCTGACAGAAATGGGTAAAGCTATGGAAGGGTGTGGTTAAGCAAAAGGAGACGAGATGTGTGGCCTGGAGAATAAAACACGCCTTATAGTAAACAGCTGTCTTAATATACAAACAGACACAAAGCCGTCATGAGGCATACACCTTAAGAGTTGGCGTTATGTAGTAGAAAAGGATAACAAAACAATACTTGCAGCGTGAATGGCTGCACAGCTGTGTGATTTGAAAGGCAATCTTCTCAGCTCTCTGAGGCTCCAGCAGACTCCAGGTGGTTCTGTGGGGGAGGAGAGGTCTGCATTTTTATATGTATGTGTATCTCATTTCCTTAATGCCCCTCCATCTGTTTGTTCTGGCCTTTATTGAAAGAGGAGTGTTGAATTTTGAAGCTATGATTACAGGACTATTTGTCTCTTCAAGTCTGTCAATATTTATTTTTTTTCCATGCTGGGGTGTTAGACAATTGTGCTTCTATTTATTTCATCTTATTGAAATGGCTGTTTTATCAGATGCGATGGCGTTTTTCACTTGTAATTGATTTTTACCTTTTCACTATCCTTACATGAGGCAAAATAGAAAGCCATTATAACAGACAGAGAACATTATGTTCCCTTCATCTCTGCATTGAATATTTTTCTCAGTCTTTTCATTTTCAAACCATTTTTGTCTTTAGACATAATACTCCCTCTCCCTTTTGAGGCAGGCTTCACTATGTAGCCCTGGCTGACCTGAAACTTGCTATATAAACCAAGCTAACCTCAAGCTCACAGAGATACCTCTGCCTCCTAAGTGCTGGTACCACAGGCGTGTGACACTACGCCCAGTACTTATTAGTTTTAATTCTGTGTATGGGTGCGGATATGTTCTGGTGTCTGCGGAGACCAGAAGAAAACACTGGATCTCCTGGAGCTGGAGTTGCAGGCAGCTGGGAGCCATCATTCATTGTGGATGCTGGGGACCAAACTTGGGTCCTCTGCAGGAGCAGCAAGTGCTCTTAACCCCCAAGTCAGCTCTCCAGTCTGATAAAAGACAGCAAGTATTTGGATCAAGCTGGCTTGAATCCATTTTTCCATTCTTCGCTTTTCGATTGGAGACCTTAACCCACTCACACTGACTGACGAGGGTTTTCTCGGGCTGTTTCACTATTGTTGCGCATGTCACTGCTTCTGCCCTTCATCTTTGTCCCCCCCGTCACTTCCTTCTTTGTGCTTAGTTGATATTTCTGCAGTGACACATTTTCATTCCCTTGTCATCGTGCGTACCAGCGGTTCTCAGCCTTTGGGGGTCGCATATCATATACCTTGTCTATCAAATATTTATGTTCTGATTCAGAACAGCAAAATTACAGTTATGGAGTAGCAATGAAATAGTTTTATGTTTGGGGGTCACCACAACATGAGGAGCTGTATTAAAAGGTTGCTGCTTTGGGAAGGTCAAGAACTACTGATATACACACTATAAGTAGCTTATTTGTGAGATTTGTGTTTAGCTTTTAAGTATTTTATTTGCGGTTACCAGGAGGTTACCTACAATATATTCACGCCACACTGGAGAGGTGGCTCAGCAGCCAAGAGTGCTTACTGCCCTTGCAGAGGACCAACGTTAGATCCCGGTACTCACACTGGGCTCCCAACCCTCTGTAACTCCAGTTTCAGGGAATCGGATACCTTCTTCTGGATCCTGCAGGCACATGTGCTCAGGTACACATAGACATACAGGGGCACACATACACACACATACACACACACACACACGCAAAAGTACTCAAGTTGGGCTGGAGAGATGGCTCAGAGGTTAAGAGCATTGCCTGCTCTTCCAAAGGTCCTGAGTTCAATTCCCAGCAACCACATGGTGGCTCACAACCATCTATAATGGGGTCTGGTGCCCTCTGCTGGCCCGCAGGCATACACACAGACAGAATATTGTATACACAATAAATAAATAAATAAATATTTTTAAAAAAAAGTACTCAAGTTATAACCCAGCTCTGTCTCCATTTAACAATGTCACAAATTGCATCTTTATCTGGTTTATGCCCAGAAACAAATTTATAATGATTTCCAGGCATTTGTCTTCAAGGTTTTTTTTTTTTAAAAAAAAGTTACAAATCAAAATTAGAATATTTTCTATGTGTCTTTGCTTCCCATCCCTCTGAGTGCCTGTCTAGAGTTCAGCTTATGGCGTGCCTGCGAAGTTCCCTGTGGGTCAGGTCAAGGGGGAATGTGCTCCTTCAGTTTTTATTTTTCTAGGAAAGCGTCGTTTCCCTCGGTTTTGAAGGCTACTTTTGCCAGTCATAGAATTCTCTGCTCTAGAATCTTTCTCCTTTCCACATGTGAGACACACCGCTCCTGTCCTCTGCTGTAGTCCTTTGCTGAGACATGGGATAATCTTATGGAGGCTGAGCCCTGCTGGGCTGTTCCTGCACAACCCTGATGCCAACTGCTTGGCACTGGGAACTCCTCCTGTGTCCACTGATCTGGTCTCATCACCAATGCTTGGAGACATGCCCCACTGCCATCCGACTTCACTTATAAAACATAAAATTCAAAGGTAATAGCTTTAAGAACATGAGGATAGTTGGGTAGTAGAGGCACACGCCTTTAATCCCAGAAGCAGAGGCAGAGGCAGAGGCAGGAGGTCTCTGTGTGTTCAAGGTGAGGCTGGTCTACAGAGTAAGTTCCAGGACTGTCAGAGATACACAGAGAAACCCTGTCTCAAAAGCAAGCAAACAAACAAAAGACAAGAAGAAAAACACAAAGTTGGTGGTCCATCTTAATTAACGTACAGGGCACACACAACAGGCAGGGGACAAAAGTTCTTGCATGCAGGACAGCCTGGTTAGAAATGGACAGTGATGATGAGCTTTACACAGTACAGACATTCTCTGCTTGCTGGCGCCAAGAAATCAGCTTGTTATTTTTTTTGAACAGGATTTATGTGTGCTTATGACCAGTGTTCCATAAGCAGAAAAAACCCAACTGCTTGAGTTTGATTTATGAGTCTATCTACAAATCTCACATAGCAGAGTTGTCGTCTAAATGCTTGTCATTTGCTCTAACCTCCAGCTGTAAATTTACAAACAGAATTATGTAGGAAAATAACTACGTTTACAACTTTAGATTTTACAATGGGAAATGAACATTAAAACTGGAAACCTGGAAAACATTGGCATTTTGTTAGATAACACTTGAAAAACGTCAAGAGTGCCTTCAAACATTTTATAGCTCAGTGCCCAGGGCTCAGTGCTCAGTGGTTCATTTCATTCCCACAACTCAGACACCTATATCTACAAACCGAATGACCCACAACCCTTTTACAAGGCTCTAGAGACTGCTGGAAGATTTGGGTTGCTTGATTACTTATTTAGAGATAGGCTCATATGTAGCCCAGACTGATTTTGAACTTCTGATTCCCCACCCCACCCCACCCCAGCCTGCCCCTTGGGTGCAGAGTCTGCAAGCAGCTCTCGGTCACGTACACACCACACAGAGACACGCCCACACTGTCCTGTTGAAATTTGCCTCTATCTGGCTCTTTTCATCTAACTTGAAAACCCCTCAGGTCCTATTTTCCCTCCCTGCTTTCTCAGTAGACCTTGGAAAAGGGATTGAGGATTTGTACTGAAGTTTAGCACTAAGGATAGTTGGTTCCCTGTAAGCCGGGCGTAATCAGGGAATAACCAAACTGAAAGGTTTCCTGGAAGCTGAGTCACTCAAGGGACTCCATCCCAGACTTATCAAGCAGGTGGAGGACAATGCTGGCATGGAATGCCAGGGAGGTTTTCCCAGGCCTGGTGTCTTGCTTGGTTCTTAGCATCTGATACTTTGTTTCCTCTTGGAATGAGGCGCTGGACTCCCAAATGGAACCAGGTGGCTCCCTTGTCTTTTAGCGCAACTGCTTCCCCCTACTGCGTCTAAGGCAAGGAGTGGGTTTGATTGCTTTGACCATGGATGGAACTCTGGTCTTCAGGTTTGGAGGCAAGCACCTTTATTGGTGGGACTTTCTTAGCGGCCCTTGCTTGCTCATACACAGGTGTTACACAGGACACAGCTCAGCAGCCTCAGAAGTTTTATTCACAGGCCCAGAGATACTACCATTTCCTTGGTACCTCCATCGGATGCCTTGGTGTTCTGTGATTCTCCACTCTTTCCCAACTAGAGCCCAAATGTACACCATCTTTGCCCCTAGATTTGTGTGTTCTCAACTGACTTTAAAAAAAAAGTCCAAATAATGATATTGTCCAGAAAAAATCATGGTTGAATGAAAAAAAAATAAGAAAAGGACATAACTCTTAGGTATAGAGGAGAAGAAAGTTTATTGTCGACACGTGGGAAAGCATAGTCAGAGACAGGGACATCTGGAAGAGTCCAGTGGACAAGATCAGGCTGAGATGCGCCATGTGGGAGAGAGGAGGGGGAGGGAGAGAGGGGAACCAGGTACAGCAGCCAGGAGGCCAAATGTACAAAAGGAGTGAGTAACCAAAATGTCTGGATTCTATAGGGAAGAGCCTCTGGGGAAAGGCAGCCCAGCGCCAGGGCTGGAGAGTTCAGGGTAGAGGGTGGGGTGTGCCAGCCATACCCTGTAACAGGTAGAGACTAGGGGATGCTGGGAGAAGCTGGAGGCCAGGTTGACTGTAATATGTTAATAAGCACCTCAGCCATTTGTCCTGGGTTCGAAACTTAACAATTGTCACAGGCCGTGAGAGGTACAGTAGGTGACAACTCGTGTTCAGATGTCAATCCACCAGAGGACTGGTTATCTGATGGAGGTTAGCCCTGTCCAGACAGGGTCTACAGGACCGTCAACTCTGGAAACTGTTACTCACTTTTTCTAAAGTGGTTTGGTGTCTCCCGAATACCTGCATTGTAGTGTGTAATCTCGTGTGATGCGTATATGTAAACTCATGACGACATCTCAGTCTTATGGGCACATATATCTGTGGGTGGTCAGGAAGATGACTTTTCATCTAGCTACATAGTCTTGATATGTAGAAAATGTACTGAGACATGTTTCATAGTTGGATCTATTTGTCCCACAAGGGCTGTGGATACTTAAAAGCCTGCCTTGTTCCTTTGCTTATTGGCTGACCTCCCCCAACTCCATGGGATCCCAGTGAGAAAATTTAGTCACCCAGTAAAAAAACCTTGATTCTCACAGTCAAATCTCCTACCCATTCCCTGAGATAAAACTTAGAAGCCAACTCCCTGCAATCATCTTTTAATTGACAGGGCATTTAGTCAGAAAAGGAGTCTTTCAAAGAGATCACATTTGGGACCTTCAAAGACCGGGGTATGGCATGTCTGAGTTTATTTGATTCTCAGCCCTTTCTGATAAGGAGACTGAGTGTCCCAAATTCACCCACAGGTGACTTGGGAAAGCGCTAACCTCAGCTGACCCTGGCTCTAACCTATGAAAGCGATTAAACTCCCTCTGCCTACTCTTACCTCGGTTGATCAATGCAGGATTTTAACCTAGAAATATAGGAGCATGCATGAACTCCCCTTCTTAGAACTTAAAACCTTCTTAATCCACTTTTTGGCCTCTTAGTGCTGCCCAATGTCTTTCTAGCCGTGCATCCCTGGGGCCATAAAGATGCTGACAGCGCTTATCAATTGTATGGCCCTGAGAAATTTGGGGGTTTTGTAATCTTGCTTTTGCCAGAGAATTGCTGGTGTGCGTGTGCGTGCGTGCGCGCGCGTGCGTGCGTGTGTGCGTGCGCGTGCGTGTAAACTGGAAACTTTGCAGCATGGCAGAACGATAAAAAACTGGCACTGAAGAAGTAGTGAGAGGTGAGAGTTTGTTCGCTCTCAGACAGCCAGAGGAAAAAAGTCCCCTTTGCTTCTTGTAGCTTCCAGTCTGAACCCTGAGAGAGCCTTGAGGCTGGCCTTCAAGCCCTCGTTAAACAGTGGTTTTATTTGAATGACAAAACCTTGCTCACAGAAACATTTTGGCACATTCTTTTCTTTTCTTTTCTTTTTTTTTTTTTTTTTGGTTTTTCGAGACAGGGTTTCTCTGTGGCTTTGGAGCCTGTCCTGGAACTCGCTCTTGTAGACCAGGCTGGTCTCGAACTCACAGAGATCCGCCTGCCTCTGTCTCCCGAGTGCTGGGATTAAAGGCGTGCGCCACCATCGCCCGGCTTTTTTTTTTTTTTTTTTTTGGTTTTTCGAGACAGGGTTTCTCTGTGGCTTTGGAGCCTGTCCTGGAACTAGCTCTGTAAACCAGGCTGGTCTCGAACTCACAGAGATCCGCCTGCCTCTGCCTCCCGAGTGCTGGGATTAAAGGCGTGCGCCACCATCGCCTGGCGGCACATTCTTTTCTTATTCTCTTATCCTAATGCCCTAGACCTAAGCATTTACATTAAAGCCCCATACAGGGATGTAAATAGGAAAACTGACAACTGTATATGTCTGTCCCATCTTTCTACTTGGGATCACAATTTTTCGACTCCATGGTGGTGGTGGTGTTAATATAACTCCAGATCTACAAATAACAGGAAGAAGAAAAGTGTTACCCGTAATGACATTTTCCCATCACTGTGGGCGCATGCGGCATGCTGGCTGCTGGCTCTGGACATGACTATCTCGCTCACAACTGAGTTGGTGGCTTCAGAAAGGTCAATGGAAGGTGCCCTTGTCTTCCACCGAGTATTACCTGAGAAGCCCAAATGGTTATTATTTTGAAACACCACCTCCATGCTCCTCCACCCCTCACCCCAGGTTTTCTCTGTGTAGCCCCGGCTGCTCTGGAACTCACTAGGTAGACCAGGCTGGCCTCACTGGTAGAGATGAGTCTGCCTCTGCCTCCTGAGTGCCAGGATTAAAGACATGTGCCCGCACAGCCTGGCTTTGTCTTGAACTCTTGAAGAAAAACTTTCAAATGCATTCAAGGATCGGTGATGAGGATTGGTTTGTCCAAGCCAGCATCACGCTGTCCCACAGCCATGAGGTTCTGCACTCGACCAGTAGAGGGCACACTCGTGAGAGCAGCTTCTCTAGCATTTCTTCCCCGGTGCTCTGCCTCTTGTGCAGTCTGCTCACCCAGGAGGTGGGGACCTCTTTCGCTGCAGCTGTGTGAGCTAGAGAGAGCTGGTTTCTGGGCTAGGGAGTGATGGGTGAGCGCACATAGAACACATATATGATGTAATGGATGTGCGAGTGTGAGAACACGGGTGTATGTGTGGTGGTCTGAATAGAATGGTCTCCATAGGCTCATGTATTTGAATGTTTTGTCATCAGGGAGTCGACCTGTTTGAAAGGGTTAGAAGAAGGCTTACGAGGTTTGACCTTGTTGGAGGAAGTGTGTCACTGGGGGTGGGTTTTGAGGTTTCAGAAGCCCATGCCAGGCTGCGTGTCTGTGTCTGTATGTCCTTCTCTCCACCTGCTGCCTGTGGCTCAGGATACAAATCACTCAGCTACTTCTCCTGCATGCCACCACGCTCCCCACCGCTGAAACCAGAGCGAGTCCCCACTTAAATGGTTCCTCTCGTAAGAGATGGCTTAGTCATGCTGTCTCTCAGTGACAGGATGGCGACCAAGACAGTAGGCATGTGTCTTTGTGTGCATGAGCATGTGTGTGTGGAAGGCAGGGGATGACCGAGCGGTCCTTCCTCAGGTGCCAGCTACCTTAGTTACATACATACATACATACTTACATACACACATACATAGATACATACTTACTTATATACATACATACTCATATACATACATACTTATATACATACATGCATACATACATACTTACTTATTTACTTACAGGATCTCACTGTGTTATCCTAACCCCCATGGGACGATCAGGCTGGGGAACTCACCGACATCCACCTGCCTCATGTTTAATTGATTTCTGGAGGGTAAGATGAATCTTTAACCCTGGGCTCAAGGTCCCAACCCCACCACAGTTTCCCAGGGCCAAGTGGCCCACACACATGTCCATATATTGTATTCGAGATCTCACTGTACTCAGGACACTGGACCACAGCCACTACTATTGCTTTGTGAGCCTGCTGGAGGGCTGTGAAAATGGAGGACAAAATGGCCATGGGAACCCAGAGGACCCACTTTACGTCAACACAGACAGAGAGATGGACGTACTAGGGTCCTAGCAGGAAGCCGTGAACAGGGAGGGAGCACAGTGTCCTCTGCTGGGGTTTGTGTCCCTCCTGTCCCATCTTCTATCCATGTCACCCCATCCACTGAGCCTACGGCCTCCTGCATGCTGGGCACGCATTCTACCCATGACTTCCAAGCTCAGCTATCCACATGGTCTAGAATCGCTTTCTGGAAAGCTTTCCTGTGTCTGGTCAACTCCGACCCATTCTTTGTGGCTCTGTCAAACTCGTGTGTGTGTGTGTGTGTGTGTGTGTGTGTGTGTGTGTGTGTGTGTAGTTTAATAATAATGGCCATCGCTCACTGAACATCGATTCTCTACATGGCCTGGTACTAAAAATATTCTGTCTGTACTTGCGGTGTGTTTCTCCCAGCTGGGTGAGATAGATATTGTCCCCATTGTTTGTGGGAAACACAGTGAGGCATCCAGACAGGCTTGAGGGATCTGAGGTCAGCTGGGGCCTGGTCCTCACACTGCAGAGCGCTGTCCTCACGCCCTCCTGTGCCAAGGTCCACTCCTGGGACCAGGTGGCAGCCTCTGGACCCTGGAGCAGCTGCTCACGACACCAGGCAGATAGGGGACAAATCTCCTGGGCCTCTGCCCTGGGTGCACGAGAACTCTGAGGAGGAGTGTTTTTAGGGTGCATCCAAAGGCTCCTTGCCAGGTCCGTTAGTAGCAGTTTGCCATTTTGGCTTTTTTTCTCTTTTAAGTACCTCACAAAGAACCTTCTGGTACACCCTCACCCCACTCTACCTCTACATTAGGAAGTGCAGCTGTAGGAAATTTGAAACTGAGACCCCACCCCATCCCACCGTCTAGTGTCGCTCTGTATTTCATTCAGACCCCCCCTGTAAGGCAGACTGTTACCTTCTCAATCTTGGCACCCCATCTCCCCACCTCCCACCGGCCCCGGGGGTGGAGACCGAAGAAACACATTTCACTTGATTGGCAGACTTGGTTCTTTATTTTCTTTATCCTGAGCGCTTTGTGCCAAGGAGCACTAGGGAATGGTGTGGGTGAAATCCGGACTGCCTGGGCAGGCCTGGTGGGGATGCAGGAGGTCTGCGTCTTTGGAGAGACTGTCAGTCACACGTTGGATGGAGCATCTGCAGAAAAGCTAGGACCTGGCCTGTGTTTGCCAAGGGCTTAAGGGAGGAGACGGAAAACAGCCTCTTCCTAGCCCTGGTAAGCAGGCAGCGGACTGCCGACTGCCGTAGGAGGAAAAGAGTATCTGATGTCTGTTTTTGAAGTCAGCTATCTAGAGGCCCCAGCAAGGGTGAATGAGCTTAAAGGCAACCCCTGCAGTAGCGCTCTCCTCACACAGCAAGTTTCCACAGGCGTACCCCACCTCACTGCAGGGGGGCTGATTTTAACCATCAGAGAGCTGACCTTAGGCAGATCATAGACGTCCTTCCAGATACAGTCCCATCCGTCTGTGGTGTCCCCCCACCCCCTCCCTGTATTTTATTTCTGCTCAGCTCAGCCTATGAGCTGCCATCAGAGCGTCAGTGTGTCTGTCAGTCTGTCTCCATTCGAGGATACAGACGTACTCTCACACGCAGGCAGGCAGAGAGCACCCTCCCGACTCAGCACACTCCATTCTTCCCTCAAGTCGAAATTCATTTCCTCACCTTTCTGTTGTTTCCTTTACCGCCGGCTCCTCTGCACTAACTTCCTTCCCACTGAGCCCTGGAAGTTCCTTTACTACTTTCCAATTCCCATGGCCTGTCTGTATTCTGACTCTCAGGCATTTAAGTAGCCAGCTTTCCAGCCTCCCTTCCTCCCTGGACCTCTCCCAGCATCGCCAGGTCCCCCTAAAACTAGGCCTGATCTTTCTGTTCTCAACAACCTAACATTGTATCTCCTCTATCTTGAGACTTTTTAATCCTGATACTGTAATTATCTACTTTGAAGGTGTCCTTATGTGATGTGGGATTCCCCTTGTATGCCGTGAATATGTTTTATTAACCATTGGTTAATAAAGAAGCTGCTTTGGCCTATGGCAGGGCAGAATATAGCAAGGTGGAAAATCCAAACAGATAGAGGAGAAAAGAAGGCAGAGTCATGCAGGTACCTTTTGGCAGTCCAAGAGGCAAGAGAACCACGAGCCTTGTGGTAAAATATAAAATAATAGAAATGACATAATTTAGGACAAGTGGTGGTGGTGCACGCCTTTAATCCCAGGGCTTGGGAGGCAGAGGGATCTCCATGAGTTTGAGGCCAGCCTGGTCTACAAAGTGAGTTTCAGGACAGCCAGGGCTATTATATGAAGAAACCCTGTCTTGAAAGACAAGGAAAGAAAGAAAGAGAGAGAGAGAAATGGGTTAATTTAAGATGTAAGAGTTAGTTAATAAAAGCCTGAACTAGTAGGCCAAAGAGTATGTAATGAATATTAAGCCTCAGAATGGTTATTTCTTAAGTGGCTGCAGGAGCTAGTGAGCAGGACCCAATGAATGGAGAGACACAGGGTCCAGGGGACAGCGGGATGGAATACAATTACGTGTGTATGGTATATGTGCACGGAATGGGCACATATGTGCACACGTGTGTGGAGGTCAGAGTCAGCCATCTTCCTGTCTTCTGAGTCAGAGTCAGTCGCCCAACCTGACAGGACCAATTTGGGAAGACGATCTGGCCAGTAAGCTCTGGGAATTGTCTTGTCCTTGTCTCTTTAGCACAGGGACCACAGGTGGCTGCTGGCCCCCTCGCTGATGTGTGTGAAGGGTTCTGAACCCAGGTCTTCAAGCCTGTGCAGCAAGCATTTGCCCCATGGAGCGCTCTCCCCAGACAGTACAATTACTTTTATATAACATGTAGCTCAGTTTCTTCTATATATACCCAGTCATGTGATGATGCAAATAAAGAGAAATTAATTTCCCTTTAGTTATTATTACTTTTCTTGGCTAAGACTGCTAACTTGTAACATTTTAAGAAAAAAATAATCAACACTAATAATAAGTTGAAAAATGCTAAGTAGCTGGGGACATAAATCAGCGGTTACGAGCACTTGGTATTCTTCAAGAGGACCAGAGTTCAGTTCTTGGTACCCCACACTGGGCTGCTCACAATCACCTGTAACTCCAGCACCAGAGGATCTGATGCCCTCTTCTGGCCATCTTAGGTACTGCACTAAAATTCACAAATCTCACCCCACTCCTAAAAAAAATAACAGATACAATTAAAAGAAAAGAATTTTTAATTAAAAATGTTTTAAGAATGATTAGGTCTTAGACTGGGGTTGTAGCTTAATTGGTAGAGTGGCCTGCACTAGACACTGGCAGCACAAAGCCAGGCATAGTGGCAAACATCTGGAATTGCAGCACTTGGGACGTAGTGGCCAGAGGATCACAAATTGAAGGGCATTCTCCACAACATAACAAGTTCAAAGACAGCCTGGGGTGCATAAGAACCTGCCTCAGAACATAGGACAGAACAAAAGCCCATGATTAGGTTGTAAAACCTATGAACATGTTGAGTTTGGGCACTGCATAGCAAGTAAAATATCCAACCTGCCACTACTGCCCAATGTCACAAACTGGCTATAGAAGCCCTGGAAGATCGAGGTGCCACCACCTCAAGGCTTTCCAAAAGACCAGAGGCTGGGTACAAATCATTGCCTGGAGGGGCGTCTGTGGGGTGAAGTCTAGGCCAATCCCTACAGTCTGTTGGGAAAAAGAAGTGGAGTGTACAGAGTGAGCCCTTGGAATTATTCTCCTGTATCATCCCGTCTGAGACTTGTGATCTCCTCCAGAACCATTTGTGATGACTGGGATGTGGCTGAGGGTCTGTCTGACATGTCCGAGGCCCTGGATTTAATCCCCAGTTCCAGAAAAAAAACCAAGCCAAACTCCCAGCAGCATTCGAACCAGGAGTGCTGACATGAGCCCCGGTCCTGTGCCTGGCAATTAAGTAGAATATTTCAAAATGAGCGTCACGGCCTCCCGTGATCCTTGCCAGGAACTTACAGCAGGTTCCGGTTCCACGCATTTGATCAGGGAGGTCCCGTTCCCACAGGGCAGTGTGCAGGACTGTGACCCCACGCTTGGGAGATAAAGACAGGATCAGGAATTCAAGACCCTCCCCCATCACAAAGCAATTCAAGGCCAGCCTTGGGCAACTAGATTGTTATTAGTTAGTAAGACTTTAGTTTTGTCTTCTTTGATACAAGCCTATGAGGATCTAAAGTTGTCCCCCCCTCCGGGGATAAAAATGTTAGATATCTTTTTACCTAACAAAAACATCTGTTTGATAGGGATTTTATTAACAAATATTTATATTTAAAATATTTAATATTTTAACCATCATTAAAGAGTCATGGACCAAACAATACTTGTTTCTTTCTTTCTCTCTCTTTTTTTTTAAGGGCAGGGTCTCACTCCGTAGACCAGGCTGGCCTTGGACTCACAGAGATCCACCTGCCTCTGCCCCCAGTGCTGGGATTAAAGGCGTGCCTGGCTGTTTCTGGCATTTTTAAGTCTTGACCTGCCTAGCTGTTCGCTAATGTTTTTGAATGTTTTATTAGCTTGATGTGGTAATTCACACCTGTGATCCAGACATGCAAGCCCGCGCGCGCGCACACACACACACACACCAAACCTTACTGACAAACTCCATAGAAGTGCACGTATTCAGAATACACCATAAAATGTTTCTGACAGATATAGATTCCTCAGTACTACCACCAGGACACAGGGCATTTTCTCACCTCAAAATGGCCCTTTCTTATCTCCACTCAGTGCTCTAGCGTTTCTCAGCAGTCATATTTTTAAGTATACAGCTCTCATTTGTATATCACAAATTAATTTATTAATTAGTTAATTTCAGTATTTTCCAGACAGGGTTTCTCTGTAGCTTTTGGAGCCTGTCCCTGGCACTCGCTCTGTAGACCAGGCTGGCCTCAAACTCACAGAGATCCACCTGCCTCTGCCTCCCGAGTGCTGGGATTAAAGGCATGTGCCACCACCTAGTGAAATGGCCCTTTCTTGTCTACACGTACTACCCTAACTTTTCTCGGCAGACACATGCTTAAGCACACAGCTCTTATTTGTAATCTGCACATTTTACTTGGAAGTACACTTTTGAGGCCTTCCCACACTGTCTTTAGAAGTTCAGTTTGTCATTCATTTCTGCATGTAGAGTTGGCGTGCTCCCTGCGGCCTGAGAAGAGTTCTGTAGATTCTCTGGGATGCTTCACAAGCATGCTCATGCAGCCACTGGGGAAAGCTGCTGCTTTCCTGGTGTGAGCCTCTCTTCTTCCTGTCTGGCGCAATACTAAATAACCCCGGGAGAGTGGACATTTGGCCATACTGCAAGCAGCATCCAGTGCTTTACTGGAAAGTAAAGCAGAGCAAGGTTTCTGAAAAGCCACCAATCAGTTCAGGACAATTTGCATTTTATTTGAGGCAGGCTCTGTCTAGTGTGAAACTTGCTAAGGAGCACAGGCTGACCTTGATCCTGGGGACACTTAAAAAAACATCAGCAGTACTGAGATTTGTTATATGCATGCTCTGCCTCTTTTGAAATGACCATAGTTCTCTTCTCCTTTACCATGCTAATATGATGAATTACTCAGAATTTGGATCTTTAGTCCAATCTTAGAGGGTTTTGAGATGGACATGACTTTGCATTTTTTATTGTATTTACTTCTCTGTGTGTGCATGTGTGTGTGTGTGTGTGTGTGTGTGTGTGTGTGTGCCGTGTGCACGTGTGTGTGCCACAGCCTGTGTATGAAGTCACAGTACAGTTTGTAGGAGTCAGTTCTTTCCTACCCTCTGAACTCCTGGGACTGAACTCTGGTAGTCAGGCTTAGCAGCCAGTTCCTTCACCCACAGAGCCATCTCACTGGCCCCAACTTTGTGATTTAATTGTTGAAGTGAACTTGTTGGTGTACTGTTAAGCTCATTTCAGTAAGCTTTGTTTTTCACAAATTAAACTTTAATTTCCCCCTTATTTTTGGTTAGATGCAATAGTATTTTGTATCTATGTTCTTGGGAGATACGGATTGTTTCTTCTTTATACTTTCTTAGTCTGGTTGGAGATCAGGGACAACTTTTCTTTTTTTGTTTGTGTGTGGGGGGGGAGTCTCTGTAGCCCTTGCTGTCCTGGAACTCATTCTATAGACCAGGCTGGCCTCTAGCTCACAGAGATCCGTCTGCCTCTGCCTCCCCGAGTGCTGGGATTAAAGTCATGTGTCACCACCGCTCGACCAATATTTCTTAAAGTGAGCTGGAAATCATGCGTTTTCTGAAGCCATTTGTGGAAGGCACTCCTTAACACGGCAGGGATTGGTGATGTCATCAAGAACTCTGCATTGCTTTTTGGTTTAAAAAAATCAAGCCCTTAATTTCTTTACTCAATAATGGGGCTATTCAGAATTTTCTTGAGATTTTGGTGATTTGTTACCTGCACAATCTGTCCGAACAGTCCCGAAGAAGTTAGTAATCCACCATTACCCTTTCAAGCTCTGCAGGATCTGTAGTTTTGTCCCCGTCATGCCTGATGCTGGCAGTTTGCTTGTGTCAGCTCAGCTGCAGACTCACCATTTCTATCAGTGTGGGTTTGGGCTTCTTCAAACTTCTCTACAGTGGGCCGAAATTATGTTTCATTTATTTCTGACATCTTGCTAGTTTTTTAGAAACAGCTTTGAGATACATATTTCATACCATCCAGCTCACTAACCTGACGTGTGTATTATGCAGTTCTTAAACACTCTGGTTCTCGCCCAGTGGCTTAGCTGGGTTGCAGTCTGATGTGGGAGTGTCATATATCAATTTGTTGATTCCTTTGGCTAAGCAATAAAGAAACTGCTAGGCCCATTGGATAGGCCCACCCTTAGGTGGGTGGAGTAAACAGAACAGAATGCCGGGAGGAAGAGGAAGTGAGGGCAGACTCCACAGCTCCGCTCTCCGGAGCAGACGCAAGAGAGACGCCATGCTGCCTGCTCCAGGGAAGACGCACACCATGCCCCAGCTCCGACCCAGGATGGACTTAGGCTAGAATCTTCCCGGTAAGCGCACCTAGGGGCGCTACATAGATTATTAGAAATGGGCCAGAGCAGTGTTTAAAAGAATACAGTGTCCGTGTAATTATTTGGGGCATAAGCTAGCCGGGCAGGGCAGGCGGCTGGGGTGTTTGGGGACACAGCCCCGCCGCCGCTCCCCATACTACTACAAATGACGCCCAGACGTGTGGCTAACTAAACCCACTTAAAAAACCTGAGAAGGCTTAAAAATAAGGGAGAGAGAGTTTAACACAGATTTTTGCTGTTTGTTGGTGGCGTGCTGTAGAGAGATTTCCTGATTCGGCAACAGCAGCAGAAAAAACGCTGTGTCATTTCAAAGCGTGGCTTCCTGGGGCTGTGCCGCCAGTGCAAACTCTGGCTTTATGTTTGTGTTCCCGCTTGGGATCGGAAGGAGAGTGCTCTGAGACCGTGCGATGACTCAAAGCTCCCCGTCTGCTCCTGGGAAGAAGGCAGAATCAGGCTTAGGCAGGCGGAAGAGCATGGCGGATTCCTGCCGCCATACAGAGACGTGTTTTCAGACTGCGTAGTGCTCTGCGTGTCAGATCTGGATGTAACTTGGATGAAAAGAATTTCTGTGCTGCACGCTCAGTCTCAGAATTAAAGTGCTGAGTGCCGCTCCTACCTGGTAGCCTCAAGAGGCTTCCTGACTCAGCTTTAGCTGCAAAACTCTGCGGCTCATTAAGAGGTCCTGCCACAAAACACTTAAACAGTGTTGATGAAAAGCTGAACACATGCTTTTCGGTTTTCAGCCGTAGCAGGAAAAAAGCTGTGCCGTTTAAAAATGCCGGCTTTCTGGGCTGTCCTGCCAGGGCAAACTCTGACTGTTTGAGGCAGGAGGGCCGACTACAGAGAGAGGACTTGAGTGTTGTCTGTTGTAGCTCGCTGGCTGGCAGGGACCTTGAAATGCTATAAACATGGCTGCAGCCTGTATTTCCGCCATGAGGCTGGAAAGCTAAGGAATGGACTGGATCTAGCTGGCAAAGCCACGCCTTTAGTCCTACTGAGATTGCTTGGCAAATTAAAGGCTCTTGTGGTCAGAAAAAGAGAGATATACAGTAAAGAGAGATTCAAAGACAGAGAAAATTTCTGAATCGTTTAAAGTGTGTTAAAAATATATGCAGACTAAAAGTTAAAATTCTTAAAGTAAACCTCTGTGACTTCAAGGTGTGGTAGCACACGCCTTTAATCCCAGTGCCTAGAAGGCAGAGACAAACAGATCTCTGTGAGTTCAAGGTATAGTAGTGTACGCCTTTAATCCCAATGCCTGGGAGGCAGAGACAGGCGGATCTCTGAGAGTTCAAAGACAGCCTGGTCAAAGATGTATGCTCAAAAAGCAAAAAGTTAACCTAGAAATGTCACAGCTTAGATTCTTAAGCGTCTAGTGATTTAAAGGCGCAAATCAAAAGTGCTCCTGGATAGTAAAAAATTGCAGATTCACAATAGGACAGATTCAGACCGCTAAACGAGTCACACTGTTGGATGAATGTACGTAGGCTTGGGAGAGAGAAGAAAAAGAATATAGAGAATAAAGTTAATGGTTAAAAAAAAAAAGTAAAAGTAAAGTCTTTAAAGAGACAGAATAAAGTAAAGTGATAGAGTAAAACTAAGCCGCGTAAAGATGAAAAATTCACAGAGAGTCTGGATTCTTTGTATTATTGTGTTTTCTTTAAAATTTTTGACTGTGAAGGAGCTAAGTACAGAGAGACATTTCATTACATGGGCTGCCAAGCTAAACCAGAATGGATATAAGGGTATTACGATTTCAGAATTTGGGTCTAAGGATATGATGCTTTGGAGAGAGTCTTCTTTTGTTTTCACAGAGGACCAGACCCTTTGGATTTCTTCTATCCCGATTTGGTATGATAGACCACGACCTCCAGAAAGGTTCCTGTGAACGCCCTCAGAAAATTGCTTTGCTCAACTGCCAACTGAGATAAACCTGGCACACAGGTTACACCCTAAATAATCTGATTAACGACGCCCCCATTCAGCAGGAAGCAGTTTGGAGAGAAAAAACTGCGCCCATGTTCCCAAATATAGTTTATAAATGTTCTTTTACATTTAAAGGGGGAAATGATATAGGTACGAATAATTTGCATTGGTATGGATTTTAAGGTCAATTTTGTTATATGTATAAATGTTTCTGATGTAACTTTTACTTGATAACTGTTATATGTAATTTTGCTATGTTAAGGTTAAAGCCTTCGTTTTTTTTTTTTTTTGTTTAAACAGAAAAAGGGGAAGTGATGTGGGAGTGTCATATATCAATTTGTTGATTCCTTTGGCTAAGCAATAAAGAAACTGCTAGGCCCATTGGATAGGCCCACCCTTAGGTGGGTGGAGTAAACAGAACAGAATGCCGGGAGGAAGAGGAAGTGAGGGCAGACTCCACAGCTCCGCTCTCCGGAGCAGACGCAAGAGAGACGCCATGCTGCCTGCTCCAGGGAAGACGCACACCATGCCCCAGCTCCGACCCAGGATGGACTTAGGCTAGAATCTTCCCGGTAAGCGCACCTAGGGGCGCTACATAGATTATTAGAAATGGGCCAGAGCAGTGTTTAAAAGAATACAGTGTCCGTGTAATTATTTGGGGCATAAGCTAGCCGGGCAGGGCAGGCGGCTGGGGTGTTTGGGGACACAGCCCCGCCGCCGCCCCATACTACTACACAACTTAGAACATTTATTAATGACTCAATAGTTACTGTTTTTGAGACAAGTTCTCTTATGTTCCAGGCTAGCCTCTAACTCACTATGTAAAGGGAAACCTTGAATTTCTGATCCTTCTAGCTACACCACCCCTGGTTTGCACAACTTAGAAATGTTTTTATGACCAGCTGAGGAAAATGTAATCCCTTAGCTATTGGGCCTATTCGCCTCCCCATCCCTGTTTTTTCTGTATAGATTTGCTTGGTCTGGACATTTCAAACCTATGGACTCACACAGATACTTGGTGATTACTTTTCTCATCTGTACTGCACAATAAAATTCCACTGTATGTTCTAGCTAGTTTTGTAGGGTGAAAAATTACTTCTTTCTCTAACGACGTTCTCCTAAGGTTTTCCTATTCTACTGGCTTTGGGTGTCTTCTGTACTTTAACAGGCTACTATAACATGACACTACAGACAGATTTCAAATTCACCAGCAGTAGCTGAACATGACGGTACAGGCCCACAACCCGCCCCAGGGCCACAGGGCATCGTGTGAGGCTGGCCTGAATTGCACACTGAAAAACATCCTTAATTATCCCAGCACTAGGGAGGCAGAGGCAGGAAGATGTTCAAGGCCAGCCTGGCCTATAGAGTGAGTTCCAGGACAGCCATGACTACACAGAGAAACTCTTATCTAGGATAAAAAAAAATCATAAAAATAACCACAAACACTAACTGACACAATCCTTTGTGGATACCGATATACTCCATAGATTTGGTAGCATAGTCACTGTCTTTGGTATTAATTCCACACCTCTATTCTAGAGTCACAGCTTGTCTTCTGGGAGATTCCTTAGAAAAAGGATTTGACATGTCAGATTTCCGGTGTTGATTTGTCTGTGCTGAGTGGATCTAGATCTTTTGCGTGTTTATGCACTTCATGTATGTTACAGAGCAGGTGCCTAGGTGTGCGCATGTGGAGGCCAGAAGCTGGTACTGGGCGTATTCCTGTATTCCCTGTAAGTCAGGGACCTGGAGCTCAGCTGTTCCGACTGTTGGACTGTTCTGGGGATTCCATCTCCGTCTTTCAAGAGGGCTGTCATGCCCACCTGACACTGACGGGGATTCCGGGCTCCAAACTCCAGTCTTGAGCCATCACCCCCGCCCATACTAAGTATATTCTTGTTCTATGCAAGTGTTGCTGCCAAGGCATTATGATCTAATTTCTCTCTTCTAAGTCACGAAGTTCACTTATTCAACCAGTTTTGAGTATCTTTAAGATCTGGTGAATTTACAAGTGTATTCATGGCCATTCTGGGTCTGTTCTCAGATATGCAGTATCTGTTTCTAAACTGTAGCACTAAACAAAGTTTTTTTTTTTTAAGTTGTCTTGAATTCGAAGCAGTTTCACTATGTAGACCGGGCTGGCTTCAAAGTCTGTATCTGTCTCTCCCTTGAGTGTTGTAACTAAAGTGTGTAGCACCATGCCTGACTTTTTTTTTTTCTTTAAAAGCTGTTTTCATCCCTTAGTCTTGCTTTGGGACTCTCTGCTAATTTTCAGTGTTTGTCAAGTCTCTTGAGCTCTATAATTCCAAACCCATCTCTGTTTTTACCTTTGCTCATCCGTTCAGTTGCAGATAGATACTCAAAGCGGTTGCTTCCACCTTTGGCCACCGCGAATGCTGCTGCTATAATCAGAAGCACAGGTGTACAGATGCCCTTGCTTTCAATTTGGAAGGTTTAGAAGAACTGGAACATAACGGTTAAGTTGTCAAACATTTAAAATGTGATACTGCTTTTTGTTCTTTTTTGGAGAGGGCTGAGGATTGAACCCAGGACCGTGGGCATGCTCAACCACTGAGCGACAACTCTGGCACGTTTACCTTTAAGAGCATTTTTAGAGACATGGCTTGGCTCACAGATTTCAGAACATTTTTTGGACCAGAGTTCAACTCCAGCACCTACGTGATGGTTACCAAACAACCACCACTGGTTCTAGAAGGTCCGATGGCCTTGCCTGATCTCTGAGGGCACCAAGTTCACATGTGGTACACATACATACATACAGGCAAAACACTCATGCATACAAAATAAGTCTAAAATCAAAGAGTATATTTAGATCACATTAAGTGTATATTCTTGGCAAAACACCCAATAAATACTAAGTCCCAAGTGTCTCCTCTCCACCCAGACAACCACGTACATCCCCGGCATTCAATTACTCTAGGTATCACGTGAGTGGCCGAGAGCATCTGTGTGGCTTATTTCGCCAAGCTTCAACCATGTTGGAATTTCCTTTTCTGGCTTGAATATGTTCCTAATGTATATGCTACCTTTCCCCCACTCATTTATTTCTGTACTTAGGTTGCTTCCATTTTACGGTGACTACAAAGGATGCTGTCATGAGCCCAGGTATAAACACGTCAACTCTTTGCCTTCATTTCCTACCCAGAAACAAATTCCGCAGGTTCTGAAGAACTTTTACATACTAACAGTCTTCACACATCCTCGACGACACTTTCTTTTCCTGACAGGAATCCTGTAACACTGCTGACTTCCTTAAAGGAGCAGTGAGACTGAGTGTCTCTCCACATGTGTACAGGCCATTCCTGGTTTCAACTACTTGCCCCTTTTCCTCATGAACGCTGTGGTTTTCTAGGTGGGGAGCAGCCACTGGCCCCAGTCACCTGAGACTGCAAACGGCACTCCCGAACCGCCAGATGTTCTCATGGGAACAGCAGGCAGGGGCAGGCCACACATAGCTTATAAAGTTCTTATAGAAGATGTATATATTGTTGTCTTCCTAATTTATCATCTGGTTGCTAACACTTCGTGACAAACCTATTTTCTGGCCTTGAAATCCCTATTTTACTTGTTGCTTCCATGTTAACCAGTGTGGGGTTTTAGTAGTGGAATGGGACCCAAGGGCTCACACGTGTTACTCTATGTTTGAACTATACCACTGGCCTAAAAGAAGTTGTTCTGTTTGTTTTTGAGGTAAGATCTCTCAATGTAGCCCTGGCTGACCTAGAACTTACTATGTAGACCATGCTGTTTTTGAACTTAGAGATGCTTCTGCCTTTGCCTCCCAAGTGCTGAAACCAAAGATGTGGACCACCATACCTATCCTGTTTTTGTTTGTTTTTAAGACAAGGTTTCTCTATAGCTTTGGAGCCTGTCCTGGAACTCGCTGTGAAGATCAAGTTGGCCTCGAACTCACAGAGATCTGCCTGCCTTTGCCTCCCAAGTGCTGGGATTAAAGGCGTGTACCACCACCACCCAGCTCCATCCTGTTTTTAAAGCATCTAAAATCAGTTTAAAGTGCTGAACTTGTTTTTTTGTTAAAATCTTTGTGATGGAACAGTTCATTTTAATCCCTACTTTCCCAGAGAATTAAAAAGAAAGAGCCAGAGCCCTGAATGAAAAAAGAATTCCCTCATATACATCAAGACCACAACCAGGCTTCTGAATAAGAGAAAGTGTATAAGTATCATTATTGTAACAACTCATAATCAAAGCATGACTGTGTCTGAAGAAAGCACACTTTTTGTTAGTGTCTCATAAAAGTCTGAAGTGGGCCAGGCAAGCTAGACTCCAAAGAAACATGTTTTGATTGACTAAAAGTCTAACCACAAATACTAAACTGTAGCTCTATGTAGTAAAGGAGTAACATACCTGTGAGCAGTGTTATTTTACATGAAAAATACCACACAGAAACATTTTTTTAAAAAAGATTTAAGATCATAAATAGGTCACTGTTATAACACGTTTCAGAAAGAAAAAACATTTTGGCTTTTTATAAAACAGATTTCTTTTTTAAAATCAACTCCCTCACTCGTCATTACAAGGACCTGTAACTCCCTGTCTCCTAAGGCACAGTATTTAATCAGAATGCCACCACCACCACCTGCTGTAGGAGGAACACAGGCAGGGTCCTGGCACTTGGAACAACAAGTCTCTGGACACCGTCAGTCACCGAAGAAAGAGTCTGAGCACTGTGGTTGTAGGGCAGTTCTGCTAAGCAGAGCTTTTTGAAGAAGTAATTTTCTCAAACCAATTGAATTCACCACTGTTGAGGAGGGAGATCTGGTAAAAATACAGTTTCTTTAAATAATAAGAAATAGGAACGTGGACTAATAGATGGAGGCAAAGCCCTTAGGGCCCAGAATAGGGTCCTAGTTTATTACGAGTGCGCACACTCCAGTGAAGGAAGAGCAGGTGGACAGGCTCCTGCACCCCACGCACAGCTTCGCTGGGACCACCATCTACGCAGATGCGCTGAAATATCTACAATTGGATGTTTTGTTTTGTTTTTTAATCTAAACCAAAAAGCTCTTTTAAACAACAGAATTAGGATTCATAATTTTAAATGTCCTGTACTCTGTGATATGAACTGTAAAATTTTACATAATGTGGTGACTGAGTGTTAATTAAAAAAAAAAGCCCAATACAATAAGTGATTGTCCACAGACAAAACACGGGACGAGGTTCATGACCAAGTTAACCATGGAGTGTTAGTCAGCTGTAAACGTCTGAAAGTTATCAGCGATTGTGCCAGGCGCATTAGAGGACAACAGGAGCGAGGGGAGCCGGTCTGTCATTCCAGTTCTGACAGGGTGCACGGCCTTCGGAATTCCTGTCCACGTTCATGCAGCCATTTGTTGGATACTGTGAGGAGAAAAAGAATTTTATTCTCATCTGAAAGCTCAACTAGAACAGTTTCAGCACAGGTTAAAAGCTTAAGATTAAAACTCAGATAAACTTGACAGGGGGCTGGAGAGATGGCTCAGCGGTTAAGAGCATTGCCTGCTCTTCCAAAGGTCCTGAGTTCAATTCCCAGCAACCACATGGTGGCTCACAACCATCTGTAATGGGGTCTGGTGCCCTCTTCTGGCCTTCAGGCATACACGCAGAAAGAATATTGTATACATAATAAATATTAAAAAAAAAAAACTTGATAATGCTGGAAAAATCAGATTTCATGTATCTCTGCTGAGGCTAAAATAAGCTGCAAGCGGAACAACATGAAGGGAACACAGCGCTTTCCCTACTCCAAGTACTGCCGCGAAACCCAGACAGTCCTCATCAGCTGATGCCATCACATCCTCAGCCAGCTGTCTTAGTTACAGAATGTTTTGGTTTGGAGATGGGCTTTTCTGCGTAGCCCTGACTATTCTGGAATCCACTCTGTATACCAGACAGGCTATCTTTGAACTCAAAGATCTGCCCGATTCTACCTCCTGAGTGCTGGGATTAAAAGGCATGCACCACTACAGCTGTTATATATACATATATCCTTTTTATATACATTTTTAATTGATATTTATTGAGCTCTACATTTTTCTCTGCTCCCCTCCCCCTAGGTCCCCATGCTCCCAATTTACTCAGAAGATCTTGTCTTTTTATACTTTCTACTTCCCATGTAGATTAGATTTATGTAAGTCTCAGTGTCCTCATTGTCTAGGTTCTCTGGGATTGTGGTTTGTAGGCTGGTTTTCTTTGCTTTATGTTTAAGAACCACCTGAGTGAGTACATGTGATAATTGTCTTTCTGTGTCTGGGTTACCTCACTCAAAATGTTTTCTAGCTCCATCCATTTTCCCCTCAAAATTCAAGCTGTCGTTATTTTTTTCTGCTGTGTAAATTTTTTCCACTATGTAAATGTAGCACATTTTTCTTATCCATTCTTCGGTTGAGGGGCATTTGGATTGTTTCCAGGTTCTAGCTAGGATAAACAAAGCTGCTATGAACACATGTCCTTGAGGCATGATTGAGCATCCTTTGAATATATACCCAAAAGTGGTATTACTGGGTCTTTAGGAAGGTTATTTCCTAATTTTCTTAGAAATCACCACACTGACATCCAAAGAGGTTGTACCAGCTTGCATTCCCACCAGCAATGCAGAAGTGTTCCCTTTTCCCCATAGCCTCTCCAGCGTAAGTTGTCATCAGTGTTTTTGATCTTGGCCATTCTTTCAGGTATAAGATGGAATCTCTGTCTGATGTGGGGTTAGTGAAGATCTTTTCCCGTTCTGTAGGCTGTTTTATCTTGTTGACCATGTCCTTTGCTTTAAAGCAGCTTTTCAGTTTCAGGAGGTTCCATTTATTAATTGTTTCTCTCAGTGTCTATGCTGCTGGGGTTATATTTAGGAAGTGGTTCTCTGTGCCAATGCGTTCAAGTGTACTTCTCACTTTCTCTTCTATTAAGGTTCAGTGTTGCTGGCTTTATGTTGAGGTCTTTGATCCATTTGGACTTGAGTTTTGTGCATGGTGATAGATATGGGTCTATTTTCATTCTTCTACATGTTGATATCCAGTTATGACAGCACCATTTGTTAAATATGCTTTCTTTCTTCCATTTGGTATCTTTTGCTTCTTTGTCAAAAAGCAAGTGTTCGAAGACGTGTGGATTGATATCTGGGTCTTCTATTTTAGATTCCATTGGTCCTCCTGTCTCTTCTTATGCGAATACCAGGTTGTTTTCAGCACTGTAGCTCTGTAGTAGAGTTTGAAGTCAGAGATTGTGATGCCTCCAGAAGTTCTTTTATTGTACAGGATTGTTTGGCTATCCTGGGTTTTTTGCTTTTCCAAATGAAGTTGAGTACTGTTCTTTTGAGATCCTTGAAGAATTTTGCTGGGATTTTGATGGGATATATATATATATAAATACGGATTTCTTCTCCCAAATTTTCTACCCCATTTCTGGTATTACAGAATAAGTCAATGTCACTGACTTGGACAAAATATTTGAACGAGGTTGCCTATACTGGTTACTGTTAACTCCCTGGTACATAGTCTTCATCAGTTGGCCATTTTTTCTTGTATCTTTGAGTCAAAACCCTTTGCTGCTGCTTTAGAGCACTCACATGATGGAGAAGAGCCTTCAGAGCTGTTTCCTTCCCAGTCAGCCTGTGCTCACTGTGGTCCAGCAGTTCCCAAGCATCATTTTCAGTAAGGGGATTGTAAAGTCTTCCAACCAGGCCTCCTTACAGTGGTTCTAACCAATGGACACATGTAGATGTGAGCATCTAACATGTGGCCACTGACACTGGATTAGTATGTATTAAACTTGTTTCGTTTCCTATTTTAGTTGTTAATGGAGGCAATCCTATGCCGGTATGGTCTGAGAGGAGGGCCTCTTAAATACTGCACTGAAGCCAGGTGCTGCCTGAGCTTTAGCCCAAATCTTTTCTGGCACTTAACATACCTAAAAAGTAACTGTTATGTGCTGAGGAAACAAAAATTAAGCCTTCTCGGGCATTGGTCTGCGCTCTGCCACATTCTGATTACCCATCAGTTCACGCTCTCAGACTGTGACCTTTTGAGGGCAAGATTCTAACTTTTCAACTTGGGAGTCAACTAATCTAATGCTTCTGGAAAACTAGGTGAAATAGAGCACCCACCCTCAAAAACAATCTCACCAAAATGCTCATCTAAGGGATGCAAATTTATACTCAGATCAGGAACAGGCTTAGCTGGATCCTAAACAACGTGAAGCCAGATGACAAATCATGGGAGGAGGCATTTTGTTTTAAGGTGCAGGTTATAAAGTTTCTAAGCAGAGAATACAGGAACTATTTACCCCATTTGTTTCCAACTAGCACGGGACAGGCTGCATGCCGTGTACTGTAATCTCCTTCTCCACTGGCAAACAGATTATACCAGAAGACAGCAGTGCCCTGTGGAGAACAATTCAAAATTATCATCAAATAAAACGCTAGGTTTTCCCTTTTCACAGCACTTCTATTTCCTGCTCTTTCTACAGTAGCTCATATGGTTCACTAATTCTGTGAGTCTATGGCTTGGAGGCGTTTTCTTGATCATATGGGAGTTATCATAAGGGTGGATGACAAGAGTGTTTCAGTTGGGCATGGTGGCGCATGCCTTTAATACCAGCCCTCGGAAGGTGGAGGCAAGCAGATCTCTTTGAGTTTGAGGCCAGCCTGGTCTACAGAGTGAGAACAGTCCGGCAATATGGAGAGAATTATATGAAATCAAATCTTGGGAATTAGAACTCAGTTATTACACTTGTTCCTCTCCCAACCTTTACTTTGAGATGAATGTAGTCTGCAAATGTAACTCAGGGCTGGAAAGATGGTCCATAGGACCCAAGTTCAGTTCCTAGCACCCACACGGCAGCTCACAACTGTCTGTAACTCCAGGATCTAACACACATATACAGAAAAAGACCAATAAGATAAAAATAAATACAAGAAAATGTAACTCATTTCCTGGGCCACAAACTGTACATGCAACTCTACTTCAGGAGGAAAATACCCAACAAAACCAAGCCCCACAAACCAAGTGAGCTTACTTTTTTGGGCCAAACACTAGCCCCCACTTCAGGAAACACAGTGGCTCCTCCGGCAGACACGTCACTCATCTGCAAGGGAAACAATTACCTTCAGATAAAATTACATGAAAAACCACAGGATTAAAGAATTTATATTTATTATAAAGGTAGCTTAGAACAAAAACACAAACCTTAAATAACTGAAAAACCACACGCATCAAGGAAATCCATCCTAGTAAAGAGTTTTAACCACCACCACAGGCAGAAAATACCAAACACAGTCCAACTATGGGATGTATACGCCACCTCTAAAACAATTGACTTAAAAACATTGTGCCACCATGCCCTGCTAAACCACTTCATTCATTCATTCATTCATTTCCGAGACAGGGTTTCTCTGTAGCTTTGGAGGCTGTAGATCAGGCTGGCCTCGAACTCACGGAGATCTGCCTGCCTCTGCCTTCCAAGTGCTGGGATTAAAGGCGTGCGCCACCACCACCTGGCAAACCACATATTTTTTTTTAAAGATTTATTTATTTATTATGTATACAACACTCTGCCTACATGTATGCCAGAGGAGGGCGCCAGATCTCATTACAGATGGTTGTGAGCCACCATGTGGTTGCTGGGACTTGAACTCAGGTCCTCTGGAAAAGCAGCTAGTGCTCTTAACCACTGAGCCATCTCTCCAGTCCCCAAACCACATATTTTAAAAATAAGGGTTACACCACTAGCAGATTTTATTTTCTAAACGTAGTAACATCCTAACTACATGTTTTGTTTTTCCCAGCGCTCAAGATCCAGCCGAGACTTTGAGCTACAGCCTCAGTCACCACCTGCTCTTTTTACGTGACTGTGACTTCGGAATTCATTTTAAATGGTGCGAGCCCATGCCCCTCATCCTGAACCTGGGCAGAATTGAGGGTGTGGTTCAGAGGTGGAGTGCTTCCCTGGCAGGTGTGATTTAAAAACAGAAAAAGGACACTGTATGACTTCTAAAAACAGGCTGTAAAAATATCATGTCCATGTAGAATTTTCTTTTTGGGAGACTGGGGATTTGTGAGAACCACGAGTTGTAAGTAGGGTGGCCAACAGAGACCCATCTGCCTAAGCCTTCCAGAAGGGCCAAGTGCTGGACAAATGAATGCAACTGCACGAGAGATCAACAGGCATCGTGATGTTAAACCCAGTTAAGACCTCCGCTATAGGAGGAAATAAATGACAGCTATTTAAAACCATTCAGAACATGCATGAGACCATAGGTTTGACCCCTATCCCTCACTGAAGGAAAAACCATTTGGGGGTGATCTGTTATATAACAGAAAAGTTGGATGAAGTGGAACAAATATTAATTCTGGAGTTGGGCATGTAGCTCAGAGGCAGAGCACTTAGCATATTTTAGGTCCTAAGTTTAACTATTCTCTCTCTCTCCCGTTCTGTGATATGTTCTAGTCTGGGTGCTGATTAGCAGACATGCTCAGTTTGTGAAAAGCC
Source organism: Microtus pennsylvanicus (assembly GCF_037038515.1). Lineage (NCBI taxonomy): Eukaryota > Metazoa > Chordata > Mammalia > Rodentia > Cricetidae > Microtus > Microtus pennsylvanicus. The sequence goes on from NC_134585.1 coordinate 24,339,536, forward strand.
GTAAAGCTGCACATTATAAAGTGTGCACATGTAGAGAACGTGTATGGGCAAACAGTCCATATTCTAAAATGTGGAACATCTCCAAGTACTGGAACTATCAATAATTTTGTTATTTCTTGTGTATAAAACATTCCATGTATGCCTGCACACCAGAAGAGGGCACCAGATCTCATTTCAGATGGCTGCAAGCCACCATGTGGTTTCTGGGAATTGAATTTAGGACCTCTGGAAGAGCAGTAAGTACTCTTAACCTCTGAGCCATCTCTCCAGCCCCTGGTTTTGTTTTTCAAGACAGGGTTTCTCAGTATAACCCTGGCTGTTCTGGTACTTACTCTGTAGATCAGGCTGTCCTTGAATTCACAGAGATCCACCTGCCTCTGCCTCCTGAGTGCTGGGATTAAAGGCAGGCATCACCACCACCAGGCAATAATTTTTAAAGAACACCCCTTCCACTTTGAGACAAGCTCTCATAGTCAATGCTGGCCTCAAACTCACTATACTATATACCCAAGGATGGCCTTGATCCTTCTGCCTTCCAAATACTAGGACTGCAAGCATGCATCCCCAAGTCTGGTTTGTGACATGCTAGGAATCAAACCCAGGCCTTCCTGCATGCTAAACAAATCACAGAGACACACCCCCAGCCCTTTTTCTATTTTGAGACCGAGGTTGGCTTTGAAGGCACTATGTAGTCAATAGGAGTGATACCAAATCAACTTCATATAACCTACCAAAAAAATCAGTTGAGTCATGAAATGTAGCTGCAACTTACATAGAACAGCCATGTAGCAATTCTATTTCCTGTCCCAAGCTCTCTGAAAGCATCCGGCTCATCTTTCTGTGGATAAAGCAGTAAACATAAGTAAAGAACACGCCCCAAATATACGGCCAGTGTTCTGTGTCCAAACTAGCCTCTCAAGTGCTTGACTCAGCCCTCACCCTGAAGACTTTTGGGACAATTACTCCAAACTCCAGACCTGTCTTCAGAGTGAATTAGTGTGTTCTATAATGGTGTTAGCAGAAATTCAGGACGGGGGAAGGAAGGGGCTGTGTAGTAGGTGAGCAGTACTGCAGGGAGGCTTGTGATGTATAGTGAGATGCCTTGAACGTGACAGGGATTACACTAAGTCACGTGTATTAGAGTGCAGAGCCAGCTCAGAAATGAGAGCTGGTGAAACAGTACTGAGCACTGTGAGCACACCGACAGCGCACTCCTGGTTGGTACTGTGCTGCAGTTATAGGGACACCAGCCCTAGGGTGGGGAAGGTACATACAAGGGCCTCATAGACTTATTTGCTACTTTCTAGCAATCAACGATTATCTCAAAATGGAATGTTTTAGTTTTGTAATGTGGGGCCTGACATCACCAAAAGCCCTGAAATGTTTTAGTATCAGGATTTAGAGGAAGAAACAAAAGTGTTATTTTTGCAGGATTCCCTAGAAAAAGCACACTGGGACCTGAGAGAAGCCAGTAAAGTAGCTGCTCCAGGACACTCTACCCTGAAGAGTGAAGAGGAGCTTGTGGATCACACGGCACAGTGCTAAGAGGGTCAGTGATTATGGTGAGGAGACCTGATTAAATGAAGATTTGATAATGACACACTTTAATGTTGGCTCCGCTCCCAGTTCGTCTCTCATTCTCAATGCGTTCTGTTTCATACCTATTGCCCAATTCAATCACTTATCTCTCATCTTTCTAAAAGTTAACATTTTTCTATTTAGAATTTCCCTTTGCTTATTTTTCAAATTTTTGCTGCCCCATCTCTTACGGCTCTCACATATAGTATACAGTATTCAGTGTCTGACTGCTGCTTGCTACAGTCTTCAGCTGCACCTTATCGATTCAGTTTTTCTTTTGTTTGCTCCTGCCACATTGAGGAACATTACCAAACTGAGCAACTTTAATCCTTCTCGTCTACGCATCAGTAAAAGTCCCAGAGAACAGCTCCCCTCTCTTTCAAGCCACTCTTTCCCTTCCTGATGATGTACTCTGACTAGAGGGACTAGAGGGTTATGGGAAACCTCAGGCTAGTAACCTGAGCTCCAGATGCTGACAGCAGTGCTGCTGGACACCTCATCCCCACTGTCCAGTGTGACTATGGGAACAGGCTCACCAATACATTGAACAGAATGTCTTTTTTGAGTGGTTTTGTTGTTGTTTTCTGCAGACTTCTCAGGATCTCCTGGCACAACTTCCAAGCAGGCAATGGATTTTTATAGGTGGACGGAATCAACAAAGGTATTCTTCCTGACCACACCTAACCAAGTTCCTCTGAGCGCTCTCCTCAGCTGGGCCTGGTTTCAGAGCATCTCCCTACCTTATCTCATCTCTCTTCAGGCTCCTGTCCCTACTGCGGTGAGATAGCCCACTTACTGCTCAGTTATTGTCTAGGTACTGCCCCAGCCGGGCTGGCCCGTAACCTGGAGTGGAACTTAGTCTCTCACTGAAATCCTCATACAATTGCACTCTGCCCACTCCCCCAGTAAAGTCTACCTGTCTTAAACAAGCATTGTGAAGATGTCTTTAACTAAATCCATTTACGTTTAGCTATGCCATGTTTATAGTTTCACATACCCGTGCAAAGTCAAAATGGGGTTCATATTGTCCTCCAACTCCATAATTTGCTACCTGAAGGAAAGAAACAAAACATAAATAAGAACTATTAATATTACCACTCAAGAGCCCAGAGTCTGCATAGCATGGCTGAGGTCCTGAGTCCAAGCCCTAGTATCAAAAAGAAGAGGGAAAAGGTTAATACATAAAAAAAATTCCTTAGAGCCAGGCGATGGCGGTGCACGCCTTTAATCCCAGCACTCGGGAGGCAGAGGCAGGTGGATCTCTGTGAGTTTGAAGCCAGCCTGGTCTACAAGAGCTAGTTCCAGGACAGGCTCCAAAGCCACAGAGAAACCCTGTCTCGAAAAACCAAAAAAAAAAAAAAAAAAAAAAAAAATTCCTGAGAACCTCCATTCTGACCTCTTTATATTGTAAGGTAAACTTAAAAAAAATTTTTTTTTTAAATTTTTAGATAAAAAAGGGGAAATACAGCGGTATAGTATTTGGTGGTTTTGTTTGCTTGGTAGGTTTTTCCAGACAGGGTTTCTCTGTGGCTTTGAAGCCTGTTCTGGAACTAGCTCTTGTAGACCAGGCTGGCCTCGAACTCACAGAGATCCGCCTGCCTCTGCCTTCCCGAGTGCTGGGATTAAAGGCGTGCGCCACCACCCGGCAGTATTTGTATTTTAATAAATCTGGCCTGAAGACCAGAGGTGAAGCTAAAACCACTGGAGGTTATGATAACACATACACCTTTAATCCCAGTGGGGGACAGAGGTAAATGGATCTCTGAGTTCAAGACCACCCTGGGCTACACAAGATCAATGAAGAAACAAATCCGATGGTGGTGGCTGACACTTTTAATCCCGGGCCTGGGGAGTAATGCCTTTAATCCCAGCACTAGAGGGAATCTAAAATGGGAGGAGAGAGAGGCTTAGTTTGCTTAGTCTACGGTCGCCCAGGCTTGGTAGAGATGAGACTTTCTGTAGTGGCTTTAGCTTTGCCTCTGGTCTTCAGACCAGATTTATTTATCAAATACAAATACTATACCACTACACATCACGTGTGCTGGAACCTGTGAGGGCAAGAAGCGGGGCATCAGATCCTCTAGGAATAGAGTTTCGCAGATTGTGAGCTACCATGTGGGTGCTGGGAACTGAACCCTGATTCCCTAGAAGAGCAACAAGTGCTCTTAATCACTCAGCCATCTCTCCAGCCCAACACACTTTAACAAAAATAAGTTTTCTTTTACATAATTTTAAAAAAATCATTTTAGATTAAAGGCTCACACCAATTCCTGCTGTAAGGTCCTCATACTTCAGATGGTCACCAGGATGCCCCAGTAAAGGAGGCATTTGGTCTAACTCCACTCCATAGGTGTAACTTAGGACACAATATAAAATGAGGATGTTTTGCCGGGCAGTGGTGGCGCACGCCTTTAATCCCAGTACTCAGGAGGCAGAGGCAGGCGGATCTCTGTGAGTTCGAGACCAGCCTGGTCTACAAGAGCTAGTTCCAGGACAGGCTCAAAAACCACAGAGAAACCCTGTCTCGAAAAACCAAAAAAAAAAAAAAAATGAGGATGTTTTTAAACCCTATTCTCCAACACAAATAGACAGTTAAGAGCACTACCATGACAAAGAACAAGCCGTCTGTAAATTATTACACTGGGCATGTTACTGTTACGTTGAGGAAAAAACTGGATCCTCTATGAAGGAGAAAAGTTACAATTCTCGAAGGTTTTAAAAGTAGGGTAAACAGATTAGGGAAGAAAAAACACCTCACAATGAATGGTTTCTAAAACCAGACAAACACTGAAGAAGAGGACTGCCACAGAGTGAGTGACAATTTCAGCAGCTCTCAGGCAGGTGCCCTGCTCTGCAGTGACCGTCAGCTCAGCTGCTGTGCTGCATTAGCTGCAGCGGCTTCTTCATTTAACAACTTACTACGCTAACCTACACGAGGCCCAAGGACCAATCACATCCCTCTCAGCTGACACGAGTATCTGCAGGTCACACAGACAGCACAGATGCAGTTGTGTCACCTGCTTATGTCCAGTGATACAGCTACGGCAGTCTACTTTGGAAAACAGAGGTTAAGTGCAGGGCTGACACATGAGTCCACTCTCTTGTACACACTCACAAAACACATGTGGGAAGCTCCCATGTTTGGTCCTACAAAAACTTGTATGCAGAATTATTCACAGCAGCAAAAAAGCAGAAGTAACCCAGATATCCACCAACCGATGAGCAGACAGCTCAAAGGAGACTCCAAAAGTGGGGATCCATGCTTCTTAGCAGCATAATGCTTAGTCAAACCCGACATAAAAGCCACATAATAAGTAAATCCTATATATAAAATATCCAGAATAAGTATATTCATAGAAGCACAAAGTAGCTAGTGGTTGCCAGGGGCTTGGGAAGTAGAATAGGAAGTTACTGCTCAGGGCACGAACAGTTTCTCGCTAGGGTGATGGAAATGTCTGAAAATCATGGTGATGAGGTCATAACCAAGTAAATATACCTAGACCAAGGTAAACTGTATGACATACAAATTATGTCAATTTAGAGAATACCTTTTAAAAAGCCAAATTTACCCCAGCCACTCAACAAGCAGAATGGGTCTAGAAATTATCAAGAAGAACGAGGACTAGTGGGATGGCTCGATGGTAAAGGCACTGCCACCAGGCCTGATAACTGGAGTCCAATCCTGAAGACCCACAGCATATATATTCGCATGCCTTTACCATGATAAAATAAATGTAATTTGAAAATGTGAAAGGTCAGAGTATGCTTACTACTAAGTATAGTAATATATATCTTTCATTTTCAATTTCTGCAGTGGATTATTAAGGTCTTTGAAAGCTATGGCTTACAGGGTCACTTACAGTCCTCAGGTATTACACAAGCCTGTTGTTCAGTGCCAGGAAATCTAACAGGAAGAACCTCTTGAAGAAGTGGAAGTAACTGTAAGAAACTGGTAGCTTACCTGTAATTCCTCTGCTGTGGAAACATCTAGTCCGGTGAGATCCTGTATTCTCATATTAATTCTAGATACCACAGGGTCCTCATAGCCAGACAGCCAAGCACTAGGACAAGAAAATAGTACCTTTATGGCTACTGTTTCATTAAATAAAAGCCCAATACCTGCCATTTTCAAAGCAACAAAGAGAACATTCAATTTTTAAAATACAGTGTTAGAGATCAAATGCACGCAGGACATTGTGCATGCTAAACCAATGCGCTACCATCAAGCTTCTGTCTCAGCCTGTAGCTTTCCCCGAGCTCCACTGCGTCATTCAGGGTGACCTCTACCTCCAACTTCCCTTGATTCAGTCTCCTAAGAACTGGGATAACTAGTGTGCACGACCACACCCATCCAGGATAATAAACGTTCAGCTCACCAGCTTTATCTTCTTGTCTGATATCTTTACTAATACAATTTCTTAATAGTGAAACATTCTGCAGTTAGAGAATAGACACCTTGTGTTTCTATGGAACACTGCATTAATAGAGGGAGACTATTAATGCTATTCCCTATATCAAGAACCCTCTTTCTGCCCTCCCTCCTTTTCTCTCTCTTGAGATGAGGCCTCATCAGTCTCTGAGCAGCTGGAACTGCAGGAGCACACTGCCTGTTTACACTGAAAATTCCTGAACATTCAGGAAAACACACGTTAAGCTGGAAACAATTATTTCTTCTACACAAAATATAGACACTAACTAGAGTGGAGAAGGTCGAAGGGTTCTGGAGCTGCTCTACAGTGATGTTTTACTGGGAACAAATTCATGCATTATTTGCTTAGGTAAGTTTTACATACATATTGCTGGCAGGAAGACAAAATGGTTCAGCCATTGTAGAAGACAGTTAAGTACTTCCTCTAAATGTCAGACATGGTTAGATCACCACCAATTCTACTCCCATTTAGATAAGAAAAGTTAAATCATAAAGTATAGAAATGTTCATAGCAACATTAATAGCTAAAAAGTAACAATCTTAATGTTGATCATTTTATGAACAGACTCAATACAAATGTGGCATATCTAAAAACACAAATTATTGTGCCATTAAAGTAATAACGCAAGGATACATGGTATAACATAAAATCTTAAAAACATGTTAAGTGGAAGAAGTTATATACAAAGGGTCTCATGTTATATGATTCCACTTATGTGAAATATGCAGAACAGGCAAATCAATGAAGAAAGTAATTACTGGTTGCTAGGGAGTGGTATGGAGTGGGGGTAGGATGGGTAATGAATAGCTCCATTCATGGATACATGAAAAATGTTTAAGGAGTCTGGGGGAAATGGCTCAGTAGATAAAGTGTCCAGGTCCTCAAGAGATAGATACTGGATCCTAGGACAAGCCTGCTAGGTGGAGTAGCCAAACTGGTAGATTTCAAGTTCAGCAATAGATCTTCAGTTAAAAAAATAAAAACAGAACGAGAAAGAATCCTGACATGAACCTCTGGTCTCCACATGACACATGAAAAAAGAAACCAATGTTTAGTGCATGTTACTATATAAAAATGTCTGGAATTAAATAAGTACACAACTAAAAACTTAAAACAACTGGAACACACACTTCAGGAAGGTGAATTTGACAGCTACGGCTGAAGTAGATGCTTTGATTCCAGGGTTTGGAAGCTCAGACAGCATTCGGAGTTTGAAGCCACCCTGAGCTATTGAACAAAACCTTGCCTAAAAAACCAAAACTTAGGAAATTTAAAAAGAAAAAGCAATGCTGGGCAGTGGTGGTGCACGCCTTTATTTTAGCACTCAGGAGGCAGAGGCAGGTGGATTTCTGAGTTCAAGGTCAGCCTGGTCTACAAAGCAATTGCCAGGATTGCCACACAGAGAAGCCCAGTCTCAAAAAAAAAAAAAGAAAAAGGTAATAAGTAAAGAAGAGAAAAGTGAAAACAAGGCTGGAGAGATGGCTCATAAGTTAAGAGCATTGGTTGCTCTTCCAGAAGACCTGGGTTTGGTTCTCAGTACACACATGGTGGCTCACAATGTTCTGTAACTCCAGTTTCAGGGTATCTGGTGCCTTCTTCTGGCTTCTGCTGGCCCCAGGCATGCCATACATTTATGTTGACATATTTGTACACAAAATATCCATATTAATAAAGTAAAAATAAAATTAAAAAAATTAAACACAAAAATAAAGTGAATTTTATGATTTGGAAGCTGTACTTCCAATATTAGGCCCAGGTTAAACCTCAGATCTCAAATAGGATGGAACTCCAAGTTCAAGTTATGTCTTTTGTTCTGCTAGATTTCTTCCTTCACTTCTCATTAAGCTTTGATTCTACAGTTCATTGTTTTAACAGTATTCTTGCAAAAACCTAAACTTAACTGTTCAGAAAAAAAAATCCCATATCATTTTTCTATTATTATATTTCATTTTGCAGTGATGAGGATGAAACCCACGGCCTTACATATGGTAGGCAAACACTTTAACTCTGAGGAGATATGCCCAGCACCTAATTTTTTTATTTAGATTAATCTCAAAATAAGGCAGGTATGTTCTTGATGGGGGAATCTCTGTCAGCCAATGATCTTTAAGAGGTGGGGTCAGGTTAGGGCGTGACCTAATGGATACCAGGAGAAAAACGCCTGGCTCCCAGGACTCTCTCTCTTGGTTCCTGTGCAACACAGCTGAGCTTGAACTTCTCGTTCCTGTTTCATGAGTTTGCCCCTTATGATAAAGAAGAATATAACTGGTTTATCTTGGAGTTAGCCTGTTATTTTTCGCCCCACGTCATTCAACATGTTCTAGTAAAGTTCCATAAAGCCAGCTTTGAATGGGGAGCCTGTGCTTATTATAACATGAAATTTATTACCCAAAGACAAAAACCAACTTCTACTGCCACCAACTTTTACAATGTCTATTGCTTTTTGTTTTGACACAGGATCTTAAGTGGTCCAGGCTGGCCTTGAACTATGAACTCAGCTCCCAATCCTCCTGCATCCACCTCCCCGCTCTAGTAATTCTATATGCACTGTATCTTCTACTAAAAATTAAATAGTCAAATATCTTTCTTTTTGGACTCATGACAGGGCTTAAACTTTCAATTAGTGTTTCTACTTTTTCTAAAAACAAGATTCCTCTATTTGAAATAATCCTGACTTTTAACACACAAATCTTAAAAGCACTGCAGGGAAGTTGGCAGAGGAAGATGATGGAGGAAGGTCATTGGCTAATAAAGGAACTGCCTTGGCCCATTTTATTGGTTAGAGCATAGGTAGGTGGAGTAAACAGAACAGAACGCTGGGAGGAAGAGGAAGTGAGCTCAGACTCCACAGCTCTCCTCTCAGGAGCAGACGCCTCAGAGAAACGCCATGCTCCCAGCTCCCAGGCAGACGCACACTATGAAGCTCCAACCCAGGATGGACAGAGGCTAGAATCTTCCTGGTAAGCGCACCTAGGGGTGCTACACAGATGATTAGAAATGGGCTAAATTAATATGTGAGAATTAGCCTAGATAGAAATGGGCCAAGCAGTGATTAAATGAATACAGTTTGTGTGTAATTATTTCGGGGCAAAAGCTAGCCGAGCAGGCGGCCCGGGTGCTGGGGAACGCAGCCCTGCCGCCCTTATTACTACAGGAAGAAGCAGCATCCTCACACAGCCTGTAGAGGGTAGACCGGCTAAGTTGGGGCCACTTCAGAGACAGTTACAGATCTCCACAGGAAGACATCAGTAATGTCACACATCCTACCACAATGTAGATGTAAAACTAACATGTTACAATTAGCTAATATAGCCAATATTTGCTTTGTAAAGACAAATGATAAGTCTGAGGTTAAAGTACTGCTTCCCAATAGCAACATTTCCAATTTCCAATAATTCCTCTTCAAGTGTTTGGCAGTTAGCATCTGTCTACTTTGATTCTCTCTGTTTGAAAACCACTGTTTAACCCATTAGAGGGCAGTGATGTTAAACATTAGGGCACTTTTAAACAATTTGAAATCATTCAGAATTATGCCATTCTGGCAGGGTGTGGTGGTACATGTCTTTAAGTCCAACACTCTGGATGCAGAACAAAGAGAATCTCTGTTAGCTTGGGGGCTAGTCTGGTCTATACAGCAAGTTCTAGAATAGCCAGAATACATAAAGAGACCCCATCTCAACAACAACAAACAAAACCCCCAAATTCCGCACATTAGCTTAAGTGTTATAAAAATACTTTTAGAGGGGGCTGGAGAAATTGCTCAGAGGTTAAGAGCACTGGCTGCTCTTCTAGAGGTCCTGAGTTCAATTTCCAGCAACCACATGGTGGCTCACAATCATCTATAATGAGGTTTGGTACCATCTTCTGGCCTGCAGTGACACATGCAGGCAAAACACTGCATATTAAGTAGTTTTAGATTCTTATACTTGTTTCTTAGCAATATGGATAAACTAAAATTTTAAGCATAAATGTCATTATTATGTTTATAACATTATAAATACCAATTGCCAGAAATCATTATTTAGAGTGAAAAACTGAACTGTTTCCAAGAATAGGCCACCAAAATCAAAAACCTTTTCTCCTAGTTTAAACATATTGTTTACTTTTATGATCAGGATTTTTGCTATAGCAAGCTGACTTTGGAATTTATCCAATTTAATTGTCTTTTCACAATGCATAACCAAACTAAAACTTAAACTCCATCACTGTCATCTAGCCACTAATCTAGCCAGCAATAAGAGGTAAGTTTTTGTTTTGTTGGGGGTGGGGCTATTTGGTTCTCACAGAAAAAGACATTTACCAGCTCAATGTTACACATAGTTAGTTATATAAATAAAAATCTAGGCTAGCCTTGAATTCTTGGATTCAAGCAATCCTGCCTTAGCCTCCCTGTTAGCTGAGACTCAGGTACCCACCATGGCCAGCCCTCAACAACAGCAAACTGCCACGTGTGCTCTGCCAAGGAAAATTCCATCTGCTGGAATTCTGGAACCTATCCTTTTGCATAAAATGATATGATCACTTAGAAATAATTCCTTTTCGGGTTGTTACAAAATGCAGATGTTGCTAGAGCAAAAGGGATTATTACATTAACTGACATCAGAACACATTTTCTTCTATGAAAACTTTTTAATTTATAAGGGAAACAAAATGTTGGTTTATTTATAATTTCAAAATTTAATATAGACTTCAAAATTTAGGTTTTCACAACTATGTCCAATGACTCAAACCTGTACTAGGATACTCCCAAATATCCATGAAACTCTTTTCCTCTAATAGTAAAACATTTTATTTGTTAAAGCATACTTAATATTTTCAGTGGGAAGTTTCTTTAACAGTTAATGTCTGTCTCTCAAAGCATATTTTTATTTTGATACATTTCTTTAAAAATAAAGTCATTGAAATAAAGTGCATTTTCACTAGTTTAAAACATACCATACTTTGCTAAAAACTGGTCAAAGTTTCAGGCATCGAATGCTACTGGCTATAAATAAGTCTTCTGTTGCCCCTTAGGATGTATAACATCAAGTATGATTACGCCTTTTTCAAATAACCCAATAAAGCTACTTCTTGGGGTTATAAAACTGGAATACTTAAAAAGTCTGAAATATTGAACAGGAGTTAGCTTTAAGAAAACAAATATTTGTGGACCACTTTCAACAGAAGTTACTTGAAAATGGGAAGAGTCCAATGACATCCTTGTCTGAGGATTCCTTCATCACATGTATTTTATATACAGAAGCTTTCAGAAATGTAATCCAAAACACTTCATTCATGAAAGTTTGATTTTTTAAGATTATAACAGAACCACATCATTTCCCATTTCCTCTGTTGAAGTTTTGTTTTAAATGATTCTTAGAAGCATCCAAATCAGGAGAACTTAAGATACTTACTAGCTTTAGGACTGTAAAAATGTCAAATCCATGTGCAAGTCTCTGAAATACAGTAACAGCTTTATGGGGGAGGTTTTGTCTTGCGACAGGGGTCCCCCTATGTACACCAGGCTGGCCTCAAACTCAGATTCCCTAGTCTCAGCCTCCTGAATGCTGGCATTACAAGCTATCCTGGTTTGGTTTTGTGTAGCCCTGATTATCCTGGAACTTAACATGCAGACCAGGATAGCCTTGAACTCATAGAAATGAATGTATTCCTGAGGACACGCCCCATCATGGCAGCTTAAAAATTGTTCCCTGATCTCCTTTTGTGTACTACATGCACACACAAACATGCACATGTACACATAAAATGTAATTTAATGAATTTTAAAAATTGAACACAATTTTTGGGATACTTGGAAATCTCATGCCATCCCCCCCTCCCCCCGCGCCAGAACTTGCATTTTCACCCCATTCTTCTAGTCAGTGGTCTCAGAGGAGGCAGAGTAGTAGGTTAGTGGGGACTTATTCTACCTACCAAGGCACAACAAGCAACCTAGCTGTCCCTACACCTTCTCCAGTTGTGACATTTATTGAGTGCCAGAGATGGGCTAACCATGCTCAAATAGCCAACAACAAAAATGACCTGATTCCAAGTATCAATTGTCAACCATGGTGGCACCTGGGAACATAGCACAACAGGAAGATGCTGAAGCAGGATGACCACAAGTCCAGTGCTAGCCTGAGCTACACCTTAGGCTGGGAACATACGAGAGGCCTAGGTTCAACCTCTAGTCCTACAAATTAACAATAAAAAAAATTTTTAAAGGTAAAAAATATTGATTTGAGAAATCTTATTCCAGAGCTATAACAAAAATATTTATATAACTGACAACACCATAAATTTCCTGTTACATAAAAGCTTGTATTAAAAATAGTATTTTTAGGGCAGGCAAAATAGCTCAGATCATGCCATGAAAACCCGAATTCCATCTCTGCTAAAAAATAAATCAATAAATAAATAGTAATAAAAAGTCTGTAATTCCAGTCCTCCTATGCAAAGATGGGAGGTAAAGAAAGAAGACTCAATTACCCGGAAGATCAGGAGTCAGCCATGTTAGCATGGCAAACACAGCAAGAAAGACCATGCATGCTTCACCAACTGGAGAAAGAACCAACTCACAAATTCAGAGCAGGTCTGATTTCTTCATGTCCACTCTGGCATGTGCACACACACATAATAGCAATCAATCAATCAATCAAAAAACTTAAAAACTAGTAGCTTCAGATTGAGTTACTTCAACTATTATTAATACATGTTAATCTAAGCAATTACTCTCAAATATACTTAAATGTTTATAATGAGACAGGGCAGAGCTTATATTTATTTCTATAACTTTGGCATCTGTAGAAAAACTTTACTTAGGGTTAGAATCCAGCAGAATCCAGTGTGATGACATTTCTGCTTTCATTTTCTAACCTGAGAAGCCATTATCAATAGGTGAGTCACTGCTGTACTAACCTTACTTGGCCTTAGTAACACAGTTTAATCTGCACCGTGATCCTTAACTGTTACTTCTAACTGTTGATGAACAGAAGGAATTGAAAGCTGACTTGTAGGAGCCTCACTGTCCTTCTAGGCATTTCTTTTAGAACTATTGGTGACCACAGACTAAGGCAGAGTTTGCCTTCGGCCTTGCACTGTGCAGAGAGCCTTTAGGGAGTTCTCTCAACATAAGACACTTCCCATATCAGCACTGTTGGAGCCGCACTGGGCATTTTATACTTATCAATGAGCTGGAAAATGCCGGAAACTGCCTGGATCTATCTGCTTATTGGTCCATTATGAAAATCAAGCAAAGACATCAAAACCTTCCCCTGACATCTACATCTTAGAAACAATATCATATATTTTGTCAAAATTAGATTCTCAAAAAAGAACACTCCAAATATGCCTCAATTCTGTCCATTGCTCCCTTACCTCTTAGATACTCTGTACTGTGCTGTGGTCAATTTCCCCGTCTCAGGGTCATGTACTGTAGCTCGGCTCAGCTACGAAAAGAAAAAAGAGAAAGGACAAGGGCTTACACTCCAGCAGGCCATTGGGCTTTGTTCACTTTTTTGTTTTGTCAAGCCACAGGTGATTGGAAGGATTCCGATTGGTCTGCATGGCGGGTAATGGGTCGAATCAGCAAAACGTTCAGAAAGGTGGCAGAAGAGCAGCCACTTCTAAGTCAGAAGAAAATGGCTGACGGAATTTGACTGCAAATGCATTTATTGTCCTTTCGCTTTTTTAACTAAAGTCATTCGCGGTTGTATGGAATGATCTGAGGCAGTGGGTTTCACAGGAGCTTCCCCAGGTCTACAAGTTCAATGTTCTTCAAATGTAGTTTAAAAAGTATTTGAAATTAGTTCATCATTTTAAAACTTTCATCGGGATGAAACTGCTTTCCAGTCTCTCTGCATCATCCAGGTCAGCAGAGATCACAAGCCCTTTGAAAGACTGAGCTCAGAAGCAGAGCTGCTCTCTCCGCAGCCAACTTTTGGGCAGCGACTTTAAGTGAGAAACTCCAGTAAGAACAGATTACTCCATAATGACAATCAGATTAAAGGCGAAAGACAATCGCCGTGCAGGAGGGAGTGAGACATGTCAGCACTCCACCCCACATGAAGGGGTTGCTGCTTCTTCATTTCCCACTCTCACAATAAAGGGCTTGAAAAGGAAAGGACCAGGCAGTTTCCTGAATGTTTAATACCTGACCTTAAAAATACAAAGCACTTAATTCCTGAAACATGAGTCCGAACAGAGATAAAACAGAACTTCTAGTTCAAGGGGAAGCCTGTGAAACACAAAGCATGTGTCCATGCGTTATGCTTCTGTGTGTAAGGCGGCCACTTGAGCTGGAGACTGGAAATGATCTACTTCTGTAAACGAGTAAGAATTCCGGTAGGATGTTCAAGACACTCTTAGGAGGAAAAATATGCAGCATACAATCTCTTACCTTTTGCTAATTCTGTAATGTACCGTCTCCAAGTCTCCTGTTATTGGGTTTGAAATGGTGGCTCGCCTCAGCTGTGAAGCCAACCATCAAAATAATTGCATTACAAGACAAAAAATGAATCACATTTCCCTAACCAGTCAGACCTCTCCGATTTCTTTTTCTTTAAACAAAAGAGGGTGAATAGGAAAATATCTAAATACCCTTCCAATCACCTTGTGTTGAGCCTTAAAAGTCAGATTTTTGGTGTGTTTCTTAAAAATTATTTTAATTGCTTTTGCACTGCATGAATACAGGCCACACAAACAGAAAAGACTGGAAATTAAATTTCTTCAATACTTAGAGAATGTGATGAGAAGAAAAATTCCTGAAATGTAAAGTACAATTTATGGCTTCAAGAATGGCTTTTTGTGCAGGGTGGTTGTGGCACACGCCTTTAATCCCAGCACTTGGGAGGCAGAGGAAAGAGGATCTCTGCAAGTTTAAGGCCAGCCTGGTCTACAGAGCTAGTTCTAGGACAGTCAGGGTTACATAGAGAATCCCTGTCTGGAAAAACAAAAAACAAAAGACATATTAATAATAATCGTCTACTCTAAAACCTCGGATTGTAACTCCAGTGAGACATGTTTACAAAGGTTAATAAAATTTGTTTTAAGGTCATTTCTTCATCTTAAGAGATAACATAACTCAGTGATATACACAGTAAAACAGCCTTTCTGCGTGGGGAGAAAGCGGGGCAGCTGGGGTTAAAGGAAAGACTACAGCCACGACAAGCATTCCAGACTTTCTAAAATGGGGAGGCAATTCTGACATGACAAGCAAATTAACTAGTTGTCACTGAATTTATTCATCAAAAACAATCCCAACTAGAGACCTTCTATCTCAAAAGTGAATTCCTAACAAATATCCTACCAAGAAACACTGGTAAAGTGGGTCTGAAAAGGACTGAATTAGGAATTCAAAAGAGAATGAGAAAACACGGAGTCATTCTGCTTGGCAGCTGATGTGTAAGAATGGCCCCGGACGGCACCTGATGCCCTTTGTACTTACAGTGTCTTTTTTTAAACTTTTTTTGATAAGACCAAAAAATGTAAGTTCGGAAAAATAATAAAACTTTAAAAATTTCAAGTTTATATGGACAACATAAATTGGACTTATGGTTTGTTTTTCTTCTTTTTGGGGTACAGCCACAAGGGTGGGAAGTGAGTATGATCAAGGTGCGTGATGTAAAATTCCCAGAGAGTCAATAAAAATATGTCAAGAAATTAGAAAAGAAAATTTCAAGTTTATCTAAGCACATATACACACAGCCAGCAAATGCACCAGCCAAACCAGCTGCCACCAGCTTTAGAAGTAAAAAGCAGATGCTGCTGTAACCACAGTATTTATTCACATGCCCTTTGGCTGCTTTTACACCAGATGATGAAGTTGAGTAGCTGGGACAGAGACCACACAGCTGACAAAGCTCGAAAAAACACTGACTACCTTGACCTTTATAGAAATGCATCAACCCCTACGTATTCCAACAGAAAAAAATAATAATCAGAATTTATTTAATAATCTCTACAAAAGCTTGCATTGTATTATTAATAGATGTGCTGTTTTAAAGAACAAAATGATGGGGAAACAAAGGAAAGAGGGATGATCTCCACAAGTCTCACACAAAAGACAAGTTTCTATGCCAAACACTACATGTGTAGAATTAGGCATAACTCACATTCAACTATTTTTCTTGATAAGATAGAATAAGGGCTGGGGAGACGGTTCAGCAGTTCCTCAGAGCACTTTGTTGCTCTTCCAGAGGACTGAGGTTCGATTCCCTGCACCCACACGGCAGAACACAACAATCTGTAACTCATGTCCCAGAGGATCTGATACCCTCTAGCCTCCATAGGCACTGCGTGCACATAGTACATGGACACACATGCAAACAAAACACCCATATTCATTAAAGAAAATTAAAAGAATATATATAAACTAAAATTAGGAAACCATAATACTATTTTAAAATTAGCAAGATACCTATAAAAACAGACTATGTATGAAAAGGTTTAGCTTTGAGTGGTACTGAAGGCTACAAAATATGGAGGTCTTCCAGTAATACAGCAAAAAACTAGTTTTTCATAAAAGAACACAAATCTATGGTTTCCATTACTGTTTAAAGCCCAGGATTAGGGCGTATTACTTATGTAGATAACAAACCGAGACAGCTAGCATAAACCATAACTTAACATTATGTTGGGGCAATAACACTTAAAACCACCTGAAGTTATGGCCACCTTAGTTATCCTTCCTGTCACCTTGCAAAGAAAAGATTAACACAAACATTCATTCAGTAAACTGAGAAGAAAAAAAGTTACCCTTGGTTTTGCTAAGTCTTTGACAACCTCAATTTCTGCATCAGAAATAATATCATGGAAACGAATAATACGCGGCTTGTCCCACTCATCCTCCTGTTTGGCTGGAGCCAGAATAAATTTAGGATTTCGGTTTCCATCGTGGTAGCGGCAGAACAGCTTTTTTTGTCTCCGAGGTGTCTAAATATAAAGAAAATAATAAGTATATTAAAATATTACCCACTGTCGATTCCTCTATGGGCTAAAAACAAGAACTATGATTGCACACACACACACACACAGAGATGGTCTCTTGAAAAGCACGCAAAGCAGCAATATCCTGTAGATGTTTTGCATCAAAGCAAACATTTATGATCTTTAAAATGTTATTAATGATTCTTAGGATTTGGGGGTGCAGCTTGGTGGTAGAGTGGTTACCTGACATAAGAAAGGCACTGGGTTCAATCACTAGCATTGAAAAATAGAAACGATTATTTTCTGGGGAAGAGGAAGGCCTCAAATAAGAAAATAAGGTAATGTTTCTTGTTTCTACCATTCTCTTATCAAATAAATGATAGGTATTATAAACATCAAATAACATTTAAATACTTATTTAAAAGGGAAAAAAAGTATACCCAGCATTTCTCCAAAATAACCAGGAGGCAGCCAGGAAAAAAATGCAGTTTCAAGAAGGGGAAAAAAAACAAACATGAAAAGACTAAACTAAACAAACATTTTCTAATTATTGCACAGTTAAAAGCTTGTAGTAAAAACAGCAGTTATGGTAATACTGTGTGTGTGTACACTTTTAGCATGCATATATGTGTGTATGCACATGTGAGGGCAGTGCCCATTAAAGTCAGAAGAAGATGTTGGTGAACTCTCCTGGAATGACAGGTGGGTGTGAGTCACCTGATATGGGTACTGGGAGCTATACTCAAGTCCCTGGAAGAGCAGCAAGCACTCATAACCATTGAACTATCTTTTCAGCCGCATAACAGTATATTTTAACAGCAAAAGTGAAAATGAGTAGCTATGAAAAAGAGAAAGTAAGTTCTTAAAGAAACCAGGCATTTTATATTATTGAGAATGGTAACAGGACAGACAACGAAGCAAATAAATGTTTCCTTTAACCATTTGTGCACATGTAGCAATGAAATAAGCTATTGCTTTGTTTTAAAGGCAAGGTCCCTTACAGTCCAAGCTGATTTCAAACTCAAAAACCATTTGTCTCAGCCTCTAGGGTGTCTGAATGATGGTTTTACATCCATGTGTCATCATGGTAAGCTTCTGGCTCTTATCTTAAACATATATGTCATATATGACATTTAACTGTTAGATAACAAATAATGTTTTTCTTCATGTACTTCAAGAGTCAAATTTAAGGCTTTCTATCAAATAAATCTTTTATAATGATGAATGCAACAACTCGAAAAGGGGATGCTTCTCTAACTATGGGCAGAGCTGACATTCCTGTGGCATACTATATAGAGCCAGAATTCCACTTCGCTGGCTTAAAAGTTACTAAGGAAAAGGACTGGGCATGTAGTTCGGTTGACAGAGTGCTTGCCTAGCATGCACAAAGCCTTGGGTTGACTCCCTAGCAATGTATTAACTGGGTGTGGGCATAGATGCAGAAGAACCAGAAGGTCAAAATTCCCTAATAAATAAGATAAGGAGTTACAAGCCAATAGTCTGTGAGGTAGGAGATCCTGTTTTCAAAACAAGTTCAGACTCATGGAAATTCACAAACTAACTAGATATTTGATCATTTGATATTATTATGCAACTTCTAGAAATCTATAAAGATATGATAATAACTCTAGTGAGTCTGAGTTCTCATCTTTAAAAGATAAGTACTCTTAGAGCTTGATCTAGACTGTTTCTAAATTCTTAGCTTGGTCACTAGCCTGTGGTGTGGTTGGCAGGTGGTATCTTTAGGAAAGTCACTGGGGTGTGCCTAGGTGATGCTGGAAATCCGTCCTTGCTGCTCTCTGCTTCTGAGCTGCTGTGGGGTAAGCAGCTGTGCTCCACCACACATTCTCTCCCCAAGATGCCCTGCCTTGCTATGAGCCCAAAGGATGCAGTGAGTGTTATGGTTATAGAATGAAGTCTCTGAACCCCTGAACCCAAATGGATCTTTCCTCCTTTTAAAGCTGTCAATCTCCGGCATTTTATCAGCGATACAAAGGTGTCTGACACACACATTATTATTAGAAAAGCAATGTACAAAATGGTTGCAGGAATCTAATGAAGTCTTTCTATTCTTGAATTGCTCATTAGCTCCCAATAAAAGCAAAAGCTTATTGATAGGAATCTGTGATTCTGTTCATGATGATGCAATATACACATCTGTGGTTAGTGGTTAGACTGTCAACATTCTGCAATGTCTAAATAGAAACCCTAACTTTAATTTCTTAGTAGACAAAGAACTTAAACATATTTTCAAGAGTTTATACTTAGAAATACTTACTCTAAAAACTCACTAACAATGTATGTCTGCATCATTTTGGGAAACAAAACAATGCGTACCACATGCACATTAATGCATTTTCATCCATAGTAAGGCAGTATGGCACACTGCTTTGTGCAGTTGTTCTGATTTTACTCTCTAGCACTATGCACAAACACATGCATATTCACACACACACACAATTAACTTTTTCCACTTTACCATTTTGATACCCTCCCCACGGCACAGCATTTCGTACTTCTGTCTCTCTGGCAGGTAATCCACAGCAATCCCTTTTTTCTTTGGTGTACTTTTCTGATCAGACTGGTCACCTGAAGCAGATTTATTGGTATCTTTTTCTTTAGTCATTATGTACTCAAAATATCTTAAGTTACCATTAGCTCTCTGATGTTCAGGATCTATTAGAGAGAAATAAAGAGTGTACATGGTCAAGTTTTCAGTTGTTCAATCATCAAAAAACTAATATAAACACAGGAATCTAAAGTTTATCTTCCTAATTAAAATGCTTTTGAGAAAGGAGGCACTAATGAAAGTTATTAGTACCAAAATAAGCATAACTAGCACTGCCCTAGTCAATCAGGACATAGAGCTGCCCTGGACAGAAACAGCTCTGGCGACAGAAGCAGTTTTGAACTTTTAGGCAGCAATTACTGCTTCTACTTTGAGAACTTTACTGACCAGCCCCAGAACAATGTTCAATCTGGTGTCAACACTTTAGATCCTTACTCAGCTGGGCATAGTGGTGCATGCTTTTAATTCTAGCACTTAGGAGGCAGAGGAAGGAGGATCTCGAGTTCTAGGCCAGCCTGGTCTACAGAGTGAGTTCCAGAACAGCTAGGGCTACAAGGAGAAATCTTGTCTCAAAAAAACCAAAAAGAAAACAAAACAACAACAAAGTTCTTACTCATTCATGTATTTTAGGTAATGGGAAGGATCATTTTGTGGCTACAAAGCAATCACTGTGGTAAAGACAAAGCAGACCCACTTCATAACTAATATTCACCACAGACAGATCAGTTTACATCTGAGGGCTGAGTAGACGTCAGCTCTAAATTTCTAAGTGTGAAGGAAAAAGGAAACTAAAGAGATGTAATTTTCGAACATGCCAAATTCACTAACTGCCCCAGAAATTACTAGTGATAATTTTTAGCTACATTCTAGTAAGTAAAAACCAATCCAAGCAACCACAGAGATAAAAATAAAAAGAACAGGAAGCAGAGGCATCACTTGTAGCATTAATCAAAGTATTTGGTCTGTAAATTATTTGTAGTTCTTTTGAAACAGATCACAATGTATGTTATGACATATAATAATAGAGAAAAATAAATGTGTACAGTGAGGGGCTATATACTATGATGGAAAAAAGTTGACTCTTTTTCTATATTAATAAATTTTCTACACAGAATATGAAGTATAATTTAATTTAAAAAAAAAAAAAGAAAAACAAATGTTATTGAACCAATATCTTGATTTATTCATCTAACTAAGAAACAAACCAATTATCATAAAGCTCACTTTCAGAAGATCAAACTTTTGGAATAGTCTCGCTTTTCTAACATCTATCATCTTTAAGATTTATTTATTATTATGTATATAGCATTCTGCCTGCATGTATGCCTGCAGGCCAGAAGAGAGTACCAGATTTCATTAGGGATGGTTGTGAGCCACCATGTGGTTGCTGGGAATTGAACTGGAAGAGCAGCCAGTGATCTTAACCTCTGAGCCATCTCTCTGGCCCCCAACATCTATCATCTTACTCAGGTACACATCTTTAATCAAAGTACTTGGGAGGCAGAGGCTGATGGATCTCAGTGAATTTAAGGGCAGCCTGGTCTACAAAAAGAGTTCTAGGACAGCCAGGGCTGTTACAGAGAAACTCTATCTCGAAAATTCAAAAAAAAAATTTATTAAATATACTTTCCTCATAATTTATTATTTTATATATTCTGAGATTCCATTTCCAAAGATTTCAACATAGCAGATCTTGGGTAGAAATCAAGGAATTCTGGGAAGCTGGAGAAATGGGTCAGGAGTTAAGAGTACTGCTGCTCTTGAAAAGGGCCAGGGTTCAGTTTTCAACACCCACATACTTTCAAGGGGATGCGATACCATCTTCTGGCCTAGTGATATACCTACACACATGCAGGTAAATACTCATACACATAAAATACATCACTTTAAAAAATTTGCAAATCATTTTCCTAGCATTTTGAATATGAAATGCAAAAAAGAATAATGTTCTTCAAAGGAAAGTGGTTAGCAATTACTATGGCTACATGGTAAGTAAATTTTCAACTGAGTTCTTCATCTAGATTTGACCTATTTCTTTATTTATTCATTATTTTGTTTTTTGGAGAGAAGGTCTCACTGTGTAGTCCTGGCTGTCCTGGAACTCAAGATGTAGATCAGGCTAGCCTTAAATTCGTAGAGATTCACCTGCCTCTATCTCCCATGTGCTGGAGATTCAAGGAGTGCACCACTATCGTCTGGTTGTTCCAGTTTCCCGGAGGAAGAGAATGGCAGAGGAACACAGCGACTGCTGTGATACCATTAGGTGAAAACTCAGTTACTGCCTACTTTGAGGGTAAGTGGTGAGAAGACAAAGGAGGTCTGGCGGGGCAAGTGCTAGACTTCTGGTGAAAGACACATGGCTGTGTGGTTGGAGACAAGTAATAAGCGGGTAAGTGTGCAAATATCGTAAATTAAGCCAAATAACATACCTAGTTCAAGAAGCTTCTTTGTGAGCAAAAGTGCCTTATCCAGGTCTCCCTGCTGGTACACTGCATAGCTCAAATAGTCTAGAACAGAGACTTTGTCTATGGTGGAAACCTCGCCTTCCTCCAGCTGCATTAGTGCTTGCTCCATCCACAGTTCCGTGTGGTAATAATCTGCTTCTGTATAGGCCACTTTGCCCAACTCAAAGCAGTCCTCGGCCGTTAGGAAAGACTTGTGTATCACTCCTACGAATAGAAAACACAGAGCATTGGCAATCTTCATATTGTACTATACTTACATAAACTTTCCAAGGCCACTTCACTTTGATTTGAACTTCTTAATAATCCAATAGTAAGAAAAGCAATAACCAGTTCAGTGTGGGTAACACCATCTTTAATCCCAGCACTCAGGAGGTAAAGTCAAGCAGTGAATTCTCTGAATTCAAGGCCAGCCTAGTCTATATAGTAAGTCCAGGACTGTCAAGAGTTATACAGGGAGACCCTGTCTCAAAACAAACAAATATACAATAAATTCAAAACAAAAATTAGCCTAATTTTATAAACAAACAGAATAATACGGTGTGACAGGATTACACAGCTGGTACAAGGGATGTGCCTCAAGTGCCTAAGGCCGAGGGGATGGCTCAGCAAGTAAAGGCACTAGCTCCAAGCTGAAGACCTAACTTCCTCCCTGAAACTCAGCAGAAGGAGAACTGACTCACAAGTTCCTCTGACTTCCACATGCATGCCATGGCACCCATATGGCATCCACACAAAACTGATGTAAAAAAGTGAGAAAAAAAACCCCCAAGATTTAGATGAAGTCATAAGCACATATGTTATTAATATCCATTTATCAAGTATATATGAAGCAGATGAAGTTACCAAAATGAAACATCAATCAAGATAAAACCTGCTATTATATAACACAGCAGGAATCATCTGTCTCAGAAGCAACAACAAAACTGATATCTAATGCCTAAGGAACAGTCTGAAAAAGAGATGAACGGAAAGATGCACCAAAAGAAAAACAAACCACTGACTAGTTTATCTTTTTAAAAAAGTCTTTTTGTTTCTAATTTTAGTGATTTGGATCTTCTCTCTCTCTTTTAATTAATTAAGAGTTTACCAATCTTATTGATCTTCTCAAAGACCTAACTGTATTTCATTGATTCTCTGTATTGATGCTGTTGTTTCTATTTGACTGACTCAGCCCTGAGTTTAATTATTTCTTATCGTCTACTCCTTTTGAGTGTTAGTTTCACTCTTGGGCATATACCCAAAGGACTCTACATTAAGAGACACTTGCCCAACCATGTTCACTGCTGTTCTATTCATAATAGCTAAAAATTAGAAACAGATGGCCATCAGCAGATGAATGGATAAAGCAAATGTAGTACACTACTCAGCTTTAAAAAACAAAACAAAACCCACACAGCCAAATGGATGAAGCTAGAAATAGAAAAAAAAAACAAAAACAAAAAACAAACCCAGACCCGAAAAGACAAATGTGGTATGTATCAGATTATATGCAGATATTAGCTGTTACATCAGTTTCACTGCAGATGTTAGGTACAGAATAAGGGACTAGTGGGAAGGATAGTCATAGATGTACAGGGGTGTGGGGGTGGGGCAAAGACAACAGGAATAGAGTATCGAACAGGGAAAGGGAGGGAAATGGAGTTAAGGCAGAGAATACAGGGAATGCTTCCCAATGGAGTCTCACTGGGTACACAAACCACACTTAAGGGTGGGCCCCATGCCCAGCAGCAGATGGTGAATACAAATGAATCCAAGAGTATTTTGAAGGTTTTCCCCTCATATGCTTTGCTGGGGCTTACAGATCTTTTGCTTAGATGTTATGGTTTCCAATTGTGTTTTTCTGGTTTCTATATGTGTGCAAATGTGTGTCTCAGAGTTTGTATGTGCTTCTTGTGGTTTTTTTTTTGTGCCCCCCCATTTTTTTTGTCCTATTTTGGTTCTTATCTTTTTAGATGCCTGTTGTATTCTAATAGGAGAGAGAAAGAAAGGGTGTGAATTTGGGTGGGCGGGAAAAGAAAGAAGGATCCTGGAGGAGCTGGGAGATAGGAAACTAATCAGAATATACTATATGAAAAAACTTATTTTCAATAAAATAACAAAAAATTCTGTTAAATTTATACATTATCCTAGTGAAGGAATGAACCCACCTACAATAGGCAGCTCTCCCTATTTCAATTTAATAAATTAAGCAATCCTCCACAGGCAAGCCCACAGGCCTATCTCTTCCCAGGGCACTGTACTTTGGTCAAATTGACAATTAATACTAACCAACAAGCTGATAAAAGAAAACCCAGCTATACATCCCTGTATGGTCTGTACTTGTTATATACGCAGGCTGGCCTCAGATTCATGGTAATAAAGTTTCAATGCTGAAACTGGCAGGAGACACATTTAACCACAGCAGATATTAAAATCCTAATAGCTTAATGTTGACCCTCATTACTGTGCTGCTGGTATATGTCTAAAATGAGTTCACAATTCAGCAAGCCTGGGCTGGAGAGATGGCTCAGTGGTTAAGAGCATTGCCTGCTCTTCCAAAGGTCCTGAGTTCAATTCCCGGCAACCACATATTGGCTCACAACCATCTGTAATGAGGTCTGGTGCCCTCTTCTGGCCTGCAGGCATACACACACGCAGAATATTGTATACATAATAAATAAATAAATATTTAAAAAAAAACAAAAAAAAACAATTCAGCAAGCCTAAGTGTTTTGGGGCCATGCAAAGCACATGGGGGGAGTATGTACATTAACACATGAGACATCACAGTAACAGTCTGTAAATGACAACATTCTGGCAGTGTTGTATGAATAAGCATAATGATAAAGGGCAGAAGATCTTTAGCTATTCTGCTTTGGTAAAGTGATTATGAATGTTTTAGTTATTATCTATTCACAATTATAACAGAAGACTGTCTGGGGATTGGGTTTTTGAAAAAGAAAGAAAGAAAAAAAGACAACACAGCATCTTCAGCTGAGATTATTCCACGGCTGGCATGAAGGAAACAAGAGCAAATGGGCGAGAAAATGGGGGAAATGACACAAGCCCTCTAAGGCACCGTGTTTGCTCACCTCGTTAGCCTCATGTCTCACTGCTCTCACCAACCACACCCCATGCCTAACTCATGCATGTTCCACTGGAACTGTGCTAAACCACACAAAGTTCTTGTTAGCCCATGTGATACATTAATCCCAGCACTCGGGAGACAGAGGCAGAGGCAGACGCAGAGGCAGAGGCAGACGCAGAGGGATCTCTGGGTTGAGTCTACAGAGCAAATTCCAGGACAGTAGGGTCTACACAGAGAAACCCTCTCAAAAAGCCAAAATCAAATCAATCAAACAAGCAAAAAAAAAAAAGTGTTTGTTACTTATCTGAGTAAGATAGGTTTTCTCCCTTCTGGTCTTCAGATATGTTCCTTCTGTCTAGAACACTTTTTCCTTGCCTACTCCTGTCCACCTCCTCACCATTCTCCTGGCTAACACTTTCTTCATTAGATCTCAATTATTTGAATAGGTCTTCCATGAAGTCATTTTCACATATATGAAGCCCAGAATTAAGATCCCTTCTGTGTGCTCCTACTATATCCGGAAGCTCTCCCTTCCTGGCATTCATTATCTTAAGAACAGAAGTGCCTTAAATGACAAAGGTATTGTCTTGTGCATTATATAATTTTTGTACTGATCTTAGTGTTGTAATTTAAAAAGCAGCATGCAAGAATGCAAGAGAAAGGTGCAATACAACAGAATTCACATGAAGGAGTTTTTTATTGGAGGAAGGGAATGGAAAAAGCAGGGAGGGGAGGTGGGAAATGGGCCTCTGGGGACAAGAGTGGCAGAAGAGAGAAAAAGACAGGCAGAGAAGCAGAGAGGCAGAGAGAGGGGAGGATGGAGAGAGACAGAGAGAGATGGGAGGTGGGCAAAACCCGCCTTTTAAAAGGGAATGCAGTGAATGCGTACAGGAGGTGCTCTTAGTGGCTGCAACTGAGGATGTATCCTATCAGGACCCCAAGGGCAGGCCAGTACAGATGCCCGATTATTAATACTTAGTAACTGCACATATGACATAATTAATGCCTATTGAATGTGGGATTGTAAACCAGAAGCCAAATTTTAAATGTTATAATCCTATCAAATGTTGTAATGCAGTTAATAGAAATAGAAAATAGAATACAAACCTGATCACTCCAATAAGTATTTGTTTATTAAAAAATCTTACTTAATATAAAATATTAAATTTTACCATCCCACAATGTATACCAAATGAAAAAAAGATGTACAAAAAAAGCATCTTTAGCCAGGTAGTAGTGGTGCACACCTTTAATCCCAAAACTGGGAGGCAGAGGTAGGTAGATCTCTGTGAGTTAAAGGCCAGAGTGTCAGGACAGCTAGAGCTACATAAAGAGAAACTCTGTCTCAAAATGGAAGGAAGGAAGGAAGGAAGGAAGGAAGGAAGGAAGGAAGGAAGGAAGGAAGGAAGGAAGGAAGGAAGGAAGGAAGGAAGGGCATTTTCATCAACAACCATCTCTTTGGTTACTGAGAAAACCAGTTTCAGTCTGACTACAGACACATTTCACTTCTCCGGTGATAGTGAAAGAACATACTGAGCCACAAACTCACAGAAAAAGTGACAGAAGCAAATTATCATAAAGTAAGATATAACTCAAAATTTTTGCACAAAAGTTTTTGACCAATATAGTTACATACTATAGTAGGTTGCTTTATAGTACAGAACATTTTAATATCTGCCCATATTCAGAACATCTTAGCTTTCAGTTAATGAACATAAAATGATTAATCATCTTACGATTTTATCTACAAAGCATTTAATTAATATCAGATGTTCTAAAAGGAAAACTAGAAAAATGACTTTTGTTATATACTGAAATTCCTTCCTTAGGCTGTTGCTTTGACTGTATCAAGCTAAAAGCATGATCTCCTACCATTAACTATCAGAGAAGGGAGCTTTTCTTTTGTTCTCAAAGGATAGCAGCAAGTAGGGCTACTGAGATGGTCCCATCAGGTGGATCACCAGATCCCACGGAAGAAGGAGAGAACCAACTCCCAGACTGTTCTCTGACCTCTACACATGTGCCATGGCAC
Organism: Microtus pennsylvanicus; assembly: GCF_037038515.1. Taxonomy (NCBI): domain Eukaryota; kingdom Metazoa; phylum Chordata; class Mammalia; order Rodentia; family Cricetidae; genus Microtus; species Microtus pennsylvanicus. The sequence goes on from NC_134585.1 coordinate 24,366,582, forward strand.
GTGCATGCCCCCACATACTCTCACAGCCTTGCAAATACCAACAGCAAATAACTTTGTGAGCTAGATAGCCAGGTATAGCAGTATATGCTTGTAATCCCAGCACTCAGGAGGTTGAAACAGGAGACCAGCCTGATCTGCAGGAGACCCTGTCACAAACAAATGTTAATACATAAAATTACTCATATTTTCCTATGGGCTGAAGAGAGTAGCTAGGTGACAAACATTGATGGATGGGAAGAATTCTCTTACCTGGAAGATTACCCTTTGAGATGGTGTCTGTGTCCAGATTGTAGGTGTCTTGCAGACGAAACAGAGCTTTAGCTGCCCCAACCTGATCTTCATCATTAGGGAAGTACTGCCTCTGAATGGTCAGGTTAGAGATAAAGCCTTGAAATAAAAAAAATGGTGGGGGAAGGCTGGGCTATAAAAATTCATTGACTTTTAATAGAAACAAACTGACTTTTAATAGAGTATTATATTTCAAAAAACTTAACCATTTTTCTACCTTACCATGAAATTTCCACATGTTCACAAAAAAAAAAAAACCAACAACAAAAAACCTCACACTGACTGAGATGGAACAGACCATTCATTAACTTCAATTCCCTACTCCCATTAAAAAGTAAGCAACCTGAGGTCACTTCATAATTACATTCCTATTAGTAAAGCTCTAATAATAACTGTTACACAACTTAACAAGGAAAAAACAAACAGCCCAGAGGCCAGGAATGATAGCACATGCCTCTAAACCAAGAACTCCAACAAAGGTAAGAGGACGGCATGTGTTGAGTGCCAGCCTGTCTCAAAATGCCCAAAGAAGTCAGGCATGCTGGCCCACGCCCTTAATCCAGCATGTGGAGGCAGAGGCAGGCAGAGTCTGCGAGTTGCAGACCAGCTAGAACTACATAGTGAGACCCTGTCTAAAAAATACACAGAAGAGACAGAAAATACAAAACTGGTGATGTAGGGTCAATTGTAGAGAACCTGTATAAAAGGTGCAATGCCCTGAGTTCCATTCTCAGGACCCTTTCCCTGACAGACACAAGCACTACAGGATTCATATAAAATATCTTAAAATCAAAATAACAAAATGAATTACTTGATAACTAGAGCTCCTAAGGAGAATGGATTATAAACACTCCTTAAAAACAAAAAACAAGATCAAAATGTTATTCAAAATTTTAATAACACTAATGTCACCACTGTAAATAGTTTGTCAACTATATGTATTCTGATCACTAAACATCAGGTATTTTTTTTTAATTAATGGGAATGTACAGACCAATCTCACTCATGAACACTGGTACAAAAATACTAAATAAAATACTGGCAAATCGAATCCAAGAACATATCAGAACCATCATCCACCATGATCAAGTCGGCTTCATCCCACAGATGCAGGGATGGTTCAACATAATCCACCATATAAACAAACTGAAAAATAAAACCCACATGATCATCTCATTAGATGCTGAGAAAGCTTTCAACAAAATACAACATTCCTTCATGATAAAGGTCTTGGAGAGAGCAGGGATTCAAGGAACATACCTAAACATAATAAAGGCAATATAAAGCAAGCCAACAACCAACATCAAACTAAATGGAAACTCCCAGCGATTCCACTGAAATCAGTAACAAGACAAGGTTGTCCACTCTCTCTGTATCTATTCAATATAGTTCTTGAGGTCCTAGCTAGAGCAATAAGATACCAAAAGGAGATAAAGGGGATACAAATCGGAAAAGAAGTCAAACTCTCACTGTTTGTTGATGATATGATATGATAGTTTACATAAGTGATCCCAAAAATTCTACCAAGGAAATTCTACAACTCATAAACACTTTCAGCAAGGTAGCAGGATACAAAATTAACTCAAAAAAATCAGCCCTCCTGTACACAGATGATAAATGGGCTGGAGAAGAAATCAGAGAATCAACACCCTTCACAATAGCCACAAATAGCATAAAATATCTCGAAGTAACTCTAACCAAACAAGTAGAAGACTTGTATGACAAGAACTTTAAATCTTTGAGGAAAGAAATTGAAGAAGACACCAGAAAGTGGAAAGGTCTCCCACGCTCTTGGGTAGGTAGAATCAACATAGTAAAAATGGCAATCTTACCCAAAGCAATCCTCAGATTCAATGCAATAAATGGTCTCAGGAGGAGTATAATGGGAAAGCCAGCTCAAGATAAAGAAGTAGGCACAACCATCTGCCATTACTTTTCATGGTCCTATAGGTAGTAGTAGTAGTGTTCCTTCCTTACCCACAGGAGACCCACTGCAAAACTTTTAGTCGTTAAAAGAAAGCATGGATAGTGCCAAAACTTTGAAAAACAAGACTGTTTTTCCTTTCACATACATATGCAAGTTCAACCAGTATCTTTTCTAGCTAACTGAGATCATGTATATATAGCTTTTGTAATCTGAAGTGCAACAGCAGAACTATAAAGAATTTCCTTTCTTCACAATTTAATGAACATTAAGCTTATTCTTACCAAGGTTCTTAGCAACTTTTATGTTTTTGCCTTCATTTCTAAGTCAAGAGCTTTCACTTACAGAACATTCTATTGCTTCTCTCTGACACATCCAAATTGCAGCATCATTATGCTTGCACTTGTGGATCATGTGTGCTCCACGCGTTACTTAACACTATGAAATGTGAGATCACAACAATGCTCTGAGAACAGAGGGCTGCTAAGGACTAAGGGCAGGGATATGCTGCAAGGAAGGGGCCTCACAGTCCAGCAGGGCAGCAGAGGAATTCATCTCAGTCAGAAAGGCACAAAACTTAAAATTTCCTGTTCAGTTTGGAAGTTTTCCACACTGGAGCTGTGGCTAACTGTAACTACCATGGATAAAGAGACTGTAAGGTGTCCTTTACTGCTTGCTAACACTGGTAGCATTCTAGAGAGCATATTATCTACACAGATGGTTCGGCCTACATCTGTTTTCTTTCTCTTTTTTGTATCAGTAATGTATCCAAACAGTTGAACTTCTACTGTACACTACAAAAATCCCTTTACCTCATTAAATTCAGGCCTGGTTTTGTTTTTTTTTTAATCAGAATATCAACACTCCAACTACAATTTTAATATTTTGTGTAGAAAGATTTGAGTATTAAGGTCTCTAGGTTCTTTTTTTTATTTATTGCCTACGATAAGTAAAATAACCCTAAACACAATATACTAGGTAGAACACAGCTAAAACTCTTCTTTGTAACTCAATTCCCAATGTTTTTACCCTTAGAAATGAAGTTCTATTCCAAATAATCTAATCACTTCTATAGATCAAAAGGCAAAAATCACCCATTCTGTCAAGAATATTAGAAGTTACTATTTTTTTAATAAAATGCTCCAGATTTCAACTATCTCTAGTCAAACAAAACATACATGCAATAATTCAATTATAACATAAACCTCTGCTATACTAGGAATGAGTTGGTTTTGGGTTCTGAAGTCTCTGTAAACTCACCATCTGACATATCCTTGAGGATCAGATTCTCCAGCTCACTCCATTCAGTGTTCAGACGCTTCATTAATTTGAATGCATTTACAGGATGCCCAACAAACCCTTCTGGGTCTTTGGTTGCCGTACTGGTTAGTCGGTCTAACTTCTCTGCCCATCTAAAGATATAAGACATAAAAGTAGTGAACTAAGCCAGGCATGGTGGCACATGCTTTTTTTGTTCCTGAAAAAAAAATTTTTTTCCATACAATATATTCAGATTAGTTTCCCCTCTCCCAACTCCTCTTCACTTCCCCACCAACCCAAATCTGGCACATGCTTTTAATCCCAGCACTCAGGAGGCAGAGGCAAGTGGATCCCTATGAATTCAAGGCTAGCATCATCTAGCAAGTCCCTCCTGACTTCCTGAAAAAAAAGTGTACCAAAGAAAAATTACACACAAGTAAAGAACTTGGGAAAAGTAACTAATTATAAGGTTTTCATTTAAAGATACTATTTATAATTTCTTTTTAAAGTAAAATTATAAAGACTCTAAAGCATAAGATCTTATAGATAAAAATCTAACTTAATAGAATCAAAAATACACAACTTTTCTGTTTTAGATTATTTCTCACAAATGGAATCTCATCTTGGTCAAAGCTAAAATTTTAATCACTCAAAACTTTCATTTCCTCATAAGTTCCAAGAGGCTAAAATTATTATAATAATAAAAATAAAATGGCCCTGTCTAAATTCTGTTAAGTATGCATTTAAAGCAACTTAGACCCTAAAAACAAATTTGTACTTTTTTCTTATTTTTTTTTTTGTGTATGAGTGTTTTGTCTGCATGAAAATATGCTTACCATATGCATGCCTGCTGCCTGAGGCCAGAAGAAGATATCAGATCTGGGTCTGGGTCTGGGTCTGTGAGCCACCTTGTGGGTGCCGGGAATTGAACCCGGATCTACTGAGAGAGTGGCCAGTGCCCTTAACTGCTGAGTCATCTTTCTAGCCCCTTACACATTTTTTTCCAAAAAATACTGGATCTCACTATGCTGCCACTAAGGTTAGTCTTGAATTTCTGGACTCAAGAGATTTCCCTGCTTCATCCCCTGCGGTGGCAGTGAGCACTGGTACATGCCACTGAGCTTAGCCTAACTCATGCTAAAAATTATTATTATTATTACTAATCATTATTATTATTGCTTTGTTTTATTATATTATGCAGTCTAGATTGGCCTTCATTGTGATCCTCCTGCCCCTCCCTCATAAGTGTTGAAATTACATGTGTGTGCAACCATGTTTGGCTTATTTGTGGCAAATCTTTAAACTCTATGTAGAAAACAAGTTTTAAAGCAGAAACATCAGCCAGGTGCAAACCTTTAATCCCAGCACTCAACAGACAGAAGCAGGTCAATCTCAGTAAGTTTCAGTCAGCCAGTGCTACACAGACTGTCTCAAAACACGCACACGCACACACACACACCCCAAAATATCAATACTAAGACATTCATTAAACAAAACACAAATTCTCAGGTCAGGATTAACTATAAATTTGTGTCAATAAAATTAACATTCTAGAAAAACCACTATACACCCCCCCAAAAAAAACACATATAAAACATAACATTAATCATGCTTATCACTGTAAGCTCTATGACGGAATCCCAGGAGTAGAACTGGAAAAACTACTCCGGCAGGTGGCTTATTTGGGACACCTACATCTTCATCCATCCATATTCTTCCTCACTGTGATGGTTAATCTGGACTGTCAACACCATTAGATTGATTAAATAGACTGAGTAGTAACTCTTAAAGGACAGCTTTGGGTTTATCCATGAGGTGTTTTCAGAGAAAATTAGGTAGGAAAGACATACCCCGATGTGTGCAGCATCAACACGGGCTCGGGAAGGAGGGAGCCTGCTTCCCCTGCATTCTCTGTATGCTCCCTACTGCCATTATGTGAGCTGCTCTGTTTTAATGGAATGGAACTAGGAAAGCTGAACTGTGAGACAAAGTAAATTATTTTCTCCAACTAATTTTTGTCAAGTTACTTTGTCACAGTAGTGAAAAAGCTAAGTAGGGACTATGGAGATGGCTCAGGTGGGAAAGTGCTTGTTACATAAGGATGGGCACTTGAGTTCAGCTCCAACACCCACACTGACAGTGTGTGTGCCTGCAATTCTAGTGCTGGGGAGGTGGAAAGAGGAAGATCCCTGGAATTAACCGGCCAACTAGCCTTGCCAGGTTCAGTTAAGAGGGCCTGTCTTAAAAAACAAGTAGACAGCAATAAAGCAAGACAACTAATGTCAACCTTTGACCTCTACCTAACACAAAGCTGACAAACATGAACCCCGACCCAGATTAACCCATTTTCCTGTGCTCACTGCTTTAGACATTTTAACTGGTTTTCATTTCCACTCTTGGTGCATTCAGGTAGAGTTGGAGCTATTGTAAGGAACACACTTACTTTTTTATCTGTTCTAACTTGTCCTCTTCTGCTTTAATGTAATCCTTTAGTGATGTCACCAGATCTTTCTCAGTATGGATCAAATCAGTCATCTGACCTACATGGGCAGAGAAAGGTTATTAAATATTCATCAATATAAATCTTTTAGCTACAGGAGGATTTAACTGGAATGGAACAGATATGCTGTGAAAGATCATTTCCCTCATTTTTCTTTTTTTATCAGATAAACCAAATTAATCCAAATAAAAATCTAATCATGAGTTCCAGTTCTAGCTTTTGTAACTAATAAATTTTGTCAACTTAGACTATTTTGGGAAATGGTGTTTTCATTTACAAACTTAAATTAACAAATAACACTACTTTCTAAGAATTACTGTTTTTTTCTTTACTGTCTCTGGTTTTATATCTTATCTTTTGTGTTTAAGACTAGTCAGGATCAAATTTTTGATTAAAAAAAAACAAAACAAAATACAAACCACACTTGAGAAAGTTGCAAAATTGTTTTAAAATTTTTCTTTTTAAAGATTATGAGGGCTCCTCATTTTATATACTGAAATCAAGTGTTAAGAAATGTCTACACTTCTGTTTTAGTTCTACAATTTTAAAAGGGTCAAAATGGTCGATAGAAATAAGGGAAACACTTCATTACACATATGAAGTATACAGAGAGGAAATTATAGACAGACACAGCTCAAACTTTCAAGTCTACTCTGAGAACAAGAAAGAACAGGAGCTCTTACCGTCTATGTACTTGCTCTGTTAGAGTCCCACTCCACACAGAGACCCCGCTTTAATCCATATACCCAATAAAACATTGTTTTAAAAAATTGTAAAGAAGAAAAGCAGACAGACATAACTGATTTTTTTAAACTGCCTGTTTAGATAGGTAAAGGTTTGTAAACCAAGGTCAGTCTTCAGGAATATAATGCATTTGTTTTTTTCTATTTAAAACTACAAAAGCAGGTAAATTTTAAAATGTAAAACCCAGTAAGTTATAAATAGTAAAGACTTACCAATTGAAGTAAAGAAGCCTGGATGGGCTGAAGACTGAGGAAGTAGAATCCCTATCATTAAAACACACCAGATCATCTTGGAAGACTTCATGGGTTCACACACCTATAAAAACAGCACAGCAGTGAGTCTCCAGGCTAGAATTGATAGTGATTTTTATAAATCAATTTAATAACAGCTAATTTATGATCTTAGAGTTAGATGCTCCATACAAGAGAAAAACTTCAACCCATTTGTTTTCCTGTTACTATTTTAAGTAGAGCAATTAAGAGCTGTGGGTTTTTTTAAGATTTACTTTTATTATTCTTAATTATATGTGTATACACTGTGTATACAAGTATGGGTGTTCTTGCAGGTCAGAGGAATCAGATGCCCTAGAACCCCAGAACTGAAGTTGCAGGCAGTTGTAAGCCAACAGATATGGATGCTGGGAGCAGAACTCAGATCCTCTGGAAAAGCAAAAAGTGTTCTTAACAGCTGAGACTTTTTATATAGAATGGAAAATACTTTTCCCTTTGACTAGATCTAAAACATGAATTTTCACAACAAAAATATACTTTAAACATCACCAATATATTTTTTAAATGTCAAAAATGGCTTATAAGAAAAAATATTCAGAGCTCTTTAGCCATTCCCCCCCCACCCCTCCCCAGCACTGGCTGTCCTGTAACTCACTGTTTCTGTTCTTAAGACGGGCTAACTTCTCTTACTATTATGTTCTATGTTTAAAAAACAAAAACTCTCAAGCCTAGTTAGTTCACTGCTGTGATTTTCCCCTAATTTCAACCTTGTAGAAAAGCACCCCCCCCCTTTCTTTTTCCATTCCTTTGTGTGTGGTGCACATGTGTGTGCATGCACAGTCTGAGGTTGACATCTGGAACCTCCCTAACCACCCTTCTACATTATTCATTGAGGCAGGTTCTTTCAACCAAACCCAGAGCTCACTCACACAGCTAGTCTCTAGCCAGCTTGCTCTACAGATCAGGTCTTTGCCATCTAAGGCTGGAATCACAGGCAGACTCTCACACCACGTGGCATAATGTCTGCATTCTGGGTGTCTGAACTCTGGCCCTCACAGTCCTTTAACCCCCAGAGCCTCCTGCCACCCCTGCCTTCTGTCCTCCACTGTCCCTGGGAGCAGTCTTTCTAGTGAGGACTGCTCGTGATGAAGAGGGTATTAAGTAACCACTGAAAGGCTCTGCCTGGCTTTCACCAACTGCCCTAGCACCCTTCCTCCTTCTCATGGGCTTTCTCGCTGCTTGCAGCAATGCGGCACCACTACAGTACAACTTGCTTCAGAAGCAGGTTCCCATTGACTAGGCTGACTTGCCAACCTAATTCTTGTCGGCATTTCTCCATCTTTCCAATGTGAATCTGTCTAAACCAACAGGCTTTTCAGAGGCCTAACTAAAACTCCCTATTTAATAAAAGCTGAAAAGTACCTTCACCCTTAAGTTAAACCCAATAAAAATAGATCACTACAATAAAATGGCATCCTGGAAGAACTCCTATATTTCCTCCCTAAAGTTTGCTACAAATTTCCAGATCCTTCCAGAACCACACAGTAGTGAAATACAGTTTTCTTGGCTGCCTTACAGTGATCTGGGGAAAGCTTCTAGAATGTAGCAGATGCAAGCACTTCCTCTGTTGGGCTCCTGCCAAAGCACAAGGCTTTTTCAAAACACCAGGCTGCCTGAAGAGTCTAGAATTTTCTGTATTTAATCAGATTTCTGCCATAATTTTCTTAATGAGTAAATGCCTTTTCCAGAAAAAAATTACACATGCTTTGATTATATTAACAGAAGGCTAATCATAAGTACTGTATAAATTTTTAACTCATGATAAAGTTTAGACCTATCATAAGATCTTTCTCATTAATAAAATAAAGTGTTATTAAAGGTTCTTTGTTCCCTGCCATTATTGTTAAACCTCACAATAAATCAAGAACCATTAGCTTACAGAAATAACTAAAAAGCAGCTTTAAAATGGCATTTTCCTTCCAGTAACTGTTTTTTTAAACTTTTTTTTTAAGTGTATGGGTGTTTTCCCCTGCATGTATATAAGTGCACCACATGTACACATGGTGCCCTCAGAGGCCAGAAGAAGGAGTTTGGAGTCCTTAAAAGTGGATTTATGGAGGATTCTGAGTCACCACGTGGATGCTGGGAATCAAACCTAAGACCCCTGTAACAATATCAAATGCAATAAACTGCTGAGCCATCTCTCTAGGCCCTAACCCCTCTTATTTTTATTGTATGTGTACAAGTCTTTTGCCTGTGTCTGTGTAGCACCTGTGTGCAGTGCCTGCAGAGGCCAGAAGAGGGCATCATACCACAGGAAACTAGAATTTACAGTGTCTCTGGAAATACTCTCCAGCCCCGAACTTTTATACTTTTAATAACTGCAGCATCTATATAAAATCTCAAAGCACTAATAATATGAAGAAAAAAATGAAAGGAGCTAGGTGTGGTGGTGCAGGGGCAGGCAGAGCTCTGTGAGTTCAAGGCCATCCCTGTCTACATAGTGAGACGGGTCACAGTAATAAGGGGCTGGAGGGATGGCACAGGTGTTTTGAGTATGTACCGGAGCTGGAGTTACAGGTGATTATGAGGTACCCAGTGTGGGTGCTGAAACCGAATTCAGGTTCTCTAAGAGCAGAATCTGAATTCTCTGGCCTTCCATGGCACCTGTACTTACAAGCATGTGCGTGCATGCGTGCATGCATACATACACTCACTTGTTTTTTAAATATCAGAAAACAAGGCTGAGGAAACAATTCAGTGGACAGCATGAGGACCTGGGTTTGTCCCCAGAAATGGCACCTGTAATCCCAGTGTTCTTGCGCAGAGATAGTATACAAAAACAGAAGAATCCCAGGAAACTTATAGCTAGTCTGTATACGCAACAGCAAACAGAGGTCAGGTTACAAGCAAGGTGGATGGTGAAAACTGACACCTGGGGTTATCCTCTGACCTTTACACACTCTTGTCTTTATAAGCACACACATGCAGACACACAGACATATGAAGACACACACACGGAGAGGGGTGGAGAAAGGAGAGAGAAAACATCAAAATGGTATAAAATGAATAGGTTTGTATGGGGACTGAAGTAGCCTAGTGGGTAACGGCTGCCACCAGCCTGAGGACCTGAGTTCACTTCTCAGGACCCACACGGTAGAAGAACAAAAGTGACTCCAAGCTGTCTTCTGACCTCCAGGAGCACCACAGCACACACACATACAGGCACACAAAGTGAAGTGCAATAAATGAAAAATTTAAATAAGCCTTTTTTAAATTCTACTAAGGAGTCCAGACTAAAAAGATGCTAATAGGTAAATGGATAAAGAAATTGGAAATTCAAAATAAGAAACTATGCTTAACAAAAACATGTTCAAACTTGTAAATTTGTAATTCCAGCCCTTGCTTAAGAGGCTAAGGTAGAAAAATCAGCAGTTCAAATCCAGCCTGTGTTATAAAGAGAAAGTGTCTCAAGCAAAACAAAAGGGAAAAATCCTAACAATACAGCATAGCCACATGTAACAATATAACATAGCTATATGTAACTATGAAAGAAGATATGCAGAAATGAATGAGGATGTAGGAAAACATTGGGTAACTTCTCCATACACCTCTGCATTTTGTTATTGTATGTATATATGATGCATGTGTAGGAGTGCACACATGTGGAGGTCAGAGGACAATGTTGACAAGGATCCCGGGCTCCACCTCAGGTCTGCGGCTGTGTGGAGAGTGCTTTACACACTGAGCCACCTTGTCACTTATCTGTGTTTTCTGGATGCCTTAGAGCCTAAGTCTACGGCAAACCAACTACGATATGAAGTAGTGAACTACAGTATCCTAGTGGCATGCCTGCCCATTCTCCTTCTTCCTAGAAATAGACACATAACCCAGAGCACTGACCCTCACCTCATGAACATAATGGTTAAGGAATGGGCTTGTGAATGGGAAAAAGCAGGTCTTCATGGAATTGTTTAACTCACACATGAACTGGGATCAGACCTATGACTATTTTTCCTAGTTCTGAAGTATGTATCCAACCTATAAAGGCAAAGTAACATCATAGAATCAAGTATTTCTAGCCACAGGGTCTCTTAATCTTTACAACTGGAGCGCTGAATCAGTGAGATACCCCAATCACTAACTTCCCAGTACACCCAAGGGAGCCTCTTTTATAACTTTTTTTCCAGGCTACTTTAAATTGGATTTTACCATTTGCAATATAAAGTCAGGTCTATATACCATTACTCCAACAACTAACAAGACAATCAAATTGTTGTTCTATAGCTATGGTCCTCAAACTGCCATATCAGAACCGTCTAAAAGTCTGAGATAGGCAGGTTAACCTGTACACATATCCAGGTGCTGCAGACATTGCTGGTCTGGTGGCAATACTTTGAGAGCAACTGGGTACAGGAAAACATTGAGATCACAAAAACAGGCAGGCCTCTTTCTTTAAAATGGGTTTTATACTTCAATTTATCTTTCAGAAAAACAGATCACTCTACAGAATGGTTCTGTTTCAAAACTGTATCTCATTTATCCACATTCCCTGAACAACCTAAGTGGCATGTTAATAGACATAGTCTTATTAATCACAATTTTTTAAAAAAAGAATGATTTTCTTAATTATGATGTCCTACTTCCATTTATTTCTACCCTTCAAATCTGCAAAAGCAAATCACTATAGAATAGAGTCAAGCTTCCCAAGAGATAATACAGCATTAAGAAAAAGTGAGAGATAAAATTGTCTTCTGTTCTAAATCTTCAAGCATGGAACAGAATTTAAATGAGCCAACATAATTGTAATCGCTTTCATTTTGTAATATTTATGGACTTGGGCTTTTTTTTTTTTTTTGAGACAGGGTCTAACTATGCAGTCCTGGCTGGCCTTGAATTCCCAGACATTCCCCTACTCCTCCTCTGGCATACTGAAGGTAATCTCTTAAAAGGAAAAAGTCCCAGGATTCCTGAGAAGACATGCAAAGAGAGGAGAGGGAGGGAAGATACAAGGGACGGAAGGGGAAGAAAACAGAATAGAAGGCCCAAGAAGATCACAGCTGCCAAGATAAACTTGATACTGTAGCAATAAAAATAATTTCTTGAAAATAATTTATGAACCTGATGCAGCAGTGCAGACATGTAATTGCAATACTTACAAGGCTAAAGCAGGAAGACTGCAAATCTGAGAACAGCCTGGGTTACATAATGAGTTCTAGGCCAGTCTAAGCTACATAGCAAAAGCACAGGTCAAAAAAGAAAAGGAGGCCAGGCGGTGGTGGCGCACGCCTTTAATCCCAGCACTCTGGAGGCAGAGGCAGGCGGATCTCTTTGAGTTCGAGGCCAGCATGGTCTACAAGAGCTAGTTCCAGGACAGGAACCAAAAGCTACGGAGAAACCCTGTTTCGAAAATAAAAAAAAAAAGAAAGAAAGAAAGAAAGAAAGAAAGAAAGAAAAGGAGGCGATTACTGGTTAGACAGTAGATTCGTGAATTTTCATTATACAATCCTGTAACATACATATATGTTTACTGTGAATGTTATATTTTTTAAACTGTATGTGGGAAAAAGTAGAAGCACCCTTACTGGAAGACACTTTCTCAGGTAGGCCTGGATAAAAATACATTGCTATCTACTAACACTTAACTTTTCTGTCGTGCTTCTTCCAGGCAAAGTCCAGCCCCACACATCAAGTCAATCAAACCTAGGAAATAGTTCTACTACACTGAAGACATTTACACTGTTATAAGCATTCATTGAGTTTCAAAGTACACGTTATTTGATGGATTACTAGAACAGGGGATCTGGCAGATACTTTATTATCCTTTCAGTCTCTTATATTTCTCCTAAAAAAGTTGCAACATTTTAAGAAAATTCCTTTTTCCCAGACACATCACCCAAATCTTAATGGGTATGAAAGAATGCTTGATATTCTAATCTAAACTTTGCCTGACATTAAGAATTTTCCATGAGGCTCCTTTTAGGTCTCTCCACGCCTCCCATACTGGCTTCAAAGCTTTTAGAACGCTCCCGCAGTTCTCACACTGCTTGTTCTCCTGGCTTCTGTGTTCACCTTTAATCTTGTACAATTCACAACCAACACCAACACCGGTTCCTAACGATGGCTACTACAATGTGCTGCGTAACTGGACTTGGCATCCTTTCCCATTCAGGTAGGACATGTTTTCTGAAACAACTAAGCAATTAAAAAGAACTAGCTAAATTTCTAATCTTCCTTCTAACCCCACATTAAACTGCAATTTGTCTTTAACTTTATTCTATAAATTTCCATCATGCTTGGACAATTGTTTTAATGCTATGATCAGATTTTTAATAAAAATGTAGGACTATTAAAATGGTATTGTTCTTGACTTTTAGTCCTATTTTATTTATTTTAGAGAAAGAGTCTTTCTGGTTTTCTGTGTCTTTTTTTGTTTTTGTTTTTTATTGTTGTTGTTTGGTTTCAAGACAGGGTTTCTCTGTGTAGCTTTGGAAACTGTCCTGAACTCGTTCTGTAGAGGCTGGCCTCAAACGCAAGAGATCCACCTGCCTCTGCCTCCCACGTGCTGGGAGGATTAAAGGCGTGCGCCACCATCGCCTGGTGAGACAGGGTCTTTCTAAGTAGCCCTGGCTGTCCCGGAATTCACTGTATAGACCATGCTGGCCTTGAACTCATGGAGATCCACCTGCATCTGCCTGAATGCTGGGATTAAAGGGGTATCCACCACATCTGGCTTAGATGCCTGTTTTAAACTCAACAATAGATTTTTTTTAAAAAATGGTTTCAAGCACCTTAGAAACACATAGGCAGGGGCTGGAGAGATGGCTCAGTGGTTAAGAGCACTGACTGCTCCTCCAGAGGACCCGGGTTCAATTCCCAGCACCCACATGGCAGCTCGCAGCTGTCTGTAGCTCCAGTTCAAGAGAATCTGACATTGTTATACCAACGTGCATGAAATAAAGTTAAATAAAGTTTTTTTTTTTAAAAAAAAAAAGAAACACATAGGCATTTCCTGCCAGGTGTGGTGCCACACACCTAAAATTCAAGTATTCAAGAGACTAAAGCAGTAAGATTATGAGTTCTAAACCAGCATAAGGGAGCGTGAGTGTGTGTGTATATCTTGTCTCAAAACATGCTTTTCTTAATGTAGAAAAAAAGCCAGAGTTCTTGCCCCAGGATAGAGAGCCTAAAAATGTCATTATAAGTAATATTATGAGCATTCTAAGCTAATAAGATTCATCAATAATGTCTACTTTATTTGGTGGTCTTTTAATAGGAAAGAGAATAAGCAAGGTGATAAAACATGAGGCTAAAAGTGACCACCACCAAGTAATTTAAAAAGCAGTATTTCAGGGGTAGAGAGGTAATCCAGCAGTTAACAGCACTGGCTGCTCTTCCAGAGGACCTGGGCCTGATTCCCAGCATCCATATGACCACTTGCCATCTGTAACTCCAGTCCCAGGGGATCCAACACCCATTTCTGGCTTTTTCAGACACTACACATATGGCATACAGATGTACAATCAGGCAAAACACTGACACACGAAGTAAAATAATTTTAGAAATCTCTTAGGCTTATAAAAATAACAAAAAACCCAAATAATTTCAACTAATGATGGCGTCAGGCACACAGAAGACACGTAAGAAATGCCAAAGGTGGGACAAGACCTATAGCTGGATTTGTTACCAAGATGTTTTGAGGGACATGGAAAAGAAAACAAAGACTTGTAGATGTGGAAAAGAGGCTACCTCAACTCAAAGATCACTAGAAATGAGATGCAGACTATATTTTAAGAGGGAGCAGAGAGTAGAAAGAGGTTGTAGAAAGAAAGAAACATTAAATTATGCATGCAATGTTTGACATTGTTTATGGATCCTGCTGTACACAAATACAGTTTTCTAAAATTTCTCTTGCAGATAAAACCAAGATGCCAGGTGTGGTGACATACACCTGAAATCTCACACCAGGAGGTAGAGGCAAGAGTTTGGGGCCAACCTGGTCTACATAGTGAATTCTGGGCCAGCCAGAGCTACACAGTTGAGACCTTGTCTCAAAACAACAAAACACCAGCAAATAAGCAAAGAGAACCAATAGTCCTTGCACTCAGAAGACTGAATCAGTAGACTTGAGTTCAAGGCTCACCTGAATCTACAGAGTCCAAAGTTGCCAGCCTCAACTATACAATAAAGACCCTGTCTCAAAAAACAAAACAAACAAAAAACCCTACATACAAAGACTACCCTCCCTGCCCCCATTTTGAGTATAATTAAGCAACTGTTTTAGACTTCTTTGTATAGATTTACTTTTTAGCCAAAATGAACTGAACTGAATGTGGTAACATTCAAGCAGCTGAGACGGAAGAATTCTGAGTTCAAGGCAATCTGGTCTGTGACTTTGTCTCAGAATTCTTGGGTTTGTTGTTGTTTGTTTTCAATGTAATTGGCCGTGTTTGTGTGCGAACTCTGTTTTGTTCACTGACTATCTTTTTCTAATGCCATACCGTCTGGAGTATGGTAGCTCTTTTCAAGGCTTTTCACTTTCCCATCAACTTCAGAAGCAGCTTATCAGCTGCTGTTAAGTATACTTCTGGGATATGGGCTGATTTGGGAAGAATTAGCATCTGATAATACTCAGTTTTCCAATCCATGAAGATGGTACAACCAGAGTTTTGTAATTTTCAACATACTCACATTATGAATCATTTACTCACTATAGAATTATGTACAATTCAGAATTGTGAAGTTTCTGGTGCTATGAAGATGGTAATTTTTCATTTAATTACCAGTTGTTTAGTACCAGTTAAGCAGAAATACAACTGACCATTGTATATTGACTTTCTTTCTTTTTTTTTAAATATTTATTAATTAATTATGTATACAATGTTCTGTCTGTGTGTATGCCTGCAGGCCAGAAGAGGGCACCAGACCCCATTACAGATGGTTGTGAGCCACCCTGTGGTTGCTGGGAATTGAACTCAGGACCTTTGGAAGAGCAGGCAACGCTCTTAACCTCTGAGCCATCTCTCCAGCCCCTGTATATTGACTTTCTATCCTGTAAACTTGCTGAATGCACTCATTTTGGAGGACTTTGCTTTTTGAAACAAGATCACCTGTAGCCCAGGCCAACATCAAGCTCAAGTAGCAGAGAATGACCTTGAAACTGAATCTTCCGGCCTCTCCCTCCCAGGTGCTCGAATTAGAGGCACAAGCCCTCTAGAGCTTTTTAAAATTATCTTTCAGATCTTTTACTTAGATATGTTGTCTGAGAATAGTGCTAATTCTTATCTCTTAAAAAAAAAGAGAGGGAGAGAAGCCAACAACTTGGAGAGAGGGGACTAATTCCTTATCACTTACGTTCTAGTTATTCTGCTCCTAGATATTAACGGGGGAGGGGGGAGTATATGCCTCAATGACCCAAGTGTCCCCATGGCATGTGTGTGAAGGTCAAAGGACAGCCTGAAATTGGTTCTTCTTCCACCATGTAGATCAGGGGATACAATTTAGGTCACTGGAGTTGGTAGCAAGTTCCTTATCCTGCTGAGCACCATCTTGCTAGCCTTGAATGAGTAAAATCTTGTGTAGATTTAAAAAAATATGGATGGAGGAATTCATGTCACAGATACTGAAGGACAATCTATAACCACTTCATCATTAAATAGGCATCATCCCTAACACCAATCTATTAATATCTGTCCTTTTATACTCACGGATAAGTACAGTTTTCACCCCTCATCAAGGAAAGTTCTCTTAGTAACAGACAAAGACCATTACAGAAAACCACAACCAATCAAAGCAGAGTTGTGGATCCCAGTCCCAGTCGATATATCAAAAAAAATTACTCCTGCATCTAAGGCTCAAGGAACATTGCCCAAGAGGGGTCAGAAAAATTGTAAGAGCCAGAGGATCAGGGAATTTGCTGTGAGACTGTCTCCTAGTGAAGACAGTCAGAAGCTACCCCCACAACTCTCAATATGACTTACCCAAATGTGATCTGAGCAAAGACAACACCAAGGGACAGGATATGGGGAAGCCCTACATAAAGAGCTATAGGCAACTAAGAAATGCTAAGAGCAAGAGAAATGTCTTCCCCAGGGAAGAGCACATCACTTGGTTACCCAATACCAAGTGGTCAGCCCTGAAAACACACACAAGCAATGACAACTGATGAAAAGAAGAGACTATGAATTTGAAAAACAAGGAATATGTCGGAGGATTTGGATGGAAGAAAGAGAAATGTTGTAATTATATTACAATATCAAAAAAATTTTCTAAGTTAAAAAACATGGGTGCCAGGCAGTGGCACACACACAACTTTCATCTCAACACTCAGGAGACAGAGGCAGGGGGATATCTGTGAGTTCAAGGCCAACCTGGTCTACAGAGTTCCAGGACAGTCACATGGTTCCAGGGCTATACAGTGAAACTCTGTTTCAACCCCCACTCCCCCCCATTAAAAACTGTGTGCGGGGATTTATTTGATCAAAGGACCAAGAACAAAGGTCAACATGGTAAGTCCTGTTTGGAGCCCTAAATTCATCAAGTAGGGTTTACAAACACTATAGATTCTTGATTTTAGAGAACTGGATATGAAAGTCCAATTAACATAAAATTAAGAGTAAAAGAGAAGTCTTCAGCCTATTTAAAATGAATTCATATTTATTAGATATTTCTCAAACAGACATCTAAATACATGTAACTGTTTTCCATTCTATTTCAAACTAGAGATTATAATTCTTTCAGCACAGTAATCAACACATAGCGTTACATAACAAATGTTACCTATCAAAATACAGAACCAAAGACACCTTCAAGACAGTGTCTCTAAAATCCAACACTAGTTCATCTCAATATATGCCTTAACACACTCTGCATACCAGAGAGACAAATTCCTATATGTACGTCCTATTACTCAAATATTTTCCCAATACAAAAGGTTTTGTACTCTCTCATCTCTGGACATTACTGATTCTGTGAGAAGATGGGCAAGTAACTAGAGAGTACAAATCCCCTCTATCCTCTTAATGAATGGGTTTAGCTTCAAAGCCCAGGTACACTTCAAACTTAATCTCTCTCGAGGCTATCCTACAAAAGTGCCTTTGGGTGTTTTGTTTTGTTTGAAGTAGGGTTTCACTATGTAGCCGAGACTGGCCTTAAACTTGAGATACTCCGGCCTCTGCCTCTGGAGTGCTGGGATTACCTGTCTTAAATTTTCTTTAGACTGACCTACCTCTTCTCTTCCTAGCTTTCAGTTCCCTCTTTTCCAACACCTTTATTAAGTTTCCAAGATGGGGAAAGGAATACTAATTTAAGATCACATACACTAGTGCTGAATACACAGTTCAGCAGCTTGAAGCATACTGCTCTTACAGAAGACCGGGGTTTGACTCTAGCACTCCTATGGTGGCTCTGTAACTCCACTTCCAAGGGTTCTGACCCAGCCGCCTTTTCTGGCCTCTGCAAGTGTAGTAATATGAGCGGCGGGGCTGTGTCCCCAACACCCCAGCCGCCTGCTCGGCTAGCTTATGCCCGAAATAATTACACGGACACTGTATTCTTTTAATCACTGCTTGCCCCTTTAGCTCCAGCCCCCACTGACTAATTCTGATATCCCGATCAACCCATCTCTAATAATCTGTGAGCACCGGTCTTACCGGGAAGATTCTAGGTCGGAGCTTCATCGCGTGTGTCTGCCCGGGAGCGGGGCATGGCGTCTCTCTGAGGCATCTGCTCCCGAGAGGAGAGCTGTGGAGTCTGAGTTCACTTCCTCTTCCTCCCAGTGTTCTGTTCTGTTTACTCCTCCCACCTATCTTCTAACCAATGAGGACCAAGCAGTTTCTTTTTATTTAACCAATGACCTTCCTCCATCATGCAAGGACAGCACACAAAGATATATATACAGGTAAAACACCCTTACACATACAATAAACATAATAAATCTTTTTATAAGATCACATATACTAGAATAAAAGAAAATGAAATCAGTTGCAAAAGATGTGAATGACTCCAAATATGTAACTTCACCCAGAATTTTATTTAACTCTTTTTAATGTGAAGGGAAACAACGGCATCATGTTGGCAGGTGAAAAGCTTCCATGTTCTATGAGCACTTTCTGCGACTACTGATTTTCCCCCAGGCTATGAACAATTTAAATATGATCATCAGGCTGGGGATGTACCTCAGAAGTAAACGTACAGGGCATTAAATTTGATACCAACACCATTTTTTTAAAAATTAAATAACAACGATTGAGTCTATGACAATTAAGACCTCTAGTTCAATGAAATTATTTCATTACCCCAGTCAGTCAGGCTGGTTATCAAGGACAGAGTAACATGAAACATGAGTCAAGAGAATGAACAACCCGCATCCTAGCGCTGCCACTTAACCAACCGAGACCTTTTTGAATCTTTTATTTGTAAAATGGAGCTGATCATCAAAGTACCTCTCAGAATTTCCTTAAAAGTGAAGTTCGAAGGCACAGGGAATGTGGCTCAGTGGAAAAAGTACTTGCTTAGCATGCACAAAACTCTGGTTCAGTCCCCAGAACAGAGAAAGGAGACACTAGGAGTAGAGACAAGTTACATACGTGTATATAAAACTACACAGTGATTTCCAGGACAGCCAGAGCTACATCATGATAAGAGTGTCTCAAAAATAAAAAATATTTTCTGGAGCACTTTCTAAATTATTTTAGTACCCAGTACAATTTACTGAGTCTATGGTTTGGATATGGCTTTATACCGCAAAGGTTCATGAGTTGGAAGTTTAGTTTTCCAGTGTGGCTGTAGAGGGGAGTGGGAGTGCAAGGGTGTACACATGCCACAATACACAGTAGGAGGTACAGAGGTCAACTATCAGGAGTCAGGTCTCTCTCCTAGTAAGTGGGTCCTGAGGCTTGAACTCGGGTTTCCAGGCTTGGTGAAAAGTGTCTTTACTGAGCTATCTCATCACCCAAATGGTAGAACTTTTAAAGTTTTTCTTTTGTTATTAAGATTTTAAAATGTAATAAAAAAGATTTTAAAATGTTTATATGTATTCTGGCCACATGTATGTATGTGTAACACATACATGCCTGGTATCCTCAAGGTTCAGAAGAGTGTGCATAAGATCCTCTAGAACTGCAGTAACTGACAACTGTGAGCCCCCATGTAGGTGTTGGCAATCAAACTCAGGTCTTTTGCAAGAGTGGCAAGTGCTCTTAACCACTGAGCCATCTGTCCAGCCCCAGTGGTAGAACTTGTAAGAGGTGGGGACTACTAGGAGGTCAAGTCCCTGGGGACACCATCCTCAGAAGGGTCTACCGAAGTGGTTAAATTACTAAGACAACACTCTTAGAAGGGATAACGCTGCTTCAGGGTGCATCCATTCTCCGAAGAGGAGACTATTAGGGAAAGTGAACCGCACCCCTGCATCTATCTGGTTTCCCTTCTTATCTGATGATTACTTTCAAATACACTCTTATCGTTGTGAAGCCATCTCTTGTGAGGCCATCCCCAGAGCTGACCAGACGTGAGAGCTTGTGAGGCCATCCCCAGAGCTGACCAGACGTGAGAGCCACGTTTGTAAGACTTCCAGATTCATGAACTAACAAAATTCTTTTCTTTTTGTATTATCCAGCCTTGAGCATTTTGTCATAACAGAAAAATGACTAATACAAGGCTGGGCATGGTGGCATATGCCTTTAATCCCAGCATTTGGGAGGCAGACACAGGCAGATCTTTTTAGTCTGAGGAGTTCCAGGTCAACCAGGGCTACCATTGTGAGACTCTTTCTTAAAACAATAATTACAAAGATGAAAACAAAACCAGTTAAAGTTATACAACCATCGAAACAAATGAAACAAGCATGGAATTAAAGTCTTCCCTTTATATTATTTATAACTGCTCAAATGTACACTACCAGAAGGGTGATATATTGATTTGATTTACTATTACTAAGAAAATTGTAAGCCACCAAAACATGGACACATTTATAAAAACAGGAAGAAGAAATCTAAGGCAGAATTTATTCTGATGATAGTTATGTAAGAAGCATGAATCTTAGTACTGTATTTTTAGCCACCATTCAGCCAAATGTACTAACAGTCATTCTGAGCATCCAAATGAAGACAAGAAAAGGAATTTGCTTCAAAACTTCTGAGACTCTTTTTAAATTTTTTTTTTTGGATTTTATTCAGGCATAATATCTATCTGGCTAAAAGAAAACTAATGACAGAATAGCTTCAATTTATATAAGAACATTTCACTGATTTCACATATGTAAGCACCCATTTTATCTGGCTTGTCTCACATATGCATGTGTATACACACGTGTCACAGATGGCTTAATTGTAAGATTTAAGATCTTACCACAAAAAGACAATAAAATTAAATGTCAAAAACCATTCAATTTATTTCTCTTATCTTCATGCTTATTCCACCTTCAAAGTGTTACAATATTGGGGGAGAGGAAGGACAAGATATGACATACTTTTACTGACTTACAATACAGCAATTCAACAATTCTAAAAACTTATTTTGTTAAAAGCACTTTCAGCAAAAGTTTATTAGAACCATCTACATACTTGAATGAAGTTGACATCTCAACTCAACTTTCTGAAATAATTATGACTGCTCAAGAAGCCTAGATATTATTGAATAGTAGCTTCACATCTTTTATTTTTTTTTAGGAATTCTTATAATAGAATGTTAATGGATGGGAGCATGAAATGGTATATAAAATTAGCCGGGCGGTGGTGGCGCATGCCTTTAATCCCAGTAACTCAGGAGGCAGAGACAGGCGATCTCTGTGAGTTGGAGGCCAGCCTGGTCTACAAGAGCTAGTTCCAGGACAGGCTCCAAAGCTACAGAGAAACCCTGTTTCGAAAAACAAAACAAAATGGTTTACAAAATTATATATAAATACATATATTTGTATTTCCTGATTTAGGCCCCAACTTTCCTGAGGGCTTTCAAGGGGTTTCATGGTCTCAAAATAGTTTGAAAACCATTCTGGATCTCACGGATTAGTCTAAGAACAATAATTACACCCCAGGTTAGTCATTTATTAAAAACAAAGCATTCCTTCCATAGAAACTAAGGTTCACAAACTTCATGGCTTTCCCAATTCCTACCACATACCTGGCATCAACACAAATGTTTCAAATTAGCTACTCCATGAATCATGCTGCTTGTCAATATTTAACTCACGTTGAAGCAACAGAGAAATAATAGCATCTCTACCACAGCTATAAGGCTCACCTGCAACAGTGGTAATACACAGCTGACCTAAAACTTTTTCCTTCAATATTTATTTTTTATAATAATTACAAGTTGTGTCTATTTTTCACCTACTTTGCTAGCTGAGTAACCAATCGACAAACCGCCCAATCCTTTTATATCACAGTCCCTGCTTCCAGTATCTCAAATAAAACCCATCTCGGTGTAACAATGGAAATAGTCTCTTCCTTAGCCTGGAAATCCAAAAGGCATTTGTCCTCAAAAAACATCAGACACAATATTCCAAAATCAAAGTGTCATGACCTTTTAAAGTAATAAAAAAAAACTATGCTTCCTACAGAAAGAAAAAGGTAAAACTTCAAATTCATATTTAAGGCTCTGAAATGATATTCAGGCTAAAACCCAGAGTTAAAGAAAAATCAGAGGTTGGGAGGAAAAAAGAAATCACCGCTATTCATATTTCAAATCACGACAAATTCAAGCGCGGCCACTTTCAGCTTCTTTACTACCTGCTGCTTAAAAATCTATCTTCTCCATAGAAATAATCAAATAATCCTTTTATGTATTTTAAAATTAATTTCCAATGTTCCTACTAAGCAGGCGTGACTTTTTAAAACATGATTATTTTAGGAAAAGACTAGCTCCATTCATAAGCTACATCTAAACCTGAGAAGGGAAATACGTTTTTTCCCCCTCAACCTTAAAAAAAAAAGGCAAAGAGTCCATGAAAGAACACTGCTGCCACGTCTCCCCCCTCCCCCGCTCACGGAGCCGCTAGTCCATCCCTCCAGAGCGCATTCCAAGGAAAAGTCCAAGAGCCACAGCTCTCGGAGGAACAGTTAAGTTGAAAGAACTGGCGAGTCCCTTTTAATTTTTTTTCCCCCCAGGTTCTAAAAGAGGACCCAGTAGCTTCTCCGTTTCTCTCTTTGGGAGGCTCTGCCCCATAACCAACGGTGCAAACATCCAAGAGTCCTCATTCCGTGCGGCCCTCTGAAGATGTTAGCGTTCTAAAAGCTGCATTTGTATGAAGTTCCCACTCTTGAAACAGTCTCCTATTTATCGTACCATCCTTCCTCCCCCTACACTTACACACACACACACACACACAATCACAAAACTCAAATTAAAATGCTCACACAACCATGGAAGGTTTGACTGAAATGGACTGACTTTTCGACCCTACAAGGGGAGGGTCAGGGGGTGAGCGGAACGAGAGGAGGGGAAGAGAAGGACGAAAGGGAGGGAGGGAGAGAGACGGATTCACGCGCCCTTAAATGATTCCCGGGGATGAAGAGGAAGGAAGAAGCCAGCTTCCCCAGCTGTGTGAATGACAATGACAGCAACTTCTCCGCTCCAGCAGCTCACGTCCCCGGGCTATGTCTAACTGCTGAGGCAGCACCGCGACGCGCCACAGACAAGTTCAGTCCTAACTTTTGAGTAGGTCCCACTTCCCAGCTTCACTTTGCAAAAGTTAAAAAGAAAAAGGCGGGGTGCCTCAGCCCCAGCCGCAAGCTTTCTCCGATGCCACATGCTAACCATCTGCCGCTGTGGCCACCCAGACCCCCGCCCGCCCTCGCCTTCCCCCAACTTTGTAGGGAGGACCAGCACCGCGCGCGACCCAAGTCAACAGGGAGGCAGGCTGCCCGGGATGGAACATTCAAGAAGGTCCTAGTCCTGGGGCGGGGCAGAAGCTGCTGCAGTCCTAGCCAGAGGCAGGACGGGGGCGGCGAGGGAAGCCAGGCGAGCGGCGGGAAGGTTGGGCCTCGGGGGTGCGGGGCCGAGTCCCCCTCGGAGAGACCCGGGGGCGGCGGTGGGAAAAGGCAGCAGAGCCCCCGCCGCCCAGGGCGAGGGGGTCCCCGGCTGCCCGCGGGGAGGCCGGCGTCGGTCCCCAAGGTCCGAGGAGAGCCTCACCTGGACAGCGGGCCGTGCGTGAGGGCGGCGACAGCTCGGGTCCGGTTGGTCCTGTCTGGTCCCGTCGCCTGCGCTCCGGTGGCTACCTCCCCGCTACCCTCTGCCTGCTGGCGGTGCGACTGGGCGACAGAGGGAGCCCGTCAGCCCTTTTATAAACCCCAGGCCTGCGCCGGCGCGCCGGGGAAGGGACGGCCGCAGCCCTCGCTACGTGCGTTCGGTCACACCAGCGCCCTCGCCACTGCGCAGGCGCGCGCCGCCGGTCTCCCACCCACCCGGAGTCGCCCCGGCCCGAGGAGTTCCAGGCCCAGGCAGGCCCACGCGAGGACGCAGTGCGCCTGCGCAGAGCTCCCGCCACGCCGCCGTTACCGTGGTTACCACATTTCTCCCCCCCCCCCCCCCTCAGTTCCTGGTTCAATTTAGCGCCTTCGTTTCAGGGTCAGCGTTCTGTCTCCGAGCGTCGAAGTCTTCAGAACGGACGTGTGTAGAAAATTAGGAGAGGCCTATAAGAGTGTAGAAACCAACGCGGAGTCGTAGAGAAGGAAATGAGACGGTGCGTCCCGGCAAGCGGTCGGGGCTCTCTTGGCCCATACGGCTTTTTGGGTTGATAAATGCCTATTTACGCGTTGAAACACGAGGATTTCGCCCTGTCTCCCACTTGTATACTTAATCAGCGAATAATAGATTGAAGTCGAGCATCATCTGGGTTTAAATCCCGACCCAGTTTTGTATAAGGTTGGGCTTTAGCCTGCCTGTATCTTAGGCTCTACATCTGCAAAGGAATATCGTATTATTTATTATCTGTCTCCTAGGATGTCTGCAGAATTAAACACGATATTGAATGAAAAAGCGCTTACTTAGCACATGCCTGGGATTCAAGGAGAACTTGGAAAGTTACATAATGGGAGCAGGGTTGTGCCAGACTGTTAGCTTTTGAGCATTTGCCGACCATGGAAGAAGGCCTTAGATTTTGTTACGTACACCCAGACAAACCCACACAAAACAAACGAGCATCAACAACAGTAAAACAGTTTGAGATATGGCATAACCGCTAAGAGTTAGGTTCCCAGCACCCATGTGGGGCCACTCACAGAGGCCAGTAACTCCCGCCCCAGGGGATCTAACACCTCTGCGCCTTCAAGAGCACTTGTATTTACCCACACAACTCGCACACACAGTTAAAATTAATAAAAGTAAATCTTTAAAAACAAAACACGGTTGAGCATGCTGTCAGAGGCACTAATTGTTGTGTTTGACCTTAGTCCTGGTTTTAAAGAAAGCCTAAGAAGTGGAAGAAAGGACAATGCGGGAGATAATTTACCTGTCAATGAAAGAATAACTTCCCTAAGACTTGTTATTCATTAAAAACTGTCTGTAAAGTTCTCCTTGTTTGCTAAAGTATGGAACTGATTGACACTTATCTGGGAGGTGGCCTTGACTGGGGAGATAAAGTACTCCAGGCACCCAAAAGTAATGGTTTCTGAATTTGTGGTTCTGCAAGTCTAGTCAGGGTCAATAATTTTCGTAGGAAGGTTTTGATTCTTTCACTCCAATGACAACACAGCTGAATTTTCCAGAGACTACAACACCTTTGCCATAGTTTAAGGGTAGAGCATATCCCAACCAAGCCAGAAGTAAAAGAATTTACAGAAATCAAAACAAAAATATCGAATTGATACTTTTAAATGTTTTATAACAAAAAGCTATTCTTTTAACTTGTAATATAATTGTTTTAAGATATATTAATAAAAGTATTTTACATGACTTTTTCACTACAGTAAATACTGACAGATATGATCCATATAAAAGCTCCTGTAATTCTTAATATGTTTTATGAGTCAAGGGCCAAAAAATGTCTCTCCAGACCCTGAGGTCAGCTGGAAAAACTTCACTTTCAGGAATTTGCCTTAGCAGTGCTTTCTTCCATGACCCTAGAAAGGGTCTTAGCAACATGTCTACATGACCGTATACTTTTATAAACTTTGTAAAAAAGTAAGATATTTTTACTGTTCTCGTTCATCCTCCTCAGTGACTTCCTCTCTTCCTCTTGACTAAAGGTGTTGGAGTAGCTGGCAGGCATCTAAAAATTTTTTGCTAAAATTGAACTAGGGTAACATTTGGTTTGAGTTTAGTAAGATTTATTTTTGTAGCCTGGAGCCTCTTTTCTATGTGGTTAGGATATTGCCAGCTGTCCCAAGCTTCCAAGAATACTCTCCCCACCCATTGTGCCAGCCCTCCCGGTATTATGAAAGAAAGGTGTAAGACCAGACCTCTTATCGGTACGTGAATGGATGCTTTGTTCTAGAGTCAAAAATGTGTGACCTGGAATGTGCACCTCAGTAGCAGATTGCTTGGCAGCTTGTGTGATGCTATTGGTTCAGACCTCAGCACTGCAAAAAGAAAATAATAAAAATGGGAAGATAGCGGAGGAAAAGCAGGATTGAAATTAAGGGAGCATGAAGCTGATCTATGGCACTTTCTCCGTGTATGTGTGTGACTTTATTTTTATTTGGGTTTTTTGAAACAGGGTCTCACACTATAGGCTACGATAATGGAAAGTTACTATGTAGCTAGCCTCAAAATTGTGATACTCCTCTGCCTCAGTCCTTAAATTGGCAAGTTCCTTTTAATTTTTTTCAGATCAGTTCCTAAAAGAGGACCCAGCAGCTTTTCCATTCCTTTCTGTGGGAGGCTCTGCCCTCTAACCAATGGTGCAATAATCCAAGAGTCCTCATTCCATGTGGTCTGCTTAAAATGTTAGGGCTGGGATTACAGGAGCTGCCACCAATCGGGCTTGGTGGGTACTATTTTAAGTTAAAGATTGAATGTTTATCAGTGCATAGTTTAAAAGGACGTCCCCTCCTTTTAGATTTTAAAAGATGGCAAACTAGAATGCTGCCCGTTTGGAGAAATCTGATGTGCCCCCAATTTTTTCAGTCATTAGAGTAAACAAACTGTTGGTGATGTCTCCAGGTTTAATGACAATCCTAGAGTTTATATGATGTTATCAAGATGTTCTAAATGGGCTAGTTATAAGCACTGGCTGCTCTTTCAAAGGACTTGGGTTTGACTCCTGGCTCCCACAGATCAGTTCCGGGTGGTGGCTCACAATGACAGTGACTCCAGGGGATCCACCACCTTGTCTGGGTCTCCAAGGACAACAGACAGGAACTGTGTGCGCAGAATGCACACAATTCTAAACTATCTCTATAGAAACCTTTCGCCACTTATCACATTAGGAGACAAAGAGACCAGGCAGTGGTGGTCCAAGCATTTAATCACAACCACAAGGGAGGGTGGATCTCTGTGAGTTCAAGGTCAGCCTGGTCTACAGAGAGAGTTGCAGGCTAGCCAAGGCTATATAGAAAGACACTGTCTCAGAGAGAGAGAGAGAGAGAGAGAGAGAGAGAGAGAGAGAGAGAGAGAGAGAGAGAGAGAGAGAGAGAGAGAGAGAGAGAATATCAAGGGGAAAAACAATAAAGAAAATCAATACAAATGTGTGCCAGGCAATTAATTTCAAAACTGCATTTTGCAGGTGTGGTGGCACTTTCTGTAATCTTAGCCTTGAGGGGGTTAAACCAGAAGAGTGAGAATTCAAGACCAGCCTAGGCTACTTAGTGAGAGTACGGCTCAAAGGTCTTTTCTTCTTCAGCTTGATGATGGTGGAGAGGATGATTGTCTTAGGGCACTGATGGCTGCTGTGACAATACCTGAGGCTGAGTAGCTCATAACTAAAAGAGGCCGATTTGGGCTCACAGTTTTGAAACGCTTAAGCACAAAATCAACTGGTTATAGTTAGCAAAGGCCTCATGTGGTATCATAACATGACAGACGGCATCTCATGGGATATGGGGAGGGAGGGAGAAATATAGGGAGAGGGAAAGGAGGAGGTGGGAAGGAGGATGAAGTGGTTGAACTAATTCTCTCTCTCTCTCTCTCTCTCTTTCTGGTTTATAGTTTTTTGACACAGGGTTTCTCTGTATAGCCCTGGCTGCCCTGGAATTCTGTAGACCTCTAAGATCCTCCTGAGTGCTGGGACTAAAGGCATGTGCCACCACTGCCCAGGAAACTCTCTTAACCTTGTTATATTGGCTTCTAAAACTCTAGTATATGACTCTGGAGGAACAAAATACATTCAAAATACACTTGCTATTAAGTCTATGCCTGCACAGCCTGATCACCCCTGCTCTGCTAGAATGAAAATTATGAGGAGGATAGTAAAATGCTGGGACCCCTGCCTGAATTCTCCAGCCTGACTCTAAACCCACAAAAACTCTAGGCCTCTTGAACTTAAGAAGTTGGAGATGTTCATCAGTCAATTACTTCTTGAGTAGGATTTTAAAAGTTAGAAATAGCCAGGCGGTGGTGGCGCACACCTTTAATCCCAGGACTCGGAAGGCAGAGGCAGGCAGATCTCTGTGAGTTTGAGGCCAACCTGGTCTACAAGAGCTAGTTCCAGGACAGGCTCCCAAACTACAGAGAAACCCTGTCTTGGAAAACAAAAATTAAAAAAAAAATTAAAAGTTACAAATATTCTTAGAAAGTCTCTTTTGTAATGATGGTTGTCATAAGCAGGAGTGGTTTTAAACGAATAGACCAATAGCTACTCAAGCTAGTCCAGACTTGAAAAGAATCCCCCTGGGACAAGCTTCCTCACTTTTAAAGCAGTCTGACGTCTTTAAAAAGTTCTTTGAAGAAGTGTTACGCTCACAGCCCGTTGTCAGCCCTCTCCCCACCCCAGAAACCATGCTTCCAATTTTGAAATACCTGTTCCTGCTTTTGAAAATTGGTCAATGCATGAACTCCACCTTCTTCAAAACACTCTAAAAGGATGGCAGACATGGTGGCCCATGCCACCAACCCGTCACCTGTGGCATCCATAAAGTATTTGTCTTCTGATGTAGATAGCACCTGTTGGGACCATTTGGAGTCCTGGCCTCCAGCTGCTCTTCCCTGCTAGAGATCTTTACTTTCCTTCTGATTTGAGTCACTGAAAGCTGTGTCAAAGTTGTTTACCAGCTCTGCTTCACGAGCACGTGTTGCCTTGGCCTTGAGGATCAGAGGATAAGGTTTTCACCTGTTGGCCCATCTGACTGATGAGTATATAAGCCTCCATGGTGCTATTGAATGAATAAAGGGCTTCTTACCAGTGACTAGAGGTCCGTATCTCTCTCTGTGTGTGTCTTTGTGTGTTTCAACCTCCAGCCCCTTGCCCGAAGCTCGGGAACTGTATGGTAACGCATAGAGCGCAGACAGGCGTTGTGCGCTACAGTAGCCCATGCTAAATGCTAACTATTTGATTCAGCCTTGATAGATCTCGGACTCCTTCTAAGGAAACAAATAGCATACAAGATGAGGGAAAATATACACATTTAAAAAATACTCTTATTATTTAGTATCAGTGTGTGAGCACCTGCCTTTAATCCCAGTACATGAAATAGAGTTGTGGGACTCTCTGTGAGTTTGAGGCCAACCTAGTCTATATAGCAAGTTCCAAGCCAGCCAGGGCTACATAGTGAGATCCTTTTTTAAAAAAAAAAAGGTTTACTTTTACTTCTTTAAATTGTGTGTGCGTGAGTGTGTAAGAGAGAGGGAGAGGGAGAATTTGAGCAGGTACTGAAAGACCTGGATAAATCCAGACCCCTCTAGCAGAAAAAATAGAGCCAAAAATCTAGCAGAAAAAATAGAGCCAAAAATCTAAGCAGGGAGAGAAGAATCAAAAATCTAGATTAGCCGGTTCAGTGACTGTTTCAGTAACTAGCTGAAGATAAAGTTAGATTATAATCTTGAGAATAATCTCAAGAAACAGAGAAAATACCAGTGATAATCACCCCCTTGTGATTATCACTGGTATTTTCAGAATTTTATGGTTTCTTCCCTTAAACACCCCTTCTTCCAGCTACTCGGGGTCAAACTGTCTACCCCTGTGTGGGAAATGAGTTTCGGCCCCAGTGCACTGGTTCCTGTCCTGTCAATAAACCTCGAGTGATTGCAGCAAGGACGGTCTCTTATGAGTTCCTGGGGGTGGGTCGTGTTATCCCGAGACTTGAGTGAGAGTCTCCCTGCTCTGGAGGTCTTTCAGTACCAGAGGACGCCAGGGGATTGGATTTCCATGAAGCTGGCAGTACAAACAGTTGTGGGCAGCTAGATATGGGTTCTGACTGTTCAGCCAGAGCAAGGATGCTCATAAGCACTGAGCTGCCCCTCCAGGGCACTTATGCACATTCTGATCAGTGCGAGCACTAAGGAAATATCAGGGGGCTATGAGAAAAGATCAGGGCCACAAGGAAACCGGCTCAAAAAGTGACATTTAAGCTCAGGCCCGAATATGTAACTAAGAGCAGCCTAAAAGGGGGAAATAGTGTATTTGAGGTTCATATCATAAGAAAACAGTAGAACACTTGAGGAACTGGAAGAACTTCCGTATAGCTAGAGTACAGTAAAGAAGGAAGGAAGTCCTAGGCGAGATTAGAGGGGCATAAAAGACTTATAAATGTTGCTTTTTTTGCTGGAACAAGTATAATGAGAAGGCACTGAAGTATTTTAAGCAGCAAGTAGTGTATTATTTACTTTTGACACAGGAAAATTTAAGAGAGGCTTTCTTGTGACGCCGAGTCGCCGAGTCACCGAGCCCAGAGGGCTGGACCCTGGAAACAGGAGCCTTTCTCCCATCTCATGATAGTCAAGACATGAGGGGTGTTAGAGTTCATGCTGCAATGGGGGAGAACAGTAACACCCCGGTACTGTCACGCTGAGAAAAATGCCCATGCTGGACCGGTGAGCTCACCACATCATGTGGCCTCAGCAGGCATGGATGCCACTATGGTGGCCATAATGACTCTATAAAAGATAGTCACTTGCTAATCCCTAGAGCCTGAGAGTGTGCTGGCATGTGTGCAAAAGAGCTTTGCAAATATGACTAAATTAATAGTCTCTGAGCTGGGAACGGCAGCCTAGACTACCCTGTGGAGCTAATCTAAATACAAGGGCTTCTTGGTAGCCACAGAGACCCAGCTGTGAGGAACAAAGCAGGGATAGAGAGAGGAGCTATTCCTAACTCCGTTTGGGGTTTTTCATTTGTCGCTTTTCAGGCTGCCTGGAACTCATGGCAGTCCTCCTGCCTCGGCTTCCCAAGAACTAGGACATGATCAATATACCTATTTTTGAATGTGGAAGAGAAGTCATAAGCTAAGTAGCATGGTAGCTTCTAGAAGCTGGAAAGGCAAGGAACTGTATTCTTCCCTAGAGCTCCCAGAAGGAGCTCAGTCTTGCTAAGGTTTTGAAGTTTTTATCTAATGAGACTTGGGCCAGAGATCTGGTATGCAGAACTGTAAGAGAGTAAGTTTGTATCAAGATGATGACTTCGTGCTGATCAATATCATCATATGCCATATCATCAATAAGAAACTAACGTCACTTTTGTGACCTTGACCAAAACAAGGGCAGCAGATGTTTCTGGGAGTTTTAAGTGGATTTCCTATTATTCTTTCCTGGACATGAATGCCATAGCTGGGATTAACTCAGACACTGAATAAGTGTATGTGAGTTTGTGGGAATCAGGAAAAGGACCCTATGATAAATGGTACAGGAGCATTGACCTTAATGTTCAATTGTATATGACTTCATGTATCTACAAACTAACACGCCAGGACCCGTTAGTTATGTAAGAATTGGAAACTGGCAGAATAGTGTATCAACAACCAACATGAAGAGTTAGAAAAGTGGCCGAGCGGTGGTGGCATACACCTTTAATCCCAGCACTCTGGAGGCAGAGGCAGGCGGATCTCTGTGAGTTTGAGGCCAGCCTGGTCTACAAGAGCTAGTTCCAGGACAGGAACCAAAAGCTACGGAGAAACCCTGTCTCGAAAAAACCAAACCAAACCAAACAAAACGAAAAAAAAGAAAAGAGTTAGAAAAGTGAACTAAGTTGTTGAGATGCTAAAGAGCTAGCCTCTAATCAACCATATTCTTTTGAAGTGCCAAAGGCTTTTCTAGGGATGAAACATACTCTAACAGATTGTCGATATGAAACAGATTTCTACTCCACAATAGAGACTGGTCTAAATGCTAAAATTCTGACTAATCTCCCAGTCTTACTTAAAATTAAGCCAACCAGGCATGGTGGGTGGTACATTCCTTTTATCTCAGCTACTTGGGAGCCATTAAAGATAAGCTTGTAAAGGAGGCTGGAGATAGTTCAATAGTAAAACATTTGCTGGGCATGCCTGAGGCCCTAGGCTCAATTCCTAGTAATAATACGAAAAAATCAGTTGTGATTCGTTTTGGATGTGTCTGAATCAATGTTGCTGTGAAGAGACACCCTGACCACGGCAAGTCTTACAAAAGAGCATTAGTTGGGGCTGGCTTACAGTTCCAGAGGTTTAATCCATTGTCATCATGGTGGAGGCATGGTGGCACACAGACAGATTGAGCTGGAGAAGCAGCCGAGAGTTCTACATCTGGATCTGCAGGCAGTAAGAAGAGGGAGCCACTGGGCCTGGCTGGGGCTTTTGAAAAATCTTAAAATCCCCACCCAGGGATGTACTTTTCCAAGAAGGCCACACCTCCTAATCTTTTCAAATAGTGCCACTCCCTGTGACCAGACATTCAAATCCACAAGCCTCTGGGGGCCATTCTCATTCAAATCACCAGAGGATGGAACTGCACAACTTGAATTAACTGCATTTCTGCCCTTGGTTGTCAGGGCAAGACCACCTCACTAAGGAAGTTCATCAAATATGCCTAGGGTTTTTCTCTTCCAGAAGTGTCTGCTCTTTATTATCTTTGAAATTAGCTGGGGTCAATTAATTTGTTCGTGTGTGACCTCAAAGCAGCATTTCACTAGAGAGTCTCACCCAAGTACGGATGACAACCTCCCCATAGCTGTGCTAATGGATGCCCTCCTCACTTAACCTTCCACCCTCTGTACACTCTAGCACTTCCTGAGACCACTCAACCACACACACCATGTTAGCAGAATTACATACAGCTGTATGTATGTAAAATTGCATGTATGCTCCTGCCCTTGCCTTTAGGGAGTCTCAGGTAAGGGTCTAGCGACTCTCCCTATCCACTTCTTTGAGGAAACAGCAACAGAGATAGTTCTAAGGTTCACTTGGAGGTAGTTGCAGCTGCTCTGAAGATGGCAATGATCGGAGGATAGTGTTCTACAACACCCTGACTCAGACAAAAACAAGATGAAGCCACTGAGCAGTAAACAAGTAAACAACAGGCAAAGCCTGGGAGGTGACAGCCACTACCTTGACAGTCTCTACCAGACAGACAACTTGAGTAAAAACAAAATTATATTAAGGCACTAAAGTTCAGGCTGTTCATAGCTGCGGCTTCTCCTTCTCTGTCTTTAAGGTTTCTATTCTTTATTTTTATTTCATGTGTACAAGTGTTTTGCCTGCTATGTATGTATAATCACATGGATGCCTGGCATCCACAGAGGCTAGAGAGGGTATAGGATCCCCTAGAGCTAGAGTTACAGACAGTTGTGAGCCACTTACGGAGGTACTGGAAACTGAACCCAGGTTCTCTCAAAGAATAGCCAGTGTTCTTAACTGCTGAGCCATCTCTCCAGCCCTCCCCTGTTTGTCTTAATCTCCATACTGCATAAGAAAAGATTTATCAGAATTGTATTTATCAATCTTATTTTGCATCTGGAATAGAGGCACCGTGCCTTGCCTGCCTAGTGTGTGTTCCTCCTCCAGCTACTAAAGGGTTTGTGAAGTTTCCAATCTTTCTATTTAACTGTTAATCCCACTTCTGGTTTAAAATGTCAAAGAAGCAGAGTGTGTTCGCAAATTCTAGCACTTGAGAAGAAGAGGCAAGGCGATTGCTATTAAGTTTGATGCCAGCTTTATATGCATAGTGAGTTTTAGGTCAGGCAGTACTACAGAGTGAAGCCCTGTCTCAGAAAACCAAAATCAAGAAAGAAGGGTTGTGGAAAGAAAGAACTGCTTCTATCCTTAAAATGTAGGTAGAGCAATGAATAGTAAAATAGTGTTTGAGCATAGAAGATATCTGAGGTCACAAGATGATCACATCATCTGAGTTCCAAGAGGAAT
Source organism: Microtus pennsylvanicus (assembly GCF_037038515.1). Lineage (NCBI taxonomy): Eukaryota > Metazoa > Chordata > Mammalia > Rodentia > Cricetidae > Microtus > Microtus pennsylvanicus. The sequence continues at coordinate 24,400,728 of NC_134585.1, forward strand.
TGGAACACATGACTTAGTCTTTAGAAGAGGAACAGGAAGTCAGCAGGCATTTTTGTCAACTGTTGACAGTCAAATGAAGGCTTGTATGTCCATTTTGAGCTTCCTGAATAGCTGGTACTGTAGGACCATACCCACCATATGCAGCCCCTGGGATTTACAGAAGGAGCCATTAGATTGGTTACTATTGTGATGAAACACCATGACCAAAAACAACTTGAGAAGGAAAGGGTTCATTTGTATTTGACTTACACTTCCATATCACTGTTGAGCTTCAAAATTATTTAGCTCAGAAACTCAAAAACGGCAGGAACCTGGAGGCAGGAGCTGGTGCAGAAGCCATGGAGGGGTGTTCTTTGCTGGCTTGCTCCCTATGGCTTGCTCAGTCTGCTTTCTTATAGAACCTAGGACCACCAACCCAGGGTGAAGGCATATTGCTGTGATTAGTGTAATAAAAAGCTGAATGGCCAGTAGCTAGGCAGAAAGTATAGGTGGACTTCCAGGAAGAGAGAGGAAGTAGGAGGAGGAATGAGAGACACTAGGAGACCTGAAAGAAAGAGGATGGGCGGTATGTGACGGAACTTAGATGAATAGAAATGGGTTAATTTAAGTTATAAGAACTAGTTAGCAACAAACTTAAACTAGGACTGAACTTTCATAATTAATAACAAGTCTCCATGTCATTATTTGTGAGCTGGCAGTCCAGACTACATATGGTGCCCACCCACAGTGGGATGGGGACCCTTACCTCATCAATCACTAATAAAACAAACAACAACATAAAAACCACCTACTGCTGGCTATTATGGAAGCATTTTCTCAACTGAGGTTTCCACCTCTCAGATAACTCTAACTTGTATCAAACTGACATAAAACTAGCCAGGTCAGACTGTATTATACTCATTAATTCTGGAGTTATGGTTTTGTTGTATAGACCAGGCTAGTCTCGAACTTTCAGCAATTCCCCTGTTTCTGGCTCCAGTGTGCTAGGACTCAGGTGTTCACCACAACACCCAGCTGCAGATGCAACAGATCCTGAAAGGAGGGGTACCTGTTTCCCAAGCGGGAAACAGGGGCACCAGGGGCATACTACCTTTAAAAAAAGAGTCATTACTATGAGGAAATCTATTTTAATTCTTCATTCAACATATATTCAAGTACATACAGTATACTAGTAAATGTATCAGTATTATGAACTTATTGGTGGTAATACTGCTGGTGTTTATGGAGTTTGGTGTATGATTAGTGTGACTGCCCTAGCAGACTCCTTCCTCCTCTTGCATAGGTTTCTGGGGTAATATAGCATTCTCTGAAAATAAGGAGTCATGGATATTAAATATTCAAGTTCTGTAATTAGCAAGGGAATATCTAACAGCTATTCTATCGAGCGCACAAAATGGTTACCATAGAACATTTTGGTGAAAACAAGTCATTTTTGAGAAAAGTGATTCTGTTTAGAAGCAGAATCTGACTTGGCTGTCTGAAAGATTTGTGGAGTTTGGCAGCTCCCTGCATTCTTCCACCCAAATGAACTTATCAAGAGTTCAAACTCACCCGGAGAGAATGCCAGAAATCTCAGTTTTTTATTCAGTGATGTGAAACTTGAAAAGTCTCAGACAGGAAGGTGGCTCCTCATTTGGAGGACTGAGAATCAGTGTGCTCAGTGCCTGGTGTGCCCCCCCACCCACACACATAGAGGCGTGGCCCTTCATAAGCCGCCCTCTTTTAAACGGAAATGTCTTCTTTCCCCAGACGTTGCAACGGTCTGCACAGTGCTAATAAGATCACACATTCACATTTTGACCTTGGAATATGCGAATTGCTCTTTGCCATCCCGGCCTCCAGCTGAGCATCACTGTAATCCCTGGTGTGTTAAGCATTACTGCCTGTTTGGAGGAGAATGCAGGGACAGAAACCACTGCAAAAGTGGGAATACAGGCCAACCAAACACAAGGCCTCGATTCATCGCCCAGGCTGCCTCCTAGCTCTCTGTCTCCCTGCTCTGCCTCAAGAGAGGTGAGATTACAGGTGTTCACCACCTAAATTGGTCCTGCAGTTTGCTTTTAAAGAGAAACATAGGAGCCTCCCAGTGTTTACACTGCAAATAGGCAGGGATCGTTGCCAATGGCTCTCAAGGAAACCATTTCCTCCCTCTATTTGCTAAGAGCTAGTTCTTGTCCTACATAATATAGAACAATACCCAGCAATCTGCTTAAGGCTTGCTAAAGAAGCTTCCAATTTTCCAGTGTATGGTAGCAGTTTTGTTTTTCTTTGAGACAGGGTCTCATGCAACCTAAACTGGCTTGGAATTAGCCATAGGTGACTTAGAACTTCTGATCTTCATGCCTCTTCCTCCACAGTGCTGGGATTCCAGGTGTGGGTCACCATGCCTAGTTTATGTACGGCTAGGGATAGAACCCAAAGCTGTATATAACTGTATGCTAAGTGAACAGTCTACCAGCTAACCTATACTCCCAGTCTTATGTGCCTTTTTTCCTGATGTCCCTTCCCGGAATTGATCAAAGACTGAATACATAAGCTGTGCTCTCCCACACTTGAATGCTCACTCAGCTTTTATCTGTTTGCACACACACCACACACACATGCAAACACTATAGCTGTTTATACACCAATGGATCTCCAACCCTAGCATGATGCTTGGCACATGACAGTCTGCAGTAAGCATCTGTTCAGTGAATGAATAAGCACATTTTTAAATACACGATTATCTCTCTTGAACCACCAAAGGGTTAGTCTAGAATGCAGTGACTTGAGGCTCAGTTTAGGCCCTCAATGGAGTGTTTGGAACATTGCTCAGTCGGGGGACTTGCCCTTAGTTTGCCCAGATTTTGTTCTCTAGAACCACAGAAATAAAGTGTGTTCGGTGATAGTTTGCTACACTATTAAAGCCTATTGCATCTGCACTCATACTCACACATGAGCCGTGCTACAGTGCTGCGCCTTGGAGGCATGCACATGCCTGTGTACAAAAGAGATTGTCTTAACACCATTCTCTGCAGCACCGGCATGCACGGTCACACATGAGCTGTGCCGAAGCACCATATTTGGTCGTGTGGGCATATGTGACCATACCCAAGATGTGCCACATGACCGTGCTACGGCAGCCTTAGCACGCGTGATCACATGTGATCTCCGCCTTTCCTGCAGCATCGTGCCCATGGTAGCGTTGCCATATGTGTTCAAAGTGAGACACATGGCATCAAGCTGCTGCAGCAGAGACAACACTGCCACCTGGTGGCCTGGGTACGCCCATGATTCCTAGCTCTGGAATGTTACAGTGCAGGCTTGCCTGTTTGTACGCCTGCTATATCCCAAAGCTTCCATGTGGTGACACGGACACACCGATTTCCATGCCTGCTTTGTCCCAGCAATGCTGCAATTCGACACGCCATGCCTGTTTGCATGCATGCTGTGTGGCACAGGCGCATCTGTTCTGGTGCATGTTGTGTCCCAGCCCCACCACCTGGTGGTGACAGGGGCATACCTGTTCATGTACCTACCGAGTTTCATCGCTGCCACAAGGTGGCGTGGGCATGGTTTTTTTTGTGTGTGTGTGTGTGTGTGTGTGTGCTTGCTGTATCCCGGAGTACCAGGTAGGTGCATGGACACCCTGTTTCTACGGCTGCTGTGTCTCAGCACTGCCACTTGGTGGCACGGGAATGCCGGTTTGCATGCCCTCTGTCTCCCAGCGCCATCCCCTGGTGATATGGAGGCTTTTGTTTGTGCTCCGGCCATGTCCCAGCATGGGAATGCCTGTCTGCAAGCAGGCCATGTCCAGCCCTGCCATGTAGCAGTTGCAGTGTTTTACACTGTCCTTGTAATGCTATATATTGTGCCACAATATGGGCATGCCTATTCCCAAGTGACGCCACATGGCTGTGCAGGCAGTGTGGACGCATTTATTCATGTGCCTACTGTGTCTCCATTATGCCACTGGGTGGCATAAGCATTCCTGATTGCATGCCTTCTTTGTTCAAGCAGCGTCACATTGGCGGAATGAGCACACCTATTGCACACCTCCACACGGCAGCATGGGCACGCATGTTAGCCTGTTGGTTGTGTCCCAGCCCTTCCGGATGGCAGCCTGGCATGCCTGTTCACAGGCTCACCGTGTCCCAGTGCCACCATATGGAGTCTAGCATACCTGTTTGCATACCTGACATGTCTCAGCACTATGGCAATGCAGGTGCTCCTGTTCTCACCCCTCGTCCTACCTCCTGGTGTCACGAGCATGCCTGTTTGCGTGCCTGCCATGTCCCAGCACTGCGATGTGGTGATGCAGGCATGCTTGTCTGTGCACCTGCCACATCCCGCCACTGGCACATGTTTGAATGTACCGTGTCCACCACTATGTAGCAGTGCAGATATGCCTGTCTGGGGCCTTGCTGTGTCCCAGTACCACTACCTGGAGCCTGTTCCGCATGTTTCGCATGCCTGCTAGGTCCGCTGGTCCGCTGCCCCCACTTGGTAGTGCGGGCATGCCCGCCCCCTCCTGCTGTGTCCCAGCGCCATCGTGTGGTTTTGTAGGAAGGCCTGTCCGTGTCTGTCATGTCCCAGTACTGGCACACGGCTGCATGGGCATGCCTCTCTATGCACCTCCGTTCACATGCCTGCTGTATCCTAGCTCTGCCACCTGGCTCCTGTTTGGCATGCCTGTTATGCTCCAGAGCTGCCATGTGGCAGCACAAAGCAACCATGTTCTCACCTGCCATGTTCCAACACCACTACATAGCCTCCCCCACATGCTACCTCTCATGTTACAGCAAAGTACATCTTGTACCCGTTTCATGTCCCAGCATGGCTGACACACCTGCCAAGTTCCGTGCAGCCATGTGGAGGCCCAGGCACGCATCTTCATGCCTACCAGTGGCTCCTGGCAGCACTGGCATACCCGTTCAGGTATATGCCGTGTCCCAGTACCACCGTCTGATGGCACGGGCAGATCTGTTCATGTGCCTGCCGTGTTCCATCTCTGCCATGCGATTGTTTGTTCTTGCTGTTTCCCAGCACCCATCCTGGCAGTCTGGGGCCGTATGCCTGGATGTGGGACGTGTCCTGGTGCCAGCATGTGGTGGCACGGGCTCGCCATGTTCCAACACCACCACACGATGGTACAAGCACACCAGTTTGTCCACCTGCGGTGCCCTGCAATGCTTCATGCTATGGGTCAGTGTGGGCATTCCTGTTTGCATACCTATTGTATGGACACCTATCGTGTCCCAGTAACCTGGTACCAGAGGCGTGCCTGTTTACACAAGCGATGTGTTATGTGGCAGTGTGTCACACCTGCTATGTCCTAGTGCCACCGTGGTGTTGTGTGTGTCTTCCTGTCTGAGTGCCCGCTGTTTTCCAGCACTGCCATGTGGTAACATGGGTATGATGTTTTATGGGCCTGCCATGTCCTGGCACCGACCCCTGGTGGCACAGGCATGCCAATTCACATGCTAAAGTGTCTTCATGATACCACATGGTGGTATGGGAATGCCTGTGGGTGCACGTAGTCACATACCTGAACGTGCCCACACAGCCATGGGGTGATGATGGCACACCTGTTTGCATGCCTGCCATGTCCCAATGCCACCACAAGGTGGCATAGGCACGCCTGTTTGCACTTCTATCATGTCCCATGTCACCATGTAGTATCGTGGACACATTTGTAAAACCTGCTGTGTTAGTATCACCATATGATGGTGTAGTCCCATCGGTTTGCAACCATGCCATGTCCCAGCCTTGCAATGGGAAGCCTGGACATGCCTGCCTGCACCCCTGCCATATCCCAGCACGTGCTGCCTGGATTCACCTGCTCACACGCCTGCTGTGTTCCAGTGCCACCACACGGCAACGGGCACCGACTTAGTCACATGCCTGCAGCGTTCCAGAGCTCAGACACACCCGCCTGCACTTGTGCCGTGTCTCGTGACGCCATACGGCAACATGAGCTCGCCTGTTTGCACCCATCCCGTGTCACGGTGGTGGCACTGGCGTGCCTGTTCTCACGTCCCAGGGCTGTCGTGTAGTGGGACGGCACATATGTTTGTGTACTTTGTGAGCCCTCGCACCGATATAGGGTGGCTTGACAAGGCATGTTCACGCACTTGGTATGTACCAGTGCCAAAGCATGGCGGTCTAGGCCTGGCTGTAAGTATACGACGTCCCAGGACCAAGGTAGGGGATGCACTCTCCACCTGCTTATGCCTGTGATGTCCCAGCACCGTCAGATGGTGACATGGGCACACACATTCATGCCTGCTATGTCCTTGTGTCACCATCGGCCATGCAGGCACAGCTATTTGCATGTTGCTGTATCCCCTGCCATACACTGGCCTGGCATACTTGTTTGTGGATGTGTTGTATCCCAGTGTCACCACACTGTGGCACAGAACACTTGCTCTGTCCCAGCGCTGCCCCTTGCTGGTGCAGGCCCACCTGTTCATACACAAGCCCTGTCTAACTAATATCGCCACGTGGTGTCCCGGGCACGCATGCTCACCTGCCCGCTGTAGCACAGTACCACCCACTCAGTGCCGGCATACACATGCCTGTTTGAAGACTCCTGCTTGCACGTCTACTGTGTCCCAGCGCCTCCATGTGGCGGTTCAGAAGCACTTGTTTGCGTGCCTGCCACGCCCGGTACTGCCATTTGGAACGGTAGGCATGCCTGCTCATCCCCTTGCTCTCTCCAAATGCCACCACATGGCAGCACAGGCATGCTTGCTGTTGTGCCTGCCAGGTGGACACCTGTTTGCCTGCCTGCCATGTTCCAGCACCCCATGCCGTGGCACGGACTGACATGTTCATATCTATGCTATGTCCCCACACTGCCACGTGGCAGTACATGCATGCTTTGTTTGCGTGTCCAGGGCCACCACATGGAGGCATGCCCGTATGCACACCGGATGTTCACGCACTTCACCACGTGGCAGCCTAGGCTTGCCTGTCCACATGTGTGCTGTGTTGGTATCCACCGTAGGACGTTCTGTGAACGCCTCTTTTGCATGCTTGTCGTGTCCCAGAGCTGCTATGTGGTGGCTCAGGAATGTCTGTGTGCCTACCTGCCAGGCCCCAGCGCAGCCCTCACCACATGATATAGTGTGGGCTCCAACCTGCTGTGTCCCAGCACCTCAACTTGGTGGTGTGAGCATACGTGTTCATGTTCCCGTGCTGACACAGGGTGGCAGACAGGCCTATTCATATACCAGCGCCAGCACATGGCAGCACAGGCGTGCCTTTTGTACGTCAGCCCTATCCAAATGGTACCACAAAGCAGCGTGAGCATGCTTGTCTACACATCTGCCATGTCTCAGTGCCATCTCGTGGTGGCACGTGAACAATTATTGTGCACCTCTGGTGCCCTCGTGTTGCTACATGGCGGGCACAAGCGTGCCTGTTCACACCCCTCTGTGTTTGGAGGCATGGACACGTCTCTTTGCACCCGTGCATATCCCAGTCCTGCCATATACCACCTGGATACACCTGTGTACAGACCTGCCATGTCCCAGCCCTGCGGCGTAGTGGCCTGCACACACCTATTCCCTTGCCCGTCGTGTATCAGGACTACCACATATTGTCTGGGACTTTCCTATTTGCTTGCACGAGGTGTCTGAGTCTTGCTGTATAGCAGCCTGGGACTCACTGCCCATGTGCCTTCCACGTCCCAACACCGCCTCGTGGCAGCCTGGGCACGACTATGCATTTAGATTATCATGCCCCTGCGTGGTCATGCGACAGCCTGGGCTAACCTGTTCACACACATGCCATTCCCAAGTGCAGCGACATGGTGGTGTGGATTAACCACTCTGCACTCCTGCCATTTTCCAACACCACCACGCGATGACACAGGCTCACCTGTTTGCGTACCTGCTGCTTCAAAGTGTCACCCCACGGCAGGACTAGTATATCCATTCGTCTACCTGCTGGGTTCCTGGGCTGCCATACAATGGCCTAGATACAACTGTTCACACATGTGCCACATTCCACCGGTGCTGTGTCCCATGGCCGCCACATGGTGGTGCTGGCTCACCTATTTACACACGTCCCAGTGCCAGCCCCTAGGGGTGGGTGTTTCTATTCACCTCTGTGCTGTATCCCGGTGGAAGAGCAGTCACTCCTATTGGCACCTCTGCTGTATCTCAGTACTATGTGTGGCCTGCGTACACCTGTTTACAAACTTTTTTTTCCATTCTCTTATTACCTTTTATTTTTTATTTTTTTAAATTTATTTATTTATTAAAGATTTCTGTCTCTTCCCCGCCACTGTCTCCCATTTCCCTCCCCCTCCCCCAATCAAGTTTATCAGGTCCCCGTGCTGCCTCATGGCTGCCTGGACACACCTGCCATGTCCTAGCACCTCCCCACAGTGGCATGGGCTCGTCTCTTTGCTCATGTGCGATGTCCCAGTATTGCCACGCAGCAACCTGGGCATGCGTGCTCACACATGTACCATACTTCAACACCAACACATGAGGTGCAGGCACAGCTGTGTTGTGCGTGGTATAGGTATGCATGATCTCACACCGGCTGTGTTCAGGCTCATCTCATACCAGCTGTATACAAGCTCTGGCATTTAATGGCACGGATTCATGTGTTTGTAGGTAACACAAGTGGGGGCGCATGCTTGCTTGCTTATAAAATATTGTATTTCCACCCCACTAAGTGACAACTTCGGTGTGCCTGTTCATATGCATATTGTGTCAGTATCCACCATGCGGCAGCCTGTGAACGCCTGTTTGCATACCTGTCGTGCCCCAGTGTGGCTACATGGTGGCATGCCTCTTTGCACACGTGCCATGGTCCCCGTGACAACATGTGGCAGCGCAGGCGTGCCTGTTCCCACTGGGTCAGGGTTCCAGTTTGCCGCACGGTGATGGGAGCCTGCCTGTTCACACCGTGCTTTCGCCTGACAACACAGGCTCACTTCTTCACACCAGTGCCACGCCATGCCCAGCACTGCCACAGAGCAACGTGGGCCTCTCTGTTCACAGGACTGCCATACTCCAGGGTCGATGCATGGCAGTTCAAGGACACCTTTCCACACCTGTGTTGTGCCCCATCACTACCACGTGGTGGTGCCGGTATCCTTGAATGCCTGGCTGCTATGTTCCAGGGACACCACGCGGCAGCCTGAGAACACCTGTTTGCATAGCTGCCACATCCTAGTCCTGCCGTGTGGCGGCCTGCTCAAGCACGTTTGCACACTTGTTTTGCCCACAGCCACAGCATGACAGGCTGTGCACACTCATTTTTTTTTTTTGTACCCATGATGCGTCCCAGTTCCAGCACGAGGCGGTAAGGGTTCTCTTCCATCACCTGAGTCCTAGGGATTGATCCGAGGCTGTCAGGTTTTTGGCCAGCACCTTTACTCCCTACACTGCCTTGCCGGATCCCGGTGTATGGCCTTTATTTATCCTCATGGAGAGCCCTCAGAGTTCCTGGCAAACAAGGCAGCCTGCCAAACAGGCTTTCGAGATTGTGCCCTTCTTCCTCCCTGCCTTGAGCACCTCCTTATCACTGAATCCTTAGGGTTGTAACTCTTCGGGGACACAGTGTGGCTGGCATGGCAGATGGCCCCCTTCACAGCTGCTGACCAGGATAAAGCTGTAGAGAACAGCCTTGACCTTTGCTATAGCTGTGATAGTTTTACCAGCTCCGTTGGATGACAAGGCATTCCTGTTGACTTTTCTTCCCGACAGAAAATTTCCTGCTGGCAGATTGCTTGGTCCACAAACAACTTCCCATCAAAGACCCAGGAGAGCGGAGATCTGGGCTGGGCGTGGAGCTATACTGGTAGAGTGCTTGCCTAACATGCCTGGCTTGCCTAATTTGGCATAGACTGGGCATGGAGTGACATGCCTGAGGTTTTAGCTCTAGAGAGGTACAGACAGGAGGCTCACAACTTCAAAGTCAGCCTAGAGCTGGGTGGTGGTGCACACCCTTAATCCCAGCATTTGGGAAGCAGAGGTGGATCACTAAGTTTGAGGTCAGCCTGGTCTACAGACTGAGTTCCAGGACAATCAGGGCTATCCAGAGAAATCCTATCTAAAAAAAATCAGAAGAAGAAGAAGAAGAAGAAGAAGAAGAAGAAGAAGAAGAAGAAGAAGAAGAAGAAGAAGAAGAAGAAGAAGAAGAAGAAGAAGAAACCTAGCAAGGTCATCCTGGGCTACAAATGGAGTTTGAGGCCAGCCTGGGCTACATTAGACCCTGTCTTGGGATGAAGGGAAGGAGAAAGATGAGAGAAGATGAAGGAAGCAGAGGAGAGAAAAGAAGATGAGAGGAAAAGAGGAGGAGAGAGAGAAGAAAGAGGAAAGAGGAGGAGAAAGGGGAGGAGGGAGGGAAGGAGGAAGAGAGAGGGGAAGACAGGACTGTGGACACTGGACCCAGGTGGACAATTCAGATTCTCTTGGGAATCTGAAACCTAAATGTAGAGACTCAGCCTACCCAGCACACAGCATCATCAGCAGTCAAGTTGTTGCTGGGTGGTGGTGGCACACACCTTTAAACCCAGCACTCAGGAGGCAGAGGCAGATGAATCTATATGAGTTTGAGACCAGCCTGATCTATAGAACTAGTTCTGGGACATTTAGGGCTTCATAGAGAAACCCTGTCTCAAGAAACCAAAACAACAACAACAACCACACACACAGAAAAAAACAGAGTCAAGGTGTTTTAGGAAGAAGGTCTGGGTTGCCCTGATTCCTGCCTGTCTTCTGTATCAGCTCTTCCTTTTACCTTCTGAGCCACCCCAGTGTCCATCCAATAAGTCACACTTGCTTCTGGAGCCCTGAAAAATCAAACAAAACACCCAGGCTGGGCTTGAACATACTATGTAGTCAAGGATGACTTTGAGCTCCTGAGCCTCTTGCCTTCACCTCCCATGTTCTGGGAAGCCAAGCTTGATCTGTGTCTTAGTTACTATTCTCTAACTGTGATAAGACACCATGACCAAAGTAACTCACAGAAGAAAGAGTTGATTGAGGGCTTACATCATCAGAGAGTGAGACCATGGCCATGATGGCGAGGAGTATGGCAGCAGGAAAGCAGGCGTGGTGCTAGAGCAGTAGCTGGGAGCTTACATCTCAAAACACAGTCACAAGACAGAGAGCCAACCAGGAATGGCTGGGCTTCTGATATCTCAAAGCCCACCCCAAGGGACACACCTCACAGTTCCACCAACTGGGGACTAAGTACTCAACCAAACGAGCCTATGGGGCCATGCTCATTCAAATCACCACATTCCACCCCATGCTCCCATATGTTTGTGGCTATATCATAATACAAAATGTGTTTAGGTCAACTTCAAAAGTGCCCCTAGACTTTTGCAGTCTCAAGACAGATTAAAAGTCCAAACAAAGTCTCTTCTGAGACACAAGGCAGTCTCTTAGCTGTAACCCTCTGTAAATTTGAAAAGCAATTGGCATACTTCCAACATACAATGGCACAGGATACATACATACATATATATATATATATATATAATCATTCCAGAATAAAGAAATTGGGGCATAGTGAGAAGATACTGAACCAAAGTAAAAGCCATAGGGCAAACTTTGACCCATGTAGCTCTACGTCCAATGTCAAAGGGATCAGATGAACCCATACTCCCCATTTTGCTGATTGCAACACACTTCTGTCACTTGGGCTGGTTCCACTGCCTGTATGCAACTCTTCTTGGCAGATATACCACAGCTTTGCTCCCCCAACATCCTGGGGTCTTCAACACAACCCAGGCTTCAATTTTACAGCTTCATGCAATGGCTTCTCAGGGTCTCCACTCAGGGACTCCCCTGACAAATGCCTGGCCTCAACAGCATGTGTGGAAGATTCCAGAACACCTTTACTCATGCCTCCTTTCTGACTCTAAAGCCAAAAGCATGGGACCATGTGGTTGATGCTGCCAAGTTCCACTGCCTGCTTGGGATGGACTGAGTTACATTTGCATAAGCTTTCCTTTGCTGCATAGGTTTTCCTTTGCACAAGATGGAAGCTTAGCTGGGTGGGGTCTAGCCTTGGGGCACCACTCCCATTATTCCATTTCACATCAAGCCATTTTTTTAAAAATCTCTTTCTGCACAAGCCTTGGTTCCAACATTAAATTTCCTGGTGCCTTTTCTCCTCAAACTGTAATATATATAACAAATGTATATATCACAAAAATATATTACAAATGTATATACATATGCATGTTACAAAATGATCATCATCTTTAACTTAGGTTTGTTTCCAATGCTCTTGAATTTTAAAGTATATCCTAGAATGCACAATTCGTGTCATTTCAGTTGAGTGATTTTCATTAGCAGACATTAGAAGGCAATAAATGCAATTTGATGGCTGAAAAAAAATTAGCAAGTAAAAGCATTCCCTTCAAATGAGGTATGAAAAGATAAAAATTGAGTAGCTTTCACTGAAAACCAGTTGGGTTGCTATCTTAGTTACTGTTCCATTGCTGTGACGAGACACAGTTACCAAGGCAATTCTCATAAAAGAAAGCACATCACTGACTGTAAGGGTTTTTTGTTTGTTTTTTGTTTTTTAATAGTTTTAGAGGGTTAGTCTGTTAGACCATCATGACAGAGAACAGACAGGCCTGATGCTAGAGAGACACACTGGGTCTGGTCTGAGCTTTGGAAACCTCCAAGCCTACGCCCAGTGACACACTTCCTCCAACAAAGTCACACCTTCTCCAACAAAGCCATAGCTCCTAACCCTGACCAAACAGTTCCACTAACTGGGGACTAGGCATTCAATCATACGAACCTATAGTACCCAATCCCACTGAAGCCAACACAGCTGCAGACTCCACCACACTGCCACGTTGCTTTCTCCCTAGTGCATTCCTGAAATCTAGGGCTTCCAAGAAAATAGCCTGGATCTGTGTTACACAGGAAAAAAAATCTGGACCTTGATCCCCCTTGTAACTGGTTCATTTGATTTTTACCTTTTTGTTTTGTTGGGGATAGGAATGCATTTAGATAGAGTTTTAAGTAGCTGAGGCTGGCCATGAATTCCCGATCCTCCTGCCTCTGCCTCTCAAATGCTGGAATACACACGTGTAGCCCTAACTTCTGACTCTGTAGCTGGGTTTAAACCCCAGCACTTCCCTTTTCCAGCTAGTAGAAGGGTTATTTAATTTTTACTTACACATCAAGTGTTAAGAATGCTGGAGAGATGGCTCAGAGGTTAAGAGCACTGGTTGCTCTTCCAGAGGTGTTGGAGTTCAATTCCCAAGAACCACATGGTGGTTCACAACCATATGTAATAAGATCTGGTGCTGTGGACAGAACACTGTATACATCATAAATATATCTTTAAAAAAATAAAAAGAAATGCTATCATTAATGTTTATGATTGCTGTGTGGATAGTACTCTCAACAAATATATTTCACTTTTAAAAGTAAACATAAGACAACTTAAGCCATTATTTAAAAACAAAATTGGCTAAATAGCTGTTTCCAGACATAGGTTTCCCAAAATTCAAGTTTATATAGTTCCAATTTTGTCCCAGGTGGTTTGCTTTCCCTCTGATTATTAGTGTTGAGTTCCTTCTTGCCTCAGGAGTTCTAACTATGGCTTACTACCATCTTTATTATATCTAGTTAACCCTAGACACACACACACCACACACAACCCAGTCATTTATTATGAAAGCCTTACAATACACAGCAAATAGCCCATGGCTCTTATGTTTTTCTTCCCTGGCCAAAGGTAACACAAATGACTGAACATCTGGTTTCAAGGTTCAGATAAAATGGGTGAAACCCCCTGCCATCTACTAGGTAGATCACTACAGTTTTCACCCTGGGACATTTTTGTTTGTTTTCCTTTTGTTTTAAAGTTGAATTCAATTATATTTCTCTCATAACTACTGAAAAAGCCCAACTAGTTTTCTCAAAGCATGACAACTCTTCTCGACACAGTGTTTCTAGAGTTATCTTTGCAGTTTTAGTTCCTTATTTTAAGGTGATGAGAGTAGATGGGGACATAAAAATATTGTACAAGTCAAAAGCCAGATTTGTGATATCTTGAAAAGTTTTAGGAAATGCACTCATACTGATGGTTGATTTGTATCTCAGAGGGTATGTGATGTTTACTTTCTTTTGGCCTACTAATGAGAGGCACGGATCTTCTCCCTTAAAGACTCTAATTTTGTCATGTGATGGTCAAAAGCGAGGCTTCTGGGGGATGGACTGTCTACATTAGCATCTCAGCCTCAGGATGCTGAGAGGACTCAGCAGATAAAGGTGCCTGTCAAAGCCTGACTGGATTCCTAGGACCCACATAGTGAAAGGAGAGAATGAAGTCCTACAAGCTGTTGGGAGATAATAATAATGGTCTCATTCTTAGATGGTTGGTGGGAAGACTGAACAAGCTAGGATGTTCAAAGCTTCACACTCTGTCTGGTCCATAGTAAGCACTCAACCACTGTAACTTACATTTGTGCACTGGTGACATCCTTAGTGCCACTAATTACCGGGGGTCCTCATTCTATACCAGACCTGTGGTGGACACCAGCCCTACCCAAGAATTTACCGAAGAACAGAATAAAGAAGATTTGAAGGCTGAAGGTGGTGGCTCAGGCCTGTAACCTCAAGACCTAGGAGGTTGAGACAAGAGGACTGCCATGTCTTCTAGGGAAGCCTGAGCTACAGAGTGAGTTCCTGCCTCAAAACAACTAAAGACTTAACTGCTGTGCTGCAGAGGCATTTGGTATGCTTGGTGCAAGAAAGGGAACTCAAGGCCTTGGGCATGCTAAGATCATCTTCTCACAAGGAGCTAGCTTCTCCCAAGTGTGTCCTTAAACTAAAAGGAATTCGGTTTGTGAACCTGGGTGAGGAGAAAAGTCTGCTTACCCTAACCCGTAAGTGAAATTTAGTATATTCTTGAATTATTAATATGGGGGATATTACAGTGTTGTTAGCCATTTTGGAGCGTTGTTTCCAAGAGAAACAGCATCTATTTCAGTGCTGCCTTATAGTTCTCTCAGTATTTTAAAATGCCATTTATCCTTGTCACCCTCTGACAACTCCGATAGTTAGACTGACCTAACTACTGAATCTTTTTACTGCATCCATAAAGAAACACTTAAAGCACCCGGTATGGTGGCGCGCATCTTTAACTCCAGCACTTGGGAGGTAGAGGCAGGCAGATTGCTGAGTTTGAGGCTAGGCTGGTCTACACAGTAAGTTCCAGGCCAGCCAAAGGTTATACAGAGAAACCCCATTTCGAAAAACTCAAAATAAAACCAACCAACCAACCAACCAACCAAAAATACCACTGGAAGCATGACATCACAGCTAGAGCTTCTGACTATTTTGGCAATAGTATTTTCCAGTCTGTTCTCCATGTGTGTGCTCTCATGAAACCTTCACTAGACTGCCAAGGTCCATGGCACGGAGAACATTAAAGACCCAGCTCGGAAATCTACAGAGAGCAAAACGCGGGCATTGCTATGAAAGAACCTCAGGGAGAAACACAAACAGATTCTGTTTTGGTAAGAGATGCCAGGTTGCCCTCCTTGGAAAAGGATTTTAAAAACAAAGGCTATGGCTTTAGCGATTTGACTCTGATGGTTAGAAAGAGCATAGAGAAACGGTATTGAAGTCATAAATGAGCAAGCCACTAAATAAACAAGTCATTCCGCCTCCCTCAGCCTGCTGTGTCCGTCGTGAAATGGAAATAATGCCAGCATCATAGGGCCATTATGAAAAGCGGAATTAGCGTCCATAAAAGCATGTATGCGGTTGCATGTGGGAAAACAATTGCTGTCCATCTCTCCTTACAGACACACCTGATGGTGTGTCAGGAAGTGAAAACGAAAGAAAACCCAGTCTGTCGACTTGCTACATTTTACACTTCAATCCCAGATTGGACAGAAAAGTAAAAACCAAACATAACCCCTAGCAAGCCACCCAAATTCAAGGTTTGGCACCAGAATAGACATCCACAGTATCGACAGCGAATTGGCCTCACAAATCTCAAAAACACTTGTCATCTCCAATTTAGAAGCAGCAACATAAAAACCCAGCTGTAGCCGTGGCTAACCTAGGGAAGGTGTGTAAATGTCTTACCTACCTGGTGGAGATGATAACGCAACTAAAATGGCCCCTCAATTAATTCCAATTTGTCTGTAATAATAAAGGGGTTTTCTCATTCTAAATACACGCTGGGTAAAGAACGTCAAAGTGAGAATTTGACATCAGTGCCTCTCTCACGGTGCGACTGGCTTTCTCATGATCCAAGCTCAGATGTCAAACATTGCTTACATGCCCAAAGGAACGCTGGGAAGCAGTCAGGGGCTTTTCATCTCTCTTCATCAAAGATTCAGGATCATTCTTCATTTGGCTATTTGACCATATCTGTCTCTCCATGCTCTCCTCCCTACAAGAGAACCCCGAGGAATGATGAAGAGGGAGCGTTTTGAACAGTTATAGTGATGGCTAGTTAATTTAGTGTTCTAGCTTGTAACTTGAGAGTTTGGGATTTGATTAGGGTGATTTAATAATCCAGACCCTGGCTGAATTTCCTAACTATGTAACAAGAAAGATGGGTATCTAACACTCAGAAATCTCACTGAGGGGGCACTGATCAGAAATCAAAAGAAAAAACTCTGTATACCTATTTTGCAGAAAGAAACTTTTTTCCCCCTTTTCATTCCTTTTGGTTTTTTGAGACAGGGTTTCTCTGTGTAACAGCCCTGGCTGTCCTGGAACTCTCTTTGTAGACCAGGCTAGCCTCAAACTCACTGAGTTCTCCTGCCTCTGCCCCCCAAGTGCTGAAGTTAAAGGTGTACAACACCATACCTGGCTAAGAAACATTTTTAAATACAGAGACTAGCATAACAAAGAAGACGGCATTCCAAACTTCTGTCTGAATATAAAATCGAGCCCGGGGCTCAGGATGTGACTCAGCAGCTGGGAGCACTGGCTGCTTTTTCTGAAAACCTGGGTTTGAGTCTCAGCACACTCAGAGGTTCACAGCCATCTGTATCTCCAGTTCCAGGGGCTCCAGGGCCCACTTCTGACCCTCAAGGGCATTGCACGAACACAGTACACAGACATACATGCAGGTGCATATAAAATAAAATAATTTTTAAAAGTATAGGCAGTTCATTTCGTCCAGCTTGAAATTCATATTTAGCTCAGCTGCAAACCAACTGGTCCCAAAAGACCAAACCAGACTTATGCATCAATTTTTTTCAAGCAAGAAGGGCAAATCACGGAATCAGTTCCTTTCAGGCTTTTGACAGTACAATGAATAGAGTTCCAAGAAGTATCTGGGCTTCATGTTGCACAGTCGTTTTAGGGGGAAATTTTTTGTTTTTGTTTTCCGAGACAGGGTTTCTCTGTAGCTTTGGTGCCTGCCCCTGAACTAGCTCTTGTAGACCAGGCTGGCCTTGAACTCCCAGAGATCTGCCTGCCTCTGCCTCCCGAGTGCTGGGATTAAAGGCGTGTGTCACCACCGCCCGGCTTAGGGGGAAATTTTTAAGGAAGGAAAAAAGGAAGGAGGGAAGGAAAGAAGGAAGGAAGGAAGGAAGGAAGGAAGGAAGGAAGGAAGGAAGGAAGGAGAGGAGAGGAAAGGAAGGACTGATGGACAGTCAGACAAAAAGAAAAGGATGGATTTATTTCCTTGAGATACACTTGCAACAATACACATCTCTCCTTCAGTGGGCCTTTGATCGCAGTCCCCGCAGCAAGCTTATGGCTCTGCCCGTGGATCTGGGAAATAAGCAGCCTGGAGCACTCGGTGGCAAGAGGACCACAGGGGACCCGATCTCATCAGCTACACACCAAGCCCAGAGCAGGCCACTTCCTGAGACCATGCAGTCTCAGCTCCTTTCACAGATCTCCCCCTCAACCCCCCTCTCTGGGGTCTTCTCCCCACTGGGGGAGGTGACTGACCTCAAGGTGAGAAATGACCCTCTAATCCTCTCACTGTCCCTCTCTTCCCACAGTGCACTGGGGCCATCAGGAAGGCCACTACAACCCCTAATTTTCTCACCAATTTAGTTCAAGGAGGTGGCCAGGCCCTTTGACGGTCAGCACTCACCCTCCAACCAAGCGCCTAGGTCCCCTGGACAGGGAGGGTGCCAGCTGGGTGGCTGAGTCGCCTGATCTCTAAGACCAATCAGAGCGCTAAACTGGGATGTCTGTGGACTGATGCCAAGGTACAGAGCAGTGACCTTTCCAGCAGAGCAGGGCTCTGAGACACTTTTCCCTTCCCCCTTCCGCCCCTCCCCCGTTTCCCTGCCCTCCATCTCTCCTCTCCTCCCTTCTCTCTTCCATCCCTGCTCAGTCCTGAGCCCCCAGAGCCTGGTGGGCAAAGCAGTTGGTACTGCAGGAACTCATTCTCTGGTGCTGCCTACCAGGAAGCTGGCCCAGGAGGAAGCAGTAAAGGTTAGGATGCCTCAGAAGCCTGGCAGTGTGAGAGGGGCATCTGAGAGCCAGACCTGGGCATCCCATATATATCACGTGAGCGGAGCCAGGGTTCTTCGATGAGAAAAGGAAGGAGACAGTAGGTTTCTGGTTGAAGGGCACTCTAAGCAGAAAGTAGCGTACAATGCAGTAAAACAGAACAATGCGAAACCCTGAAGCATAGCCGTGCCTACCATCTTCAAGAACCAGCGGGACTCAGTCTGAGAGGATGGGTGGTATTTGAGATGACGTGAGCCTCCATTTATATGTTTGTTTGTTTGTTCTTTTGGCTCCTCATACTGAAGCAGGACAGAAAGACAAGAAAATTTCAGGGGACATGGGAAGTGAAAGGACATACTTAGAATCTAGTTGAAGCCACTTGGCAGCCGAGAGACAAGAATTGAAGGCAGTATTTGCCACGATGGTTGCCTCAATAGAGAGAATTTCCCTGTTATATAAATGTGGCTTGACTGTGACTCATGCTTTTGGACACTTGGTGTCCTGTAGGTAACACTGGGGCACGTTATGGAAGCATGTCACTCAGGATAGGCTTTGGGAGTTTATAGCCGGGCTCCACTTGCAGTCCGTTCTCTTTTTCTTGTGTAGGCAGTTGAATGTGATTTCTCCTACTCCTACTACCAAGCCTTCTCCACCATTACAGACAGCTAATCCACTGGAACTTAAAGTCAGACTCTTCCTGAAGTCACTTTTGGTTGCTTTTTATCGCAATGACAAGAAAATAATTACCACAGTAGAGACTTTTCAGATAAGAGTGTAAAATAGCAAGGAACCACACTTAAGGTCCAAGTGCAGGGTCTTTCTCTTTTCCCGTCACGAAGCCTGGATTTTTCCAAGAAATCTCACAAGTATTCCCACAGGTAATAAAAACGATGCCTTAACCACCCTTCCTCCCCATGTTTATGGCTACTACAGACACTTAGCCACGAGTCACCCACAAGAAGCCTACATCCATGTTGTTCTTATTCTGAAGGCCTCTCTCTTAACAGTCATGCTCAAATCTATTCTAAACATGTTCTTTCTAACACCTTCAACTCCGCTCGATGCATTTGGAATTCATCCACACATTTCCTTCTATGGCAAAGTCAAGAATTCTTCGCTTGACCATAGAACTCTGAAGGGAACTCCACAAATTGCCACCGGTGGCAGCATGGAGCTATGGCTCAGGCCCATACCCCCCTGACACTAACAATGTAAGTGAACAAAGTATTAATTCCAGGTGTGAACAGGGCCTAAATTGCAGCACTCAAGTGTGGGGCTCCCTGTGAATGCTATGGCGGGAAACAGAATAGAGAGGCAAGGAAAGAAACCCAGTTCCACACTACTCACTAAGCCAGGCTGGTTCAAACTTCTCGAGTCTGATCCCAGGCGGTTTATTTTTTAGGGATTTAAGTACAGTGCTGCTTTGGAAAAAAAGTTTCCTGGTAACGGCTATCTCAATCCCGTGTTCACAACAAAGCTTAAGGCAGATTAAGGGCGTAGGGTCAGGTGTGGTCTCAGTCATACAGACATAGAGCTCACCAAGCTACCACGGATAGTCGGGAAAGGGTCATTATTGTGACGACCTGCATGTTAGGACAGGCCATATGCTCTCTCTGAAGTTTCTGGAGCAACAGCCTTCACATGAGGGGTCTCCTCACCCAGGTGGCCAGTTCCTAATGGAGAAAACAGTAGTAGGTTTTTGTTTTCTGCCTTAGCACTTCCTGCTAGATAGTCATCTTAAGGTCTTCCTGACAGTTCAGAAATTCATGACCCCACCCAGAGCCGGAGATACATTTGGATCCTATCCTTTCAACCAAAAATTATGCATTAGAGTAAATGAATAAACATTAAGGAAAGAAAAAAGTAATAAACCTGTAACAGTTGAGTCTTAATGTTTGTTTGGCACAGAACTATTTTTCCTGTTGTTTCGGCTCTCAAGTCATTATTTTTGTCAATGCTCACGTTAATCGTCCATACTTCCTGTGTTTGTCAGCTTCCCATCACTGTGACAACTTCCTTCACGGCTTAATTACACACACACCTCATGACTCCTGTTTATTTAAACACACAGTTCGGTAGCCTTGATGACGGACTTGCAATTGGAGCTCTTAGGGCCCAGGCTTCACGGATCTAAGCCGACACAGCATGGTGGCAGTGTGGGGCAGAGGAAACTGCCTCCTTTGAGGTGGCCAGAATGGGAAGGTGAGGAAAGAGGAGAGGCCAGCGTGCCCATATCCTTCCAAAGAGCAAGTCCCTGATAACTAACTTTCTTTTACTTCTAAAGTAACGCCACAGGCTGCAGATCAAGACAATGGTGCTTTACCCAAACTACAGCACCTCCACCAATGTCTACTTTTCAGAATGAAAAATCTTTTGGAATAGTCTACTCTTTCCTCTACCATCAAGTCTGATCAACATTCTTTGCTATTTTTATAATACAGTTAACATACTATTCTGAGGTTGGGATTTGGAATATGAACAGAAGTCTGATGAGATAAACTCATATAAAATTAAGAAAAAAAAAATCTCCCGTAAGTACAACCCTAGCCCGCCCCACTTCTGCTTTTCACTAAGGAAAACCCAACGTATCTATGACATTACAGTACTTTAAAATGCGTGACTCAGAAGTCGAAAGATACAGTCCAAAGAGGGAAAGCTATGAGGAAACGAACTAGTCATGACATTTAGTCCATGACTTCCAGAAGTCAGAGAAATGTAAACCCAAATATTTTCCTGATAAGAGAAATATTACACAGAGTTGGGTACTCAAGAAAAGCTAAGGTTAGAACAAGAAGGAAAGAATAGTATAGACTGAATTTCCCTCATGTGAATGCAGGGCTCCTCCTTACATATGGTTTGTTGTTTGTCTGTTTTCTATGGTGTGTAAGGAGAAGCAGGACTGGGTCCAGATCATGTTTATATAGTCATGTCAGAGGGCATGTTCCAGTCTGTTGATAAAGTCTTGATAACAGCAGGACCGGTAACTGGCAGTCTAAGTAAGCTGAGCCAAATGTAGTTGCAAGCCAGTAATTAAAAATTCAGAGTATAATAAAGAAAAAGAGGCTATCGGTTTGAGAGTGGTAGAGGGCACAGGGGGAGTCAGACAGAAGGTATGTGGGAGGCACCGTAGAAAGAAGGGGGAAACTGATGTAATTCCATTTCAGTTAAAACTGTTTAAAAATAAAGAATTTTTAAATGAATTACTAACCTAAAGGTAGTTTGGTTTTGTTGGGTCTTCTTTTGGATGCTGACTTAGCTAGGGTTTCCTCCGCTGTGAAGAGACAGCATGACCATGGCAACTCTTATAAAGGAAAACATCTCATTGGGGATGGCTTACAGTGTCAGAGCTTTAGTCCATTGTCATCATGACGGCACATGGTGGTGGTGTGCAGGCAAGCGTGGTACTAGAGAAGGAGCTGAGAGTTCTACATCTTATCTGCCGGGCAGTAGAAAGAGGCTGCCACACTAGGTAGGCCTAGCTTGAGCATATATGAGATTAAAACCCACCCTCACAGTGACACACTTCCTCCAACAAGGCCACACCTCCCAATAATGTCACTCCCTATGAACTTATGGGACCCAATCATATTCAAACTACCACAGATGCCTTGGATTTTAAAAAAAATTGCTATCTATCTATCTATCTATCTATCTATCTATCTATCTATCTGCATGGGCATGTGCCACAGTGCACACACAACAATCAGAGGACTACTTAAGTCATATACATCAAATAAATAAATAAATCTCAAAAGAAGAGTAGGCTTCTCAATAAGATCTCCAACTAAAACCAGAAGAGATATTCAAAGAGATTTGCAAATCATAGCAATACTGTGAAACATGAGAAAGTAAAATCCCATGACCCAAAAACTATAACTAAAAACTAAAAAACTATAACTCAGCAACTAAATTCAAAGAGACCAACCAGGTAAAACATGAGATGGTGGCTTCCAGAGTTTACCAAAAAAAAAAAAAAAAAGACCTCAAAGCGGTCACAATAGAGCAGAGTAATTGAATCGCAAACCTGGAAAGGGAAAAAGTCACAAAAATAGGTTAACACATCAGCAAAATGGTAGAAAGACATATCAAAGAAATCGAGGTTCTGAAAAATAGTTTGAAGAAAAAGCCCCAGTGTGTCGAGGGCATGAGTGCGCACAGACAAGCTCTGGAGACACCAAACATGCTCGGCAGGATTGTCTTCCCAGTGGAAGAAATGGCCATCTGTCTTCCGTGCAGGAAGGCTGGAGGGGAGGTTGCTACGAACCTGGTGACCTTTGCTACCGTAGGGCCATACATCACCCAAATCCCCCAGACCATTGATCCCACATTCTCCCTCCCTAGACCTTTATCTTGAGCTTTGTTTCTCTGTCAATGGAACCCATCCTTAGGGTAGATGCCATATGTACCTTATAGCCTGATGGCTTCTATGCTATCTCAGAGACCACACCAGATTCTAGGCCCTGAAGCTACAAAACACGTCATTGAAGAAGTCACATGTACTTTGCAAGAGTGTTGGTGTAGTCACGCATTAAGTTTTACTCTGCACATGGGAATGGGATAATTGCTACCAGGAATTTTTTTCCAAGATTGTACTGTACTTTAACATGCCTGAAATAAACTGCCGAGTGTCAGACTCCAGAGGTTCAAAACGGCACCTGCTATCTAAGTCATGCTAAGCTGACTGTCCTTCTTTCCTTACGCATCTCCCTGGTGGTGTAAGCATTTTCAGGGGCTCCCATATCAACGAATCAAGTGAAAAAACACAGCAGAAAGCATCACCAATAGACTCAAACAAAGAGAATAAAGTCAAAGATAGACAAAGTTGAGGAAATAGTAAATCAACTATAAGTAAAGAAAAAAATAAACAAAGAAGATAACACCATCCAAAAAAATCTGAGAGAAGATAAAATGACAACCTTTAAAATTAATAGGGTACAAGAAGCAACTGAGACAAAAAATAAAAGACATACAGAATATAGTCAATGAAATTATAGTAGGGGAAAAAATCCCTAAAGAAATGAAGCATTTAGACCCAATACAGGCTCAGCCCCCCCCCAAACCCCTCTATGACACATCATAGTTAAGATGCCACAAACACCAGGAAAATAATATTAAAAGTCACCCAGGAAAAGCACAGCTCATTTACAATGCCAAACATCAGTTTTCCCATTTTCAACTCTAAAAATTGGTAAAACATAAAGCAACATACTTTAAGTATTGCCAACAAAGCTTGCTACATCCAGCAAAGCTATATTTTTATATTGACATTAAAAACGACATTTCAATACAAATTCAAAGGTAGTTCATGGCCACTAAGAAATTCAGAAGAGGCATAATGAAATACTACACAAATAGAACAAAGAATGCCTGAACCAGGAAAGCAACAGGTTTTCTGCCCCAAATAACAAGTTTCTCCACCGACATAGCAAGCCAGATCAAGCTAAATTGAAAAAGTATACCAACAGGTTTATTGAGAGCAAAGCAACTCCCAGGTGGGTGCACTGGTCTCATGAGGACAGAGAAGCTTCATGCTGAAGCCAGGGCAGGAAAGTTTTATAGATTATAGGTGAGGGGTGATGATGTGTCCACCACAAGCTGGGTTTGTGCCCAAGTTTGGTCAAAACCTGAGCACTTAGACCAGGACTTGGGTGACTGGCAACTTTTGGGGAGGGGCGGAGAGGAGAGCAGCAATAGCCACCAAGAATGTGAATATGGGCTTTTCGGCACCTTTCCCTTTGTTTTTTTTGTTTTTTTTTTTTTTTTTTTTTGGTTTTTCGAGACAGGGTTTCTCTGTGGTTTTGGAGCCTGTCCTGGAACTAGCTCTTGTAGACCAGGCTGGTCTCGAACTCACAGAGATCTGCCTGCCTGTGCCTCCCGAGTGCTGGGATTAAAGGCGTGCGCCACCACCACCCGGCTACCTTTCCCTTTGTTAGGAGACTCTCTCAGAGGGTGGAGTTTGGAGAGAGAAGAATGAGGCTTTCTGGACTGTGCAGGGGTTAGCTGGAGGTTCCAACTGAACAGAAAGAATGTATTTCATAAGAGGTTTAAGATCAACAAAGGAGAATTAAGAATAAATACATCACATCTAGAGCACAGTAAACCAGAAAGCCCTTAGTACTAATATGGAAGAAATAAAAGATTAAAAATTTGTCAATCAGAGCCAGGCGGTGGTGGCGCACGCCTTTAATGCCAGTACTCGGGAGGCCGAGGCCAGCCTGGTCTACAAGAGCTAGTTCTGGGACAGGCACCAAAGCTACAGAGAAACCCTGTCTCGAAAAACAAAAACAAAAAAATTTTGTCAGTCAGAAAACAATCAGCAAAAGTGACAGGAATCTGAAAACATCTCTCAACAATAATTTTCAGTACAGAGTGGCTGAACTCACCAGTGCAGGGACATAGATTACCTGACTGGACTAAAATCCCAAGACCAGGCTGAGCCAGATCATGTGTCTTTAATCCTACCACCTAGGAGACAGAGGCATGTAGATCTCTTATGAGCTTGGGGCTACCTTGGTGTATAAGGATATTCTAGGCCATCTAGAACTGCATAATGAGACCCTGTCATTAAAAACAAACAATAAAAACAAGAACAAAAAACCAAGACCCAGCTATGGGCTGTCTCCAAGAAACATATCTCACTAGTAAAGATACCCAAGAGCGTTAGAAACCAAGGAAGCCAATTTATTGATTGAAAAATTTATTAAAAGACAAAACAGGCAATCATAGTTATTCAAGTATCTAATACAGTAGACGCCAAGCAAAAGTTAGTCAGGAGAAAAATAAGTCCACCACATAATAAAACGATTACTATATCAAGAAGGTAAAAATAAACACAAATAAGTATTCAACCTATGGGAGGCTCCCAGTTTCTAAAAATCATTAAATGTCATAATTATAAATGCCATAAACAGACTAAATGACATAAATCCCACCATCATCTCATCAGATAGAAAAAACAATCTTTTGATGTATTTGTTTACTGACTGGAGGAAAATAAAAGTCTTGAAGGTGCTGTGGTCTGGGGCTCCGAAACAACCCAAGCAGACAGAAGAGGTCATACAAAGCAAGATTATTACTGGGCAGCACAGACAGAAACTGGCTGGCCAGTCCCGGACAGTACAACTGACTTGGGAGCTGTCTGTGTCCCTGAATGTTCATCTCAGCAAGTATTTAAGCAGGATTCAAAGATCAGTGGCTTTCCCTATGAGTTTCATCGTGGTCAATCAACGTAGAATGTAAGCTTTCCAGTCCAACCAATCAGATTCATGTGTTCTTTTTGATGTTAGGAACAGCCATGTTTTAGAGAACTAAAGATGTATAATAGACTGTTTCTATGGTTTAAGGAGGAGGTTGGTCAGCTACTGGAAGGCTCCCAGCTTCCCTATGGCATGGAAATATGAGATTTGGTTCACCTTATAGGTAAAATGGAGTCTGAAGTCAAAATGGCAGTATTTAGGACAAGGTGCTTTGACCTGTTCCCAACAAAGTGGTGTGCAGATGGGCAAAGGAGGGAGAAATCGAACTTGAAAGCCAGAGAGGAAGATTTTGGGGGAGAAGTTGAGACCCAGCAAGAGGTGGGTGGGGGAATGAGACATGCCCTGTGGGAGATGGATGGATTAGAACAAACTATAATGACATATAAGTAGGAAAATGCCACAATAAAACCCACTGCTTTTTATGCTAACTTAGAAAAACACTTTAAAAAATAAAAAATAAGAAAAATACAATGTCTAGAATGAACAAACATATTTGTGAGATTGATAGTAGATTAATATTTTTAAGGCAATAGATTAACTTAAGGCACAGAAATAGATTTAATGTGAAACAGAAAGTAATGAGATTACTGATTCCTGTCAATGAAATACCAGAAGAAATATTTTTTAAATATTTATTTATTATGTATACAATATTCTGTCTGTGTGTATGCCTGATGGCCAGAAGAGGGCACAAGACCTCATTACAGATGGTTGTGAGCCACCATGTGGTTGCTGGGAATTGAACTCAGGACCTTTGGAAGAGCAGGCAATGCTCTTAACCACTGAGCCATCTCTCCAGCCCATCAGAAGAAATATAAAGAGAACTATAGTTTTTATTTCCATATAGACATATATTTACATTGTAATTGGATGTTCAAAGCAAAAAGAATAGCACTAGGCTGTAGGAATAGCAGATGTAGAACCAAAATAAACTAGAGTGGCCAGAGGACATGAGGGAAGAAATGGAAGTTTAAACTCAGAAGGATCATATACTATGCATAAAATAGTTTATATAGAAAATGTGTAGATTGGGCTGGAGAGATGGCTCAGCCGTTAAAGGCTAGGCTTATAACCAAAGATAATGTGTAGATCAACTGTAATTAGCTTAAACATATATTGTAAATAGCCAAAAATCCATTGAATTTTTTGATAATGTATCAATGGTGTAGAAATCCTTTAGAAATCACGAAATGAAGAAAACAGAAATTATCAATACAGCCAGGCGGTGGTGGTGCTCATCCTTAATCCCAGCACTGAGGAGGCAAAGGCAGGTGGATCTCTGTAAGTTCAAGGCTAGCCTGGTTTACAAGAAATAGTTCCAGGACAGCTAGGATTGTTATGCAGAGAAACCCTGTCTTGAGAAAAAAACAAAACAAAAAAACAACAAAAAGAAATGATCAATACAAGTAATGAAAGGGGAATACCACTACAAATCCTGCAGAAATTCAGATGGTAATAACGGATCAGCTTGTATCCACAAACTTAATGGAACAGACATATTCCTTGAAAGGCACAGGTTATGAGCACAATAGGATAGCACTTCATCCCTGTATTTGAGGGGATGCAGTAAAGAAACTGCCAACATGGCTGTGCCATGCTATGGTTAAGGTTTTTATTGTAGATGGGTGGGATAGAACAGGCAGAGTCCAGCGCAGAGAGAGAAAGAAGTAGACTGAACATGGCCAGGGCTAGAGAAGAATGGGAGAGAGTCATGGAGACAGTGAGAGCGAGAGACAGCAAGAGATAGATAACAAACCACAGTGAGAAAGAGAGAGCTTGAGAGAGAAGAAGCAGGAGCAGGGTCAGGGAGAGCACAGTGAGAATGGTGGGTTATAAAGTGTGTGAGAAGCTGGGGGAGGGGCACCGCTGAGCTAGAGGGGGTAGAGAAGGAGGAGAGAGGGCTGAGATGCTAGTGTGGACTTGATACTGAGGCAGCCAAGAGGCTAGTATGGGCTTTGATGTGCTAGGTGCCACGGGCAGCCCAGATGTCCCTTGCCCAGAGTTAAAGGAAATAAGTCCTTTTGGCAGAGGGAGTTGCTTTCACAAGCTCCTGAGGAATGCCGGCTTTTCTCTAACTGCCAGAAATCCTGGAGTCCAGTTTAAGCGCATTTCTGAATAATTGGACTGCCTGTGACAAAGCCCACAAAAATCACTGGCATTTCGAATAGAGACCGTACTGAGAATGCAGTGTGGTAAGCCAATTTGGAAACTATTCCTACAAAATTCAACACATACATTATAAGTAATATGTATACACACATATTTATGAAATCAATTTCAACAGTCTCACCTTTATGTATTTACCCAAGAGAAATTAAAAGATGCCCCACCACTCAACAAATACCTTTACAGAAGTGTATACAGCAGCTTTAATCAAAATAGAATAGCCCCAAATTGCAGGACGGTGGTGGTGCATCTCTTAATCCCAGGACTCAGGAGGCAGAGGCAGGCGGATCTCTGTGAGTTTAAGGCCAGCCTGGACTACAGAGCAAGTTCCAGAACAGGCTGCAAAGCTACAGAGAAACCTGTCTCAAAAAACAAAACAAAACAAAACAATGACCAAATGGCCCTCAAGTGATGAGTAGAAAGCACACTGAGGTGCATTCAAACCAAGTGACAAGAATCTTCAGTGTGAAGAATGGCTGAGGACTAGATGGAACAATATAAATGCAATATTAAGCTGAGAAAAGAGCTAGGTTTAAAAAGAGTATATGCTCTACAATTCTACACAGATACAGATGTCCCTTTACTTACCATGAGACTGCATCTCAATAAGACCAGCGAGCTGGAAACATAAGAAAAAGAAAAGAAAAGAAAAACCAATGTTCTTAATACACTTATTAAACACCACAGCTTAGCATAGATAATTCAGTAAAGTCTACAGTTGAAGGCAACAGCTGACGAAGGGTTAAAGAATGATGAAGAAGGAGAACTGACTGGGACTCCTTCCCCCACTAATAACCTAAGAAAATCCCAAAAGCCCATCCTCCCTTACTCCACCTTACTCTATTGATCTCTCTCTCTCTCTCTGTGTCTCTTTCTCTCTCTCTCTCCCTCCCTCCCTCTCTTTCTCTCTCTTCGTGTGTGTGAGTCTGTGTGCATATGCTACATACATGTAAGTGTTCACTGAGGTCATAAAAAAGTTACACATGCTGCAGCTGGGGTTACAGGTAACTGAGCTGCTGACATGAGAGGCAGGAACTCAACTGGGTCCTTAAAAGACCAGTAAGTGTTCTTAACGGAACCATCTCTCCAGCCCTGAGGCATGTCTCTTAGTTGATTCGAGAGCCAATAAAATTGAAAAGCTAGACGAAGCTTCGCTGTGGTTGAAGCAAAATTATTGCTCTTCCATCTCTCTCTCACCTGAAGGAAGCTGTTAACACTCCAGGCTGACTATTAAAGTGATGTCAGTAGGATCCAGAATGGAGTTCAGCTCCCAACTCCATTCAGGAGCACTTGTTTGCTCTACTTTTACCGAGATAGTTTTGGCAGAACCTATGGGAAGCATTAAGTCCTTGTGTTTTCTACTACAAGTTTAAGTATGATCCAGGGTCTCACAGTATTATGATGAACCAGACTGCATCCATCTTAGGTTTGCAAATCATTTATGGTAAAAACAAGCTAGGCTCATTCCTGTTTATGATTAAACCTCTGTTTCTCAAGGATTGTGCTATGCCTCACCTGTAATCTTAACTACAAACCGTTCTGCACTACCTGTCCCAGGAAACAGCAACCCTTAGGTTATGGCCACTTTGTTATGACTACCTGTTGCTATGAATACCTGTTGTTAGGACCACCTTACTATGACTACCTGTTGTTATGATCATCTTGTTATGACTACCTTAAGACCACCTTGCAACCATGTCTTTGTTTCACAAGAGGTTTTTTATGACCAACTTGTTACATTCTGCTTCTATAACCCTGCCTCTTTGCCTGCCAGATGCCCCATGTGGAACTCCTTACTCCTATAAAACCCTTGTCTTCCCCACCTCCAATGCTGACCTCTTAAACCCCACCTTATGGGGAGGTGTCCATGTACACAAATAAAGAAGCTTGCTGTAACTAATTGCTTGCCTTAACTTGGCCATGATGATTTGGGTCAGTGGTCTTTCTCTTCGAATTGGGATTAACAATAGTATCCAAAACTGTACCAACTGTTCATCATACCAACACATGAGGTGGGGGAATCACAACTTAAATAAGAAAATCAGCATCACTAATGCCAGCATTAATCTGCTGTTGGGATTATCTCACATGAATGTTAAGGCAGTGCTGCATGACAGACTTCTGGAGGGGGGGGGATGCAAGACACATGTCTATTTACCCAGAAAGGGAACCCATCCCAGAGTAAAGCAACAATTACACACCTGTTGGTCTTGTTGAACCAATGAGGTTTTATTGGGATTGCTAACAGGAGTACAAATGAGAGGTTATTTACCAGGAGCAGGGATGACTCCAAACAAAAGCAGCTGGACCACCAGAAGGCCCCAAGCACCAATGTGTGTGAAGGTGCACAAGTTACAGGAGAGCTCCTGGAGCTCTCTCTCCAGCCTGCAGAGAGCACATTTTCTCTGCGGTTCAGCGGGTAGACCTCCCCCCTCCCCCCAGACAGTTGTTTACTTCTGCTTGATATTGCTGGGAAGGCCTCTCCAGAATCTTTTGAGTTTCTGTTCCTCCAGACATGTGACCCTTTGTTTACCCCCTGAAGCTCCCAAGCTTCTCCTTTGCTCCTTGAGCTGGAGGGTGATGTTTCAATCTGGAATGTTGAAATCCCGAGAAAAATAGTGCGCCAGAAGCTGATGTAGAACTGCTTCAGTATCAGTTAAGAAATGGTTACTTGAGAACACAAACAAAGACCTCAGCAGAGGAGAAAATACAAAGGGAAATTATGAAAGAGTACAATACAAGAAGATTTAAAACTGGCTAGGTGGATTTAATTGTATAATCAAAAGAACTACATAGAATCGGTGAATTTGCAGACAGATCAGTGGAGTTTACCAAACCTGAGCAATGGAAAGAAAACAGGCTAAAGAGAGTCTAATTGTTAGATTTCTGAAGCTGCAGAGAGAGACAGAAGGCTGAAAGCGACTGTCAGACCTCAGCAGTGAGAGGCAGACACTCTCCAGTGGGAAAGGAGGTGCCTGCGAAGAGGGATGGGCATACTTGGGAGTTTAATATAGTGGATTTGGGGGATGGGAAGTTAAATGCAGCTTCAGGGGCTGCAGACAGTCTCTACTTCCTGGTGTGGTTTGCCCAGACAAGTCCATTTTATTTATTTATTTTTTTGTTTTGTTTTGAGACAGTTTCTCTGTGTAACAGTCTTGACTGCCCTGGAACTCACTCTGTAGACCAGACTGATCTCTAACTCACTGAGATCCACCTGCCTCTGCCTCCTTTAATGCTAGGATTAAAGACATGGGCCACCACTGCCTGGCTAGTCTGTTTTCTCTTTAACAACCATGTTGTCCAGCTCTCAGGATACAGGTGATCATGTGTGACTGAGTTAGTCAATGGCCAGGGTCTGGCTGTGTGTTCAGGGTTATCCAAACCCTATGACAGTAACAAAGGAACTACACATTCCTACTTCTGGCCTCCAAGAAGGGTTGCGACAGAAAATAGGTACTTGAAAATCATGGTCAAAATTTTCCAAATTTAGTGACATATGTATTCAAGAGAATCAGAATAAACTCAAAGAAACTGTGGCAGAGCACATGTGTCTTCAAGAGAGGCGTACAGGGGAAGTTCACGTCCAATTGTTCCATATATTGACTATAGTGGTGCCATATCATCTGTCCGTGTGGTAACATTACATGGAACCAAACACACAGAGACACAACCAGGTTCCTGTAGAACTGGTCAAAAGAAAATAGGGTAAATGAACTGTATAAATATCAATTTCCGGTATTTGATACTGTGGTATAGTTATGCCGGATGCTCACATTGAAGAAGATTTTCCTGGGGGTTGAGCCAGTCACTGCCCTTGTTGCTATCGCAAAAGACTCACAGAGAATATCAGGGAGCAGTTATTTTTGCTCATGGTTTCAGAGGACTTCAGTCCATCAACACAGGGAGAGCAGGAGAGGTTTAGTCCATGCCAGTGTGAATAGGAACCAGCTGGTCACACCATGGAGGCAGAAGGAAGCAGAAGGAACAGGACTATGACCCTCAAAGACTTGGTCCCAACTGTTGTGGCCAGATTATGACCCCCAGAGAGAGACCGCCAGAGAGGCCCAGACTGTAATAAGCAAGGCTTAATTAGCATAATACAAACATGTTTGGAATCCCTGTCTCCAAAACCCGGTTACAGCGAGGTAGAGAGAGGAGTTGTATCTCTTCTGTGGGGTAAACTTTTAAAGGTGTAACTACAAAGAGGCTTTTTGAAGCTGCTTTTGGCACGGGTGCAAAGTCTTTTGCTCTTTCCCATCCTGCTTCTTTATCAACAGGTGGCTGGCTGGCTGGGCTGAGCTAAGTGACCTTGTGCTCGGAATCTCCTGGGTAGGAGAGGGGAAGGCCACTATCTTCCTGGGAAAACATTCCGCTAGGAAATTTCTTTTTGTCCCTTTGAGAATTAGGGGTGAGGGTCCCACACCAACAACTTCCATCTGTCACTGGGACCCTATTTCTCATCCTCCGTTAACCGCCCTGGGACAGCCACACCAGTTGGGACCAGGGCTTCAAATACATGAGCCCAGAAAGAGGTGGTGGCATATACCTTTAACCCCAGCACTCGGGAGGCAGAGGTAAGCAGATCTCTTCTAAGCCAACCTGGTCTACAGAGCGAGTTCCAGTACAGTCAGGGCTATCCCAAGAAACTCTGTCTTAGAAACAAATCGAAACAAAGGCCATGAGCTCTTATAAGGCATTTCATGTTTAGCCTAGAACAAAGCTACATAGACACTCTTAGAATAAATTTTTTTAAACAGGGGCATATGACTCTACAATTGTTTTAAGATGAAGGGTTAAAAAGAAAAACAAAAGAAAACAAAAAAGCAAAGCACTGGGTGGCTAAGGCACTTCTGGCCCTGAGTTCAAATTCCTAGAATCCATTCAAGAGCAGTTGCCACAGCAGACATCAATAATCACAGTGTTCCTATGGGAAAAAGGGAGGCAGAGATAGGAGACTGTCTAGAAGCTCATGAGCCATGCAGCTTGGTATGCACAGACAAACAACAAAGAGACTGTCTCAAACAGGATGGAAGGTAAGGACGGACACCTGAAGCTATCTTCTGACCTTCCCAGCATGCTGTGGCATACATGTGTCCACATACTCGGGTGCACCCACATATTCAAACACCAGGCACAATAAAAATAAAATAAAGAAAAAAAGAATTTTATCATTGAACCTTTTAAACTTGTAACCATGAGCCATAGAAGCATTGTAATAGCTGAAAGTGGAGAAAAATATTCGTAATCAAGAATTGGTATTTATTTTAGTTAGGGATTCTATTGGTAAAACACCAATACAAAGGCAACTTGGAGAAGGAAGAGTCTATTTGGGGTGACAGTTCCAGCAGGAGAAGAAGCCATCACCATCACAGGAGGGAGTGTGGCAGAAGGCAGACAGGCAGGGCACTGGAGCAGCGGCTCTCAGCACATCTCCATCTAAACAGGAAGTAGAAAAGGTCAATTTGAAACCTTAAAGCCGACCCCCAGTGACTCCTCCTGTTTCTTCCTCAACAGCCAGCAACTGAGGACCAAATATTCAAATTCCTGTGACTTATGAGGGGCAGTTCATTCAAACCACCACACTATCACTATTAAGAAAGGTTCTTAGCTGGGCAGTGGTAGTTCATGCCTTTAATCCCAGCACTCAGGAGGCAGAGGCAGGCAGATCTCTGTGAGTTCAAGGCCAGCCTGGTCTACAAAAGCTATTTCTAGGACAGGCACCAAAGCTACAGAGAAACCTTGTCTCAAAAAAAAAAAAAAAGGTTCTTATGGTTCTTATAAATCCACAATTAAAACAAAATATCTGAAAAATATGGTTAGAAAATAAAATTCCAGGGGTATAATAAACATACTAGATATATTCAACTGAACTACAGTCTAATAAAAGTATTTATAAATGTCAAAATTCACTACTGGTAGGGAAAACAAGCTCTTTGTTAAAGGTTTTTGGGAAGGCTGTGTGTGTGTGTGTGTACATACATGCAGTTTTCTTCTATAAATGCACAAATCCACAGGTGCTTAACTCTTACGTAAGTTGTACAATATTTGCACATAATCTTTGCATACATTCCCATACAGCACCAACTTTAATATAATTTGAGTTACCAGTAAATATTACTTACAATGCCCAATAAAATGTTTTTTAACAGCATTATTTAAAACTAAGGAAAAATATAAAGTGTATATATATATATATACACACACACACACATACATATACATATATATATTCAGTATAGATGCAATTTTGTCTTCAAATGTTATGAACTACATTCAGCTGGCTGAACTTTCAGATGCAGATCACATAATATAGCAGGTCTATTGCATATGTAATTATACTTAACGTTTAATTTATATACTTTTGAACCTAACTATTACACTTGTGAGGGCTTCTCCTTTGGAAAGTACCCAGACAATCATTTTCACGGATGCACTGCTCATGTTAGTAGTAAATGAGAATAAAGATATCCCTCCAAAGGGAACAAGCGCATCATGGCTCATCCACTCACTGTAGTGTCAGACACATAGTAAACATGTCTGTGTTGAACTACACATATGGAAAGACGTTCATTATAAAATTTTAAAAAGCAAGCTTAAAACTGTAGCAAGGAGGAAGCTGCCTGTCGGTTCCCAGCCACTTAGCTCTGAAATAATCACACAGAAACTATATTATTTAAATCACTGCTTGGCCCATTAGCTCTAACTTCTTATTGACTAATTCTTACATCTTAATTTAACCCATTTCTATTAATCTGTGTATTGCTGTGTGGCTGTGGCTTACCGGCTAAAGTTCACAGCATTTATCTTGGCAGCTCCATGGCTTCTCTCTAACCCCGCCCTTCTTTCTCCCATCATTCAGCCTAGCTTTCCATGCCTACCTAAGTTCTGCAGTTTCTTTACTCATCAATGGTAATCACAGCACACAGAGGGGACTCCCACATCTAAAACAATAAAATCTGCATATGTATGGAGAAAACCCACAAAATTGTAGACAGACAAATGATACCAGTGGGGAAGGGTGAGATTCCTGGTAAATTTATGTCCATAGTCTCTGAAATATTTTCTATGAGCATTATCATTTTAAAAAACAATGAAAACAAAGGAATGAATCATTAACAGTGTACACATAGATCCCAGCACTAAGAGAGCGAGACGGGGATATCAAGAATTTGAGATCAGGGCTGGAGAGATGGCTCAGTGGTTAAGAGCATTGCCTGTTCTTCCAAAGGTCCTGAGTTCAATTCCCAGCAACCACATGGTGACTCACAGCCATCTCTAATGAGGTCTGATGCCCTCTTCTGGCCTGCAGGCATACACACAGACAATATTGTATACATAATAAATAAATAAATAAATATTTAAAAAAAAACAAAAGAATTTGAGATCAGTCTGAAGGGCATGGCAACTTCTGGTTTCAGGAGAAAGGGGCAGAGGGGGAAGAGAGACAGAGTGAAGGAGCGAAAGAATATTAAAACACATAGTTGGTTAAGGCTATATAATGTAAAGAATATGAAAAAGTACATGATATTTCCTAGAACAAGACAGGTAATTTTTGTTATGAACTATCAATGACTACCATGAATAAGATAGAGAAGTTATTCTGACTAAATTTAACACCACTGCCTGAGTCTTTTAAATCATTTTCAGGCACAAGTGGAACATGTGATGCCAACCTGAAATGCTTGAGGAATTCAGTGTGAACCTCTTGAACAATACAATAAATAGTATTTCTAACTGTGCTTTAACGGTCCTTATGCAACAGCTCTGAACACCATCATTGTCATGACCAATATTCCCCACTGTTTCTCCAGGGAGAAAGCAGAAAATGCAAACTTGGGAAGAACCCTGCGTCTACAAAGAGTGGTTGAAGCCGGGCAGTGGTGGTACACGCCTTTAATCCCAGCACTCGGGAGGCAGAGGCAGGAAGATCTCTGTGAGTCTGAGACCAGCCTGGTCTACAAGAGTGAGTTCCTGGACAGGCTCCAAAGCTACAGAGAAACCCTGTCTCAAAAAACAAAACAAAACAAAACAAAACCCCAAAAAACCAAACCTAACAGACAAACAAGAAAACCAAAGAATGGTTGACTATTAGACCTTGAGTGATGGGAAGAGGTTGGAATAGGGCCCAACTTCAGCATGTATTTGGCTATAACAAGCTCCACTAAAGAGATGTTCCTTGTCCACCTGTCTGTCAGACTAAGGTCCTGTGACTGACGGATAAAATCTTTGCAATGCAGCAATTCAACCAAACCATACTCTCTACCAATTAACTTCATTCGACAGCATTTGAGAGACCTAGCTGAAATTCCTCTGCTTTTTGGAAACCACCTGCTTAATACTGCAGCCAATCTATTTGAAAGGTGTCTTTATTTATGAATGAAAATTTGTATTTTTATATCTTTCTGCCTTTATTCTCAGCATATTTACAAGTTGGCTTTTATTAACTAAATTTTGAATGAATGCTGAATTTTTATTCAAAATCGGAATAGTCATTTCCAACTTTATTGATGGTCATATACCTGCTTCAAAATTGCATATGTGTATATCATATGTTAGAATTCCTTTATGTACTTATATCAGAACCAAATTCTAGTAATCCCTTCATGAGTTTAGGATTAAATCTTTTTTGTTCTTTGTGTGTGTGTGTGCGCGTGCGCGCGTGCAGGGGTGTGTGCAAATGAATGCAGTTGCCCACAGAAGTTAGAAAAGAGCTTTAGGTCCCCTGGAGCAGGAGCTACAGACAGCTGTGAGTCACCATGTGGATGATGGGAACTGACCTTGGGTCCTCTGCATTCTCAAAGACCTCAACATAAAACCAGATACCCTGAACCTGATAGAAGAGAAACAGAGAGAAGAGAAAGTGGAGAATAGCCTTAAATACGCTGGCGCAGGAGACTGTCTCCTGAACTGATTACTAATAGCGCAGACACTAAGATCAATGATTAATAAATGGGACCCCCATGAAACTGAACATCTATAAGGCAAAGGAGACCATCAATAGGAAATGGCAGCCAGACGGTGTTGGTGCACATCTTTAATCCCAGTACTTAGGAGGAAGAGGCAGACTTATTTCTGTGAGTTCGAGGACAGTCTGGTCTACAGAGCTAGTTCCAGGACAGCTAGGGCTGTTACACAGAGAAACCATGTCTTGAAAAATAAATAAATAAATAGGACAAGGTAGCCCACAGAGGATTTTTTACCAACTTCATATCTGACAGAGGCCTATATCCAAACTGTATAGAGCATTCTTAGCCACCAGGGAAATGCAAACCAAAATGACACTGAGATTCTGTTTTACACCTGTCAGAATGGCTAAGATTAAAAACACAAGTGACAGCTTATGCTGGTGAGGATGTGGAGCAAGGGGGGATACTCCTCCATTGCTGGTGGGAGCACAAACTTGTCCAGTCACTTTGGAAATCAATATGGTGATTTCTCAGAAAACTGGGAGTGGATCCACATAAAAATCCAGATATACCAGTAGTATGAGACTGCTCGTTCATTCCCGGTTGCTTAGACCTGAAATAATCACTCAGAAACTATATTATTTGCAATACTGTTTGGCCAGTAACGTAAGCGTATTGCTAGCTAGCTCTTATATCCTAATCTAACCCATCTCCATTAATCTGTGCATCACCACAAGGTCATGGCCTACCAGCAAAAAGTGTTGGTGGACTCCAGCAGAGGTGCCTGTCTCTGGAGGTGGCTACATAACTTCTCTCTGCCTACTCTCTCCTCTTCTATCTGCTTGGAACTCCTGCCTTGCCCTATGTTGCCAAGCTACTGGCTGAAACAGCATTATTCATTAACCAATGAAAGCAAAACATAAAGGACTCCCCACACCATATATTCCTGGGTATATCCCCAAAGGACTCTCCATCCTATCACAAGGACATTTGCTCAACTATGCTCACAGTAGCTTTATTCATAATAGCCAGTAACTGGAAACAATATAGATGTCCCTCAACTGAAGAATGGATAAAGAAAAATATGGTACATTTTCACAATGGAGTATTACTCTACTGTTGAAAACTGACATGAAATTTGCATGCAAATGGATGAAATTAGAAAAGAAAAATCACCCTGAGTGAGGTAATCCAGACCCAGAAAGACAAACATGGTATGTGCTCACTTATAAGTGGATATTAGCTGTAAAGTAAAAGATAATTGTTGTAAGGAAGCTTCATGTTGGTTCCCGGCTCCTCAACCACAAAATAATCACACAGAAACTGTATTAATTAAATCACTATTTGGCCTATTGGCTCTAACTTCTTATTGGCTAGCTCTTACATTTTAATTTAACCTATTTCTAGTAATCTGTGTATCACTATGAGGTCGTGATCTATCAGCAAAATTTCAGCATGTCTGTCTCTGACAGTGACACCATGGCTTCTCTCTGACTCTGCCCTTCTATCTCCCAGCATTCAGTTTAGTTTTCCCCGCCTCATTAAGTTCTGCCTTGCTATAGGCTCAAGCCAGCTTTCTATATACATTAATGGTAATCACAGCATATAGAAGGGAATCCCACATTGGATAATCATGCTAAAATCTTCAAACCCCAGAGAGGCTAGGCAGCAAGGAGGGCTTAAGAGGAAATGAAAGACTCTCCCTGGGAAGGGGAAGTAGAATAGATTTCACAGGTGGACTGGGGGCAGGTGGGGTTGGGAACAGGAGGGATCAGGTGTGTGGGGGAAACACTGGAAGAAATGACTGGAATTGGGGGGCATTTCAGGGGTGAAGTGGAAACCTAGTGCAATGGAAACCCCATGAAATCTACAAGAGAAACCCTAGCAAAGACTCTTAGTAATGGGAAACTTGGAGTCTGAACTAGCCATCTTCTGTAACCGGGCAAAGCCTCAAGTGGATGGATTGGGCCATCAACCCAACCACAAAACCTTTGACCTACAGTCTGTGCTGCCTGCAGAGTGTTCTAGGACCAGAGCCTAGCAAAATCATCATTCGAGGCCAGAGAGACTTCATCCAGCCACCGATGGGAGCAGATATGGTGTCCCATAGCCCAACACTAGGCAGAGCTTGTAGAGTCCTGAGGGGGAGGAAGGTTCTCAGGGGCACCATGAGAACAGTGCCCACAGAATTAACTGACCTGGATTCATGGGGGCTCACAGATATCAGAGAGCTTGTAGGGGTGTGACCTAGGTCCTCTGCATCTACTGGGGTTCTTGTAGGATTCCTGACAGTGGAAGCCGTGTGTGTGTGTGTGTGTGTGTGTGTGTGTGTGTGTGTGTCTGTCTGTCTGTCTGTCTGTCTGTCTGTCTGAGTCTTCTTTTCCTCCTACTGGGTTGTCTTGTCCAGCCTTTGTATGTGTCTGGTTTGACTGTAGCTTCTTATATCATATTGGTTGATGTCCCTGGGAGACCTGCTCCCTTCTGAGGGGAGGTTAAGGGGAGTAGATATGAGGAAGAGGGAAGGCGAGAGATAGAATGGAGAGAGGGGAAACTGCAGTCAGGTTGCAATATATGAGAGAATAAAAATAAAAATAAATAAATTCATTTATTAATCAATTATTAATTATACATTTATGGTCTTTGAGCCATATCTACAATCCTTAGGATTTAATTTAACCTGATAAAACAAATTCATAAAACCTATCAAGAATTTAGAAGGCTGGAGAGAGGATCCAATAGCTAAGAGTACTTGTTCTTCTTACAGAGGATCTAGATTAGGTTCCAAACACCCACATAGCAGCTCACAACCATCTGTAACACCAATTCCAGGGAATCCAAAGACACCCTCTTCTGGTCTTCAAGGGCACCAGACATGCATGTGGTACATAGACATACATGCAGGCAAAACATGTATACACATAAAATTAAAATAAACCTCATATATACATATATACAGCTCAGGTAGATTAAAGTTTAAAAAAGAAAGTGAGTGTCACAATAATATATTATTTTGAACAGTTAAAAGTGATGTGGGAGTGTCATATATCAATCTGTTGATTTCATTGGTTAAGCAATAAAGAAACTGCTAGGCCCATTGGATAGGCCCACCCTTAGGTGGGTGGAGTAAACAGAACAGAATGCCGGGAGGAAGAGGAAGTGAGATCAGACTCCGCAGCTCTTCTCTCCGGAGCAGACGCCTCAGGAGAGACGCCATGCTACCTGCTCCAGGGAAGACGCACGCTATGAAGCTCCGACCCAGGATGGACTTAGGCTAGAATCTTCCCGGTAAGACCGGTGCTACACAGATGATTAGAAATGGGCCAGAGCAGTGTTTAAAAGAATACAGTGTCCGTGTAATTATTTGGGGCATAAGCTAGCCGGGCAGGAGCCGGCGGCTGGGGTATTGGGGACGCAGCCCTGCCGCCGCTCATATTACTACAGATGGCGCCCAACGTGGGGCTAAACCCACTTAAAAAACCTGAGCAGGCTTAAAAATAATGGAGAGAGAGTTTAACACAGATTTTTGCTGTTTGTTGGTGGCGTGCTGTAGAGAGATTTCCTGATTCGGCAACAGCAGCAGAAAAAACGCTGTGTCATTTCAAAGCGTGGCTTCCTGGGGCTGTGCCGCCAGTGCAAACTCTGGCTTTATGTTTGTGTTCCCGCTTGGGATCGGAAGGAGAGTGCTCTGAGACCGTGCGATGACTCAGAGCTCCCCGCCTGCTCCTGGGAAGAAGGCAGAATCAGGCTTAGGCAGGCAGAAGAGCATGGCGGATTCCTGCCGCCATACAGAGACGTGTTTTCAGACTGCACAGTGCTCTGCGTGTAACTAGGATGAAAAGAATTTCTGTGCTGTGTGCTCAGTCTCAGAATTAAAGTGCTGAGTGCCGCTCCTACCTGGTGGCCCCAGAGCTAGCACAAAATGGTACGTCCTCCATTTTGAAATTTTCCTGACTCAGCTTCAGCTGCAAATCCCTGTAGCTCATTAAGAGGTCCTGCCACGAAACACTTAAATGGTGTTGACGAAAAGATGAACACATGCTTTTCGGTTTTCAGCCGTAGCAGGAAAAAAGCTGCCGTTTAAAAATGCCGGCTTTCTGGGCAATCCTGCCAGGGCAAACTCCGACTGTTTGAGGCGGGAGGGCCGGCTACAGAGAGAGGACTTGAGTGTTGTCTGTTGTAGCTCGCTGGCTGGCAGGGACCTTGAAATGCTATAAACATGGCTACAGCCAGTACCTCAGCCAAGAGGCTGAAAAGCTAAGGAATGGACTGGATCTAGCTGGCAAAGCCACGCCTTTAGTCCTACTGATATTGCTTGGTAAATTAAAGACTCTTGTGGTCAGAAAAAGAGATATACAGTAAAGAGAGATTCAAAGACAGAGAAAATTTCTGAATGGTTTAAAGTGTGTTAAAAATATATGCAAGCTGAAAGTTGAAGTTCTTAAAGCAAAAAAAAAAAAAAGAAGAGAGTTGTTGTGTGTACACACCTTTAATCCCAACACTTGGGAGGCAGAGGGAGTTAGACCTCTGTGACTTCAAGGTGTGGTAGCACACGCCTTTAATCCCAGTGCCTAGAAGGCAGAGACAAACAGATCTCTGTGAGTTCAAGGTGTAGTAGCAAACACCTTTAATCCCAATGCCTGGGAGGCAGAGGCAGGCGGATCTCTGAGAGTTCAAAGAGAGCCTGGTCTACAGGGTTACCCCAGGTCAAAGATATGCGCTCAAAAAAAAAAAAAAACTTAATCTAGGAATGTCTCAGATTAGATTCTTAAGCGCCTAGTGATTTAAAGGCGCAAATCAAAAGTGCTCCTGGATAGTAAAAAATTGCAGATTCACAATAGGACAAATTCAGACCACTAAATGAGTCACACTGTTGGATGAATGTACGTTGGCTTGGGAGAGAGAAGAAAAAGAATATAGAGAATAAAGTTAATGGTTAAAAAGGAAAAAGTAAAAGTAAAGTCTTTAAAGAGACAGAGTACAGATAGTTATAGATATAAATAAAAATAAGCCGCGTAAAGATGGAAAATTCACAGAGAGTCTGGATTATGTACATTGTGTTTTCTTTAAAATTTTTGACTGTGAAGGAGCTAAGTACAGAGAGACATTTCATTACATGGGCTGCCAAGCTAAACCAGAATGGATATAAGGGTATTACGATTTCAGAATTTGGGTCTAAGGATATGATGCTGTGGAGAGAGTCTTCTTTTGTTTTCACAGAGGATGAGACTCTATGGATTTCTTCTATTCCGATTTGGTATGATGGACCACGTCCTCCTGAAGGGTTGCTGTGAACATCTTCAGAAAATTGCTTTGCTCAACTGCCAACTGAGATAAACCTGGCACACAGGTTACACCCTAAATAATCTGATTAACGACGCCCCCATTCAGCAGGAAGCAGTTTGGAGAGAAAAAACTGCGCCCATGTTCCCAAATATAGTTTATAAATGTTCTTTTACATTTAAAGGGGGAAATGATATAGGTATGAATAATTTGCATTGGTATGGATTTTAAGGTCAATTTTGTTATATGTATAAATGTTTCTGATGTAACTTTTACTTGATAACTGTTATATGTAATTTTGCTATGTTAAGGTTAAAGCCTTCGTTTTTTTTTTTGTTTAAACAGAAAAAGGGGAAGTGATGTGGGAGTGTCATATATCAATCTGTTGATTTCATTGGTTAAGCAATAAAGAAACTGCTAGGC
Organism: Microtus pennsylvanicus; assembly: GCF_037038515.1. Taxonomy (NCBI): domain Eukaryota; kingdom Metazoa; phylum Chordata; class Mammalia; order Rodentia; family Cricetidae; genus Microtus; species Microtus pennsylvanicus. The sequence goes on from NC_134585.1 coordinate 24,443,181, forward strand.
CCATTGGATAGGCCCACCCTTAGGTGGGTGGAGTAAACAGAACAGAATGCCGGGAGGAAGAGGAAGTGAGATCAGACTCCGCAGCTCTTCTCTCCGGAGCAGACGCCTCAGGAGAGACGCCATGCTACCTGCTCCAGGGAAGACGCACGCTATGAAGCTCCGACCCAGGATGGACTTAGGCTAGAATCTTCCCGGTAAGACCGGTGCTACACAGATGATTAGAAATGGGCCAGAGCAGTGTTTAAAAGAATACAGTGTCCGTGTAATTATTTGGGGCATAAGCTAGCCGAGCCAGGCGGCTGGGGATTTGGGGACGCAGCTCCGCCGCCGCTCCCTATTACTACATAAAAGTGTCTTAATTCAATTTGGTCACATGGGGTGGCACATGCTTTCAATCCTAGCACTCAGGAGACAGGAGGGTGAAGACCCCTGAAGCCAGCCTGTCTACATAATGAGTCCCAGGACAGCTAGAGCTACACAGTGAGACTCAGTCTCAAAAACAAACAACAACAAAAAACCCAAAGATCTTAATTCAACTCCTATGTTTTTTATATTTACACACTAATAATAGATCTATAGCTATGTGCTTAAGGCTATACATTTAAAAAAAAACTAACCAAAGGAGTGGAAAAATCTTAAATCCTTGACTTTGCAGATGCCACTGTCCCTTGTCTGCTCGAGGATCAACCCCCACCATGCTCTTTGACATCCATGTCCATGGTGGCCACTGGACCACGTCTCCTTCAAGCTGTTTGCAGACAAAGTTCCAAAGACAGTGGAAAACTTTTGTGCTCTGAGCCTTGGACAGAAGGGATTTGGACAGAAGGTTCCTCCTTTCACAGAATTACTCCAGGACTCATGTGCCAGCGTGGCGACATCACAGGCCGTATGGCACTGGCAGCTGGTTCATCTGTGGGGAGAAAATGAGGATAAGAACTTCATCCTGAAGCATCCGTGCCCTGGCATCTTGTACATGGCAAATGCTGGATACAACACAGTGAATTTCTGCTTCCCAGGAAGAGTCCCCTCACCTCAGACGAGTGGGGCATCTGGTTCTCTGTTGGCATAAGCTGTGGTAAGCAGCAAAGGCCACAATGACCTCCAGGGTCCTTCAGTCCCTATCAACACGCCCCTGCGGTGCGTGTCAAAGCCACTGTGTTCTTCTGACGTTGAATGTCCAGGCTGTTCCCTCCCCTTCTGTAGCTACATTGTTCTTGTTAAAACTTGCAAGGCTTCTCTTCTCCCCTTCATTTCTTTCTCTGCTCCTGAGAGGAAGCTGTAAGTCCCCATCTCTGGCCTCCATCTTTGGAGGCCCCGTCCTTGTGTCCACCAAACCTTGACACACACACACCCCAACCGGTGGCTGTTTGCGGCTTCCCCATTTCCCCTCGGGGCCACCCGAGAGCCCAGGAATCCTATTAAACCTGAATATTTTTTAATTTGGCTTGTTGTGATTTGGCTTGATTGGGATTTTTGCAAGGGCAGAGAGCTTGTTTTAGGAAAATTCCTAACAGTAGCCATGGCAGCTCTGGACTCCCCCAAAAGGCTTTTCTCTTTCCATGCTGGAGAGACAGCCACACGGCAGTTTCATATTTAACAATAAATCTTTTATTTCTATCTATGCACCCACAGAGTGGTCCCGTTTAATGGTTTCACGATAGCTTGGCTTACCATCTGATGGAGTTAATTCCTCAATTGGAGTTTTCTCTTCCCAGGCAAGTCACGTTAACACCATGACTCTAAAAGGCTCACAAAGTAGAACCCAGGCTTTTCTTCACTTCCTCACCACCAGGTGCAACAGAATTCTCAAAATTTAAACCCAGTTCTGTAACTTTCTGTTAAATATCCAGGTTTAGTCCAGGCTGATGGGTCTAAAAAAATCAGAGGAGCTGACAACAGGCCCTATTCTATCCTGTTTTTTTGTTTTTTGTTTGTTTGTTTCTTTGTTTTTACATAGGATTCTCAAGTAGCTTAGGGGATTTGGGATATCAGTGGATAGTCATGGCTGGTGGATCAATGATGGGGATATTGCTAAGACTCTATATCAATTAATGAAAAACCCTAAAGTTTCAGAAATAAGTCCCTGAACACAAGCTGGCCTTTAAGCTGCTAAGGCTGGCTTTACGACCACACCAGCATTGACCTTGCCTGCCAGAAAGGAATTCAGTTTACTAAAAGAATAGCTCTAGGGGTATTCACACACCCAGAGGACCTATCTAGGAACTCTGGTGTTTCTAAGCAAACAACTAGATTTAGTCACCAAAGGGTGTTAGCCTGCCTCAGGCCACTGTGACCTCTCAATTCCTGCAGCCATAAAACTCACACTGGGAGGCAATGTAGTCAGACTGTGATCGCCTAAGATGAATCATTGTCTCAGACCATCTTTGAAGATAACAGGCCAAGTTGCCAGAGACTGGGTCTACAGCTCATAGCATGTTCCACTCGGAATCCTGTTACATTTCTATATAAAGAGATCAAGAAAATAGACTGCTAATGGGAGCAGATAATAACTCAGACATGAACGGAGGGAAGGTCTTAAGAGATGATTCTCTAGGAAACCCAGAATGGACTCTGTGTATGGGCAGGAGTTTCTCCGTGAGTTTGGGGGTTGGGCTATGTAATAGTCACCTTATGACACTGTAGAGAGTAAGCCTTTCTCCAACACAAACATCCACCTCACGGAACTAACCGCCCTAATCAGAGCGCTGGAATTAAGAGATGAAAAACAGGCTTTAGATAATCCTTTGTGGTTCTTCGTGCACGGGCAGGGTTTTGATTGATTGATTGATTCTGGGTTTTGTTTGTTTGGTTGACTTTGGAAGGAAAGACACTCCCTCACAGCTATGACAAGGAATAGATAGACTGTTGTTCTCAGTTTTCTTACTTCAAGAGATGGCAATGCTTCCTATTAAAGGACATCGAAAGGAGACCAGGACCAGTTGGGATCTCTGTAGTAGTTTCCATCTATTGCAGAAAAAAAAAAAATCAACTTCATTGATATGAGGTGAGACTGTAATCCTACTGGGCAAGATAGACCACTATCCCAAGTTTTGAGCCAAATCCGAAGCAAGCTTTATTAAATACTGGCTACGACCATGGATAGATATTGGATACTGGCAAGGTCCATATACAGGATTCCCAAAGCTCTGAATTACATTAGTCAGGGGTTTATAAAGGTAAAATCTACAAGTCTGCCTACTTCCTAACTTTGTCCAATCAGGGACAAGCATACATCCTGACATACTACAAGCCTACTTACCTCCTGCCCATGTTTGATCAAGTACTCATCCTATGTAGATGGGGCAACCAAGCTTGTTTACAAAAGTGAGAACAGGTAGCTTACTATCTCCCTTGAACAACAGCCCCAGCATCCCAGGAAGAGATCTGTTCTTGAGCAAGCGGGGCTTACAGGGTAGAGGCATTTTTGCTTTATAAATCTCTTAAGCACAATAATTTAAACTTGAAACATAGCGTTAGTCATTACAAGATCTACACCTGTATCTTAAGACTGTGGGGTACACGGCCCCAGCTCATAACATCTGAAATGCCACCAGTGCACCTAAAGCTCAGGGAAAAATCGTGGGAGAGGGGCCAGAAAGATTGCAAGTTTCAGAAGACCAGGATGTCTGCTGAGAGACAGTGTCTTTCTGTATCTGATAGGGAAGCTGTACCCATGAACTCTCAACAGTATGGTTGCCCGAATAAGACCAGTATAATGGCAACAGCAGTTGCTAGGCCAATGCAAAGTGGGGAAATTGCACACAGATCACCCCTAGAAGAAGAGCCACAAATGCTCAATGCCTGAGGAGAGGGGGAATAAGTCTGTTTCCTCCAGGGACAAGCTCCCAGTCCAACCCCAAGTTGCCATTCCTGGACATGTAAAATAAGGGGTACTACTCCTTGTTGCCCTAAAAAGGATCAGAAACCTACGGATGGTGTATGTTTAAATACTTTTAAAGTGTTAAGATGAAGGTCTTTGCTTACCAATGACTTCTTGCTAGACTCAGAGGCCTCAGCACTTATTAAACATGTAATACCACCAGCAAAGTTCCAAATCACTCCCCCAAAGCTTTCTGAACTTGAGAGCCAGGCACTCCCTCATTTGAACCAGGAGAGCTGATGCTTACAAAATCATTCCCTCTCTTAGTCCCTTTCCAAAGGTACCCTGGGAAATTCCATACACCGCTTCCTACTGTCACTGCCTTTAAGATCCAGGACTCAACTGGGGGATGAATCATGCTGGAGTCAAGAAACACTCTTCACACCCAGAGAGTACCTTGTGATAAGACTCAGGTCTCTAGCAGGCTTACACAGTGGGGCCATCTTAGATATACGATAGCTAATCTTGGTTGTCGGCCTGACTAGCTCTGGAGCCAACTAGAACACAAGCCTCTAGGCAGTCTTGTGAGGGGCTTCCTTGATCAGATTATTTAAGGAGGAAGGACCTATCTGACGTGTGGCTGGCGTTTTCTGGTAACAGCCCATAGAAAAGGGCACGGAAGAAATAAACTTGTCCTTTTTGTCTTCTTGCCTTCTGGCAACTTCATGGGTCTCACCATACTGCATTCCTCTGCTGTGTAACCGAAACCTAAAAGGAAGCTGTATCTGTTTGACTGACTAGAACTTTGGTACTGTGGAGAGATTGGAATGTTGCAAGTCCAAGGGCTAATTACCGTTATCTCGGGCTAGTTCCAGACTTAAGGAACAGCCATTGCTTGTCCACATCTGTGTCAGAGCTAACATCCTGAGACTGATATACAGAAAACCTTTTGAAATTATTAACCTTCCAGGTAATTAGCTTCTATCAACCCAAATGCTAAGAATGCCTTCAGATAGCATCTTGGGCCTATAGAAAAGCATTCCCCAACTTGCTATATTGTGGGACCCTCACCCCTTTTTCTCCAAGGGACGAGAAGAAATTTCCTAGCAGAATGTTTTAAAGTTAAAAAGCCCAGGCTAGCTTCATGCTCCCAGGAAGGACAGTGGCCCTTCCCAGCTCCGGAGACTACAAAGCATAGGGTCAGGACGGGGCCATCTGGTGATAACGATGTCCTGACTCTGGAACAGTGTGGCCTTGCTCCCTAACAAAGAAGGATGGAAAGAAGCAAAGACCTTGCACCCGTGCCAACCCCCCTACCCCGACTGCCCAGAAGGACTGCTTGTGATTCTTGCCTTTAAAATAAGCTAACCCCACAAAGGAACTCTTAACTCCTCTCTACGTTGCTGCAACGGGGTCATTTGGAAATCAAGGTTCTGAACATGTTTGTATTATGCTAATTAAACCTTGCTTATTCTAGTCTGGGCCTCTCTGGTGGTCTCTCTCTGGGGGCTGTAATCTGGGCACAACAATATCTGTCTCCTTTATGTACCCACCAATACATTTTAAACTTGCCTTGATTTATGACTTTCTTTGTTCTATAACAATTTGAAACTTTATGAAACTGCTTCCACATTGGAACATGGAATTTGTTCCTGGGCCATGGTCATCCAAAACGGCTTGAGAAAGAAATTATCTTTTGTTCTCTTTAAGATGGGGGCTGTGGTTTTAGTCTCAACAGCTGATAGCAGAATCAGCTTCTCCAGTGTAAACTGTTTAAGACCAGCAGCTCTCCAGGAATTCTCCAGGCCTGCACCAGGCAGGGCCTCTCTGAGACATCCAGTCTCGTGGACTGAGCAAGCAAGGAAGCGGTCTCCCCTCATGGTTTCTGATTCACATTCCTGCTTGAGCTCCTACCCTGACTGCCCTCAAAGATGGACTTCGACCCAGAAGGATAAGCCAAATAGATCGTTCCCTCCCCTTAAATTGCTTCTGGTCATGGTGTTCATCACGGCAACAGAAGAGGGACCAGAGCAGGATGGATAAGAGATTCGGATGATCCTGAGTTACTTCGGGGGCTCTGAGTGGCCCCCTTTGTTCTATTCTCTGATAACTTTTATTTACCTCCTGAATGAAATAATCCTTATACCTGCCCAGGGGGACGATATCTCCATCCGCCATTTCCCCCATTTCTTGACCCAATCTTGGACCCCTTTGATGCCAACCATTCCACATTGAAAATTCTTCTGTACCTAATGCATCCTTACCTATGTCCAGGTGGACAGAGGTCTTTTCTTGCCCCCTCAAAGAAAGCTATTCCTTTATTATTCTATTTTAAAATCGAATCTAGATTAGATTTTAATACATCCTAAACTTAAGAATTGGAGTGACTCACTAACGTCCATCATAAAAAAGTCAGTTTTCCTCTATTTAACCTGGTGATGGTGGCGAATGCCTTTAATCCCAGCACTCGGGAGGCAGGCAGACCTCTGTAAATTCGAGACCAGCCTGGTTTACAGAGTGAGTTCCAGGACGGGCCCCAGAGCTACTGAGAAACTCTGTCTCAAAACAACAACAAAAAGATTCCTCTATTTAAAGTTAAGAGATCCAGTTACTAGGGCGTAAGTAGTGGGTAAGGAAAGAGTGCTGACTCAATGAGAAGAGGGTAGAGGGTCTCCTCAAAAGAAGGCTCTGACCTAACTGATGAGTTAAATTACACCTGACATACCCTACAAACTGCTCCCTAGAGCAAATTTGGGAAAGAGCTTGCATCTCAAGAGGGACTGCTAACCCCATTAATGCAAATGGAATCAGAGTTAGAGATGGGACGGTTGCCAGTGATTCCCAATGCAAAGCAGATGCTAAACACTGATGAGAGTATGGGAAACAGCCAGAATTATGGAGGCTAAGAAGCAACAAACGCATCACGAGTCAGTGTACATTAACAGACAGAATAGGCCATAGTACAGATAACAGGGACAGGAGCATTCATAAGGGATGCACGTGCCGTGTCCATTGGAAACAAATGAGCAACACTCCAAAACCAGTGTCCATGGAATTTCACTTCTGTTTCTGCTTGTGAACGAAAAGCTAGCGACTCGTTATGCCCACAACAGCAGCAGAGTCCTGACTTCTCTCAGGTTGGGCTTTGGTCTTTCTCCGAACAATAGATAATGCCTCCTATATGGTAAGGTAAAGATTTTGCTGTGAAGGTGTCCAAAGTGGAATAACTGTCTGATTCTTTCCCTACAACACGACTTTATTTCCTCATATATGAATTTGGTACGGCACTAAGGAAGTAGAATGGATCTACTTAAAAATCCAGAAATAAGGGCTGACCACCTGGTTCAGCAGGTAAAGTCTCTCTTCTCAAAAGATCTGAGTTCAATCCCCCAAAGCTACATAAAACTAGAGGGAACTGATTCCACAAAGTTGTTCTCTGACCTTTGTACACACATGTTCACCCCTACCCACACATATAAGTACACACTTGTGTGCATGCACACACACAACATAATAATTAATAAATTTGGAGGAGGGGAAGAGATAATTATTTTATCTTACAACTCCTAGGCCAAATAAATGCAAATTTTAAATCCACAAATCAATAGTAGCCTAGACACTGGGGGACACACCTTCTCTATAGTGAGAATTAAATGCCTCCTTGTTAAATTAAAATTATACAAGAAAGCAGGTGAAAGGAACAGGTAAACTTGATAGGAAATGAATCAATTAACACATTCAACAGGACAAGCAATTTATTTTATAAAGTAAACGTAACCATAGACAAATAGGGAAAATGTAGTTAGTCTGGCTAGAGAATATGATGACAGTTGCAGGGTTATTTGGTTATTCTGGAAGCATATTCCTTCATCCAGTCTCCTTACCCTTCTTTAAGTCCTTTTACACCTTTAATTTTCTATTTTTATTTTGTATTTGTTTTGTTTTTGTTTTTTAGAGACAGGGTTTCTCTGTGTAGCCGTGGCTCTCCTGGAACTCACTCTGTAGATCAGTCTGGCCTTGAAAATCTGCCTGCCTTTGCCTCCCTGAGTGCTGGGAACAAAAAGGCATACACTAGAACTGCTTTTATTTTATTTTATTTTTGAGACAAGGTTTCTCTGTAGCTTTGGTGCCTGTCCTGGATCTAGCTCTTGTAGACCAGGCTGGCCTCGAACTCCCAGAGATCTGCCTGCCTCTGTTTCCCGAGTGCTGGGAATAAAGGCATGCTCTTCCAATACCTAGCTAGAACTGTTTTTTTAATTCTTTTAATTGAAATGTAATTACATTGGCCGGTGGTGGTGGCACACGCACACCTTTAATCCCAGCACTCAGGAGGCAGAGAGAGGCAGGCACATTTCTGTGAGTCTGAGGATAGCCTAGTCTACAGAGCTAGTTCCAGGACAGCTAGGGCTGTTACACAGAGAAACCATAAAACCGCCCCACCCCCCAAAAAGAAAAAGTATATTAATATCACTTCTTCCTTTCTTCACTTTAGCCCCTCCCAGTTGCTCTCTAAACTCTCCACTTTCACACTGACAGTCTCTTTTTCTTTTATTATATTTGTTACACACACACACACACTGCCGAGTCTGTTCTTGGTGGTGGTGTATATTTGGTTTCAAAGCTGATCACTCTGCGTTGGACAACTAGTGAGACAGCTCATCCCTGGGAAAGGCTAATTCTCCCCATCCCAGCAGTCAATAGTTGCTTGTCTATAGCTCTTTATCTAGGGGTGGGGCCTGTGAAATCTTCCCGTTTCCCTGCTAACAGGTCCATTGGTACTGTTATAGCTCATCTAGCCTGTGCAGCCTCTAGGAGAGACTGTTTCCCACCAGAGTTCCTAGTAGTCTGGCTCTTCCAATCTTTCAGCCCTTCTTCCTTCTTCTGTGATGTTCCCTGAGCCACAGATGTGGGAGCTGTAATGTAGATGGGTCTGTGGGGCTAGACTCCCTGTGGTCCATTGACCTCCGCATTGTGTCCAGTTGTGGCTTTCTGTTAGGCTCTCCATTTGCTGTGAAGAGAAGATTTTTAGATGAGGGGTGGAAACCACACTTGCTGGTGGGTATAACAGTAAGATTGAAGATGTAGGATTTTGCAGAGGTGTGTGTGTGTGTGTGTGCTACAGAGATCAGAAGGTGTGAGACCCTAGACCTAGAGTTACAGGCAGTTATGAGCTGCATCATATAAGTGCTGGGAACTGAGAGCAGCAAGTTCTCTTACCTATTGAGCCATTTCTCTAACACCTATATATAGAATTTATTAATTCTCTTTCCTGTCTTTCTTTCCTTTTTTTTTGTGACTAAATGGAAAAACTCTTGACAAATCGAAAGAAAAAAAAAAAAGAAAAAGCTCTTTACTATTATCAATATACATTAATATATACAAAACAAAATAATATGATTGATAGGCATACACACAATGGTGCAAACATTTACATAAAAATCAGTATTTCCTAGGAACATAGCCTAAGAAGAAATTTTTAAAAACCCTATATAACCCAATTACAATAAATCTGAGTATACTAAGTAAAAACAATCAAAAAAATTTTTTTTTGGTTTTTTTAGACCGGCCTTTGAGACAATATCTCTGGCTACCCTGGAACTCACTCTGTAGACCAGGCTGGCCTTGAACTCTCAGAGATCCACCTGCCTCTGCCTCCTTGAGTGCTGGGATTAAAGGGGTGCTCCGCCACCACCCAGCTGGAAAATTGTATCTTAAAGATAGAGCTTCACCTTTGAGAGGAGCCTAGTGAAAGTCTAAACGTTCCTAAGTGAAGCCTGTCCAGTAGACTTGGGTTACTGTAGCCCTGGAGACCACTGAGGCTTCAGACATCACTTCCTGTTTCCATGGTAACACTGAACGGTACACATCAGCTTTGCCATTCCTTAAGGTTTGGTGAAAAGAAAAGAGTATCTGTGGCCCTGGATGGAGATAAGATATTCTGACCTACTCCAAAGATTAGAACATTTCTCATTACTGTCATTCCCAGTAGGGGTTAATCTAGGTGAGCCTGTCAATTACCTGGTCAGGACAACACCCTTCAGGAAGACAAACAAAGGAGCTAGGAGGAATAACTAATTATTGCTTTGAAGAGATAATATACTTAACCTTTCTCAAAACATAGCCATCCCCACCCCAACCCCCCCCCACATACACACACACACACACACACACTCGCACACTTTAGTTACTACACAGCTGTTACCATGTCCTTTGCTAAGCCTGCCTTCTTTTCTGAATTACCCAGCAAAGTGTACATTTTTCCTTTTTTCATTCCTTTTATCTCTTTTTTTAGGATTCTGGCTAGAGTCTGTGCATGCTTCCCATAATGTTCTGGGCTTTCTCCCTGAAAGGTCAGAGGCCACTGCAGGGTAGAAATTGGGTAGAGAGACACACAGGTATACCTGGTATTCTGCAGGTGCGTTTCCTGCTTGCCTGGTGTTGACATTTGAGGGTATGGTATTGGCATGACCTTAAAGAGTTTCATGAGGTTTTCTTTTCAGATAGGGTCTCCTGCAGCAGCCCAGGCTGAGCTGAAACATATTTACTCTGTAAGCAAGGATGGCCTTGAACTCCTGACCCTCCTGCCTTCGCATACTGAGCACTGGAACCATTGCCGTGCAGCACCACACTTGGTTTATGCAGTCCTGGGGTCAAAGGCAGGACTTTGTACATGCTAGACAAGCCCGCCACCAGCTGAGCTATACTGCCAGCCCAAGCTTCCAGTCTAAACAGAAGGAGAAGCCGGCAGAGGACAGGGGTACACAATTAAACAGTGTTAGGATGTGGTCGAGTTGCTCATCTCATTCTGGCTCTACCAGGTGCACTGCTTGTGAGGCAATACAATTCTCATACAACGATTATTACTGCTTCAAGATGTAACCTCATATCCCAGAAAAATGCCCTCCTTTCGGAAGGGAGGCGTCAGATCCCGAAGAATTTCCTGTTCTTGGAATCCAAGATAAACTCATGTTTACTGGCCTAGAAGAGGACATTGGGAACGCTGACAGTACGATGCTTCTGTTACATTGTGAACGCTGGCACTAAGACGCTTCTGTTACTCTTATCTCTGCTCCCCTAGCTTTTCAGAAGAATGAACCCTCGGTTATCATCAAGCTTAACACGCCTACATGAACGGATAAGTTGGTGACCCAGAGTAAAGCTTGATACAAAGCGAGGGTCAAATTGCTGGGCTCTATCCTGCTGTTAGTTACTTTATGGGTCCCAGTGAGGAGGTGGAGATGTACAAGAACAATCAGTTCCTACATGATTATGATAGAAAGACGTGGACCTGAGTTGTTGCTGTTGTTTCATTGGGTTATATTAAAAGACAGAGGAGGAGGCAACTTTGCATTTGAAGATCCTGGAAGTAGAAGACACACAGCCGCATGGGGCCATTCAAAAAGCCCCGGGAGCTACAGTAAGTCTCCTAAGAGAGCAGACGATGTGGATGAGGAGCTTTTCTGCAGAAGGAGCAGGAGAATGAGAATAAATAGACTAAACGGTGGTTGTTTGGAGAGCTTTTGTAGGCTCTATAGCGTGATCCTAATTATCTTGTGTCTGGCCCTGGAGATCTGGGCAAGTGGGTAGAGGTCCTGAGTAGGAGAACTTTTTTTTCTTTCTGTTTTTTTTTTTTTTTTTTTGAGACAGGGTTTCTCTGTGTAGCCCTGGCTGTCCTAGAACTCTCCCTGTAGACCAGGCTGGCCCTGAACTCAAAGAGATCCTCCTGTCTCTGCCTTCCAAGTGCTGGGATTAAAGGCGTGCACCACCACTGCTGGGCTCTGAGAATTTATTAGTGGGGGTAATTGGGCTGTGGGCTGAAGAGTCCGGGTTGGTGACTTTGCATATTTTCCATCTCTAGGAATGAGCTACTTGTTGGAGAAGGAGCCCCTTTCAGTCAGCAAGATTTAGAGCAAGACCACAAAATGGAAGGCATAGGGCAAACAAGCCCAACAACCCCTTACAGGAGCTTTCCACTCTCGCTTCTGGTCCTTGCTTCCTGTTCTGCCTAACTCTGTTTCTGACCACTCCACAGCTTCTTCCCGGGTACACCATCTTCTATTTTGTTGTTCTTTTTCCCCCAGTGTGTGTGTGTTATGTATGTACACGTACATGCAAGGACACACATGCGGAGGTCAGAGGACATCCTGTGGGAGTCAGTTCTTTCCTTTCGTCGAGTTGAACTCTTAAGATTGACCTCAGGCTGTCAGGCTTAGCAGCAGCTGCCTTTATCTACAAAGCCCTCTCACTGGTCCCAGCCATCACCCGGCAGGGTAGCTCTGCCTGCCTAAAGCAGATCTACAACTGCGCTGACCACCTTCTGCTCCCAGCCCCCTTCCCAGCTCTGCCTCTGCTTTATTCCCTAGCTCCTGCATCACCTGCCTCCTCTCCACAGGCCGAGGGAAAAAAAAAACCTTTGTTGTTTTTCTGTCTTTCTTAACGAAAATATAAGTCGCCCCCCCCCCCCATGTGAACAATCTGCTGAATCTCAACCACTGAGAGCAAGACCACACAGCTGAGGGGGCTTGTGACTAAGTGGCAGTGAATGTGACAAGCGCCCAATGCAGCTCCGTGGTAAATTAATTCACGCAGTCCATCAGCAGCTTCCTAGAAGCCTGCTTGCTAATTCACAAAAGGGGGGAAATGACACCATAAAGAGAATAATATTATCTATTGAGTATTTTAAAGTTTCCCACCATACATGCCTAAAATAAACAAATAAAATCCAGGAATTTTCCTAATAATGAGAGAGATATGAGGTCTTTGGGCCTCAAAATTTTCTGTTTTGCTATTATTCTTTCTTTTTGTGACAGGGTTTCTCTGTGTGTGCCTAGCTGTCCAGGAATTCGCTCTGTGGACCAGGATGACCTTGAACTCAGAGATCTGCCTGCCTCTGCCTCCCAAGTGCTAGCACTAAAGGCGCGCGCCACCACAGACTGGTCTCATATTTATTTTTTTATTGCTATAAAATCCCCATCCCAGCTGGAGAGATGACTCAGTAGTTAAGAGCCCTGGCTGCTCTTCCGGTGGATCAGGGCTCAATTTCCAGCACTCATAAAGCAGTTCATGGCCTCTATAACTCCAGGTCCAGGGGATATGGCATCATCACATAGGCATACATGCAGGCAAAGCACCAGCGCACATAAAAATACATAGATCTTTAAAAATAAATAAATAAAAGTAAAAAATAAAATAATTTCCATGCCACAAAATTCTTCCTTTAAAAAAGATCTACAATTCAGTTATTTAAAATCTACATATGAAGCTATGCATCACTAAAGTAATTTAGAACATTTTATCATGCCAAGAAGGTACTCTCTGCCATGTTGCTGTGACCCCACTCCCTACCACTACCTCTCCAAGCCCTCACTCTTACCTCCCCACCCCCACCTCCTCTCTCTCTAGGCTTCGATGACCCTTTTACTATCCTGACAGATTTGCTTTCTCTCTCTGTACAATGGTTAGATGGAATCATAGAATGACGTATGGTCGTATTTCTGCTGCTGTTTTTCGTCCACGCCTGATCAGAACATAAACATGTAACGAGGCAGAAGGTGGATTTGTATTTTGGCAACAGATCTGAAGACCAGACACCAGTTCCTGGGATGCTTAGGGCAGGACACAGAAACAGGGCTGTGTAGAGCAGGCCCCGCATCCAGAGCTCCATTTTCCCAGGTGGATTCTTTTTACAGCTGCTCGTTTCTCCTCATCTCTGTACTTAGACCCAATCGGAGAGCAAGAGAAGTCACCAGAAGGGGACCAGAACTCAAGACTCAAGAGCTTACTGGAGGTAGCGGTGTCCGTCCCATCTCAGGAGGGTAGCACGATTTGCAAAGCAACTTCTGAACTCCGTTCTAGACTAGACCAGTCCCGGATGATAAGCAGCTCCAGCCGAGTGTCAGACGGCTCTCACGGGGTCAGGAGCAGGGAAGATCCCTGAACCTTGAAAGGAACGTGCCTGTGAGTCAAGACCAGCTGACCACACCCTACCCTCAGAAGCAGCTCAGCTGAGCCTAGCCCAGTCAGGCTAGTTAATCATTGGGTTGTGCGCTCCCTCTGCACCACGTCTCCATGTGTGGACTGTTAGCATACAATTCTCCAAAAAGTGTTACTTAAGAGACATTTCCTTCTCAGTACTCCACAGACGGCAGTGAACTGATTCTTTGACTTGAACAGGCCAGCGTTATTATCTAACATTTCCCATCATTCTTACACATAAGTTTCACCCCAGTTCTTCAGTTCCTGGGAGAGACCTAGCGCCTTTGCTTTCACTGCACTGGGGCCACACTGGTTGCTTTGATGTCTGAAGGGGAACAATGATAAGCCTGCAGAGCTGCCTTCTGCCTGATTGGGAAGGAACCCACAACTGAGATAAGGGAATAAAACCCAAACTCTTCTAAGGACAGATAATCACCAGGGTGAGGTTCAGGACTTCCTGGTTACTGAGTCTGCAGGAATACAGGGAACAAATGGGGTTGGGAAAGTGTGGGTTGCCAAAAATTCTTTCCCCACCATTGTGGGTGAGCAAGCTGAGCTCCATCAACCTAGGTGTTTGAAGTTGAGCTCATGACTTGTCCTCAAAGTCTCTGAGATTTCTCTGCACATACCTGAAGCTTTCTTTACCACAGGTGCCAGGAACATGCTAGGTGAGAGCAAATAGCGCCATCTTAGGTCTGGGCTAGAGCAGAACGGTAGAATACTCAACCCCAGCATGTATGTAGATCCTAGGTTCTATCTTTAGCACAAAAGAGAGGAGAGGGGAAGGAAGAAAGGGAGAGAAGGAAGAAGAGAAGGAGGAAAAGGAAATGAAAGGAAGGAAAGGGAAGGGGTGAGGAAGAAGAGAGGAGAGGGGAGGGAAAAGGAATGAAGGAAGGGAGGGAGGGAGGATGTAGTATTGTCCGTCTTACCTGTTTCAAGGTGCTGGGGATCAAACCCAGTGCATCATCTATGCCTGACCAATATGCTACTACCAAGCCCCCTTGCTATCTTTCTTTTTCCCTTAGCTTCTAGAGAACAAAACCAACAACCCTTACCTCTACGCCACTGTTACATGGTCCCAATCCGGACTGATCTCCATCAGACGAGTATTGCAAATGTTGGTTAAATTGACTAAAATTTTAGGTGTAGGAGAGAAAGTGAGCATATGGAGGTATTGCTTTTGGATGTTATCACTTTCTCTTGGAAAATACTTTATCATTGCCCAGAGACATTTAGCAATGTGATAACTCATAAGTGTATAACTCATGTCATATAAATAGTATAAGGTCTAAT
The DNA here is from genome assembly GCF_037038515.1 of Microtus pennsylvanicus. Taxonomy (NCBI): domain Eukaryota; kingdom Metazoa; phylum Chordata; class Mammalia; order Rodentia; family Cricetidae; genus Microtus; species Microtus pennsylvanicus. The sequence continues at coordinate 24,458,269 of NC_134585.1, forward strand.
CTCTGATGTCAGAATGGAGGAGGGTCATAGGAGGCCAAGAGATTAAGAAGAGTGTGAGCAGTCTCTGGCAGATAAGACATACTTTATTTACCGTACATAGGCCACTAGGTAGGCAGACATCCTGGCAGACATTCAGGCCTACAGGCTGCACGCAGGTGGGTACTGGTACAGAAGCCACAGGTAGGCACAAACAGGTTTACACAGGCTGCTTGAAAAACCAAAAGATGAAGGTGAAGGCACTGACCTCTGAGCCTAAGCCTGTATTTATTAAAAACAATTACACACAAAAGCGGCACTTCGCCAGGAATAGTTATACAAGAGATTATATCACTGCTAACTTTTACAGTTTCCCAGACACCTGGTGTCAACCATTATTAGATGACTCAGAGTCCCAGGATGTCAGGCGTTAGCCATGATTTACTAAATGTCTCATACCAGATACGCATGTAAAAACCATGTCCCCTAACCATAAACTTGCCCATACAGTGCTCTGTCTTCTTCAGATAGAATTCATAATTACACATTTGAATTAGAATTACAGAAGCTAAAAGTGTGTGTGTGGGGGAAGAGTATTTGGTAAAAAAATTAAGTTTACTGAACCAAAATGGAGGAAATCTTGCCCCTCCTTCCACCTAACTCCATTCCCTGAAGGTTCCACTTCTTGGTGTGGACCCAAGGACCCATTAGGTCTTTTTTTTGTGTCTCTCTGAGACTTTCCTCCTGGCCTATAAACATCCAACATTCCTTTGTCACCTGTTGACCCACAGAAATACGCTCTCCCAGGGACACTACAGACATCACTCTTGTCTGTGATCCAGAGTAGGAAACAGCAACCAAAGAATGGTATATACATCCATGCGAGAAAGACAAGACCAGATATCTACACCAAGAACTACCTCCCACATAATTACTACAGATCTCAACACAAAAACCTAAACATGAACAGCCAAGACAATATGCCTCTTCCAGAAGCCAACAACCCTATTGGGATAGGCCATGAAAAAAGCAATTTAGCTGAAGCAGAAGATAAGGATTTCAAAATAGTTAGGAATATGGTAAAGTACCTTAAAGAGGTTATGAATAAATGCCTTACTAAAACTGTGAAAACAAAGAGTTGAATGAAATAGTGAAAGCATTTCAAGACATGAAAGAAGAATTTAACATAGAACCACTAAAGAAAACCCCAACTGAAATATAACTGAAAATAGAAAATTTAGGAGGTCAAAGAGAAACTTCAGAAGTAAGCCTCACCAACAGACTAAAAGATAGAGGAGAAAGAGTCTCAGGCATTGAAGACAAGATAGAGGAAATGGTTATGTCAGTCAATGAAAATGTTAAATCTAAAATAATTCAGGCACAAAATATTCAGAAAGTCTGGGACACTATGAAAAGTCCAAATCTACAATTAATAGGTATGGAGGAAAGAAAAAAAAACCCAGGTCAAATGCACAGAAAATAACTTTAACAAAATCATAGAAGAAAATTTCCTAATCTAAAAGAAGAGACTTCTATTAAGAAAAAAAAAAAAACACAACATACAGAACACCAGATAGAAGGAACCAGAAAAGAATTTCCTCATGACACATGATAATCAAAATACTAAAGGAATAGAACAAAGAAAGGATAGTATAAGCTGCAAAGGAAAAAGACCAAGACATATACAGTCAGGCCCATTAGAATAGCACATCAATTTTCACCTAGAGATCAGCCGGGCAGTGGTGGCGCACGCCTTTAATCCCAGCACTTGGGAAGCAGAGGCAGGCAGATCTCTGTGAGTTCGAGACCAGCCTGGTCTACAAGAGCTAGTTCCAGGACAGGAACCAAAAGCTACAGAGAAACCTTGTCTCGAAAAACCAAAAAAAAAAAAAAAAAAAAAAAAAAAAAAAAAAAAAAAATCACCTAGAGATCAGAGATACCAGCCCAAACTACTACACTCAACAAAACTATCAATCACAATCAACATTGAAAAAAAAGCATTCCACAAGAAGTCAAGTTTAAGCAGTTTCTATCAACCCAGCTCCACAGAAGGCAACTGAAGAAGTTAACACCACATAAGAGGATATGAGGAATAAATAATGCAGAACAGTAAATCAAAAGAGGGGCCAATGGGAAACACACCACCACAACAAAACAACAGATATCAGTAAAAACTGTAATTTCTATCAATATAAGTGGTCTCAATTCCTCAATAAAGAGACAAGGATTAGGAAACAGGATCATCTTTCTGCTGCGTACAAGAAATACACCTTACTATCGAGGATAGACATCACTGCTGGGTAAAAACTGGAAAAAATACTTTAGGCAAATGGACCCAGAAGCAAGCAAGTATAACTATCAAAATAGCTGGAAAAATAGACTTCAAACCAAAACTAATCAGAAAAAGATGAGGAAAGACGTTACACACTCATTAAAGGAAAAATCCACCAAGAATTTATTAAAATTCTAAATATTTATGCACCAAACACAAGGACGCCCAAAATCATAAAATAAATATTTGCTACAGCTAAAATCACATATTGACCCTTACACAGGGATAGTTGGTGACTTCAATATCCCATCCTCGCCAATAGACTGTTCACTCAAGTGGAAACTAAACAGAAAAATTCTGGAATTAATGTCATAAATCAAATGGACCAAGGTGATATCTACAGAACATTCCACCCCAACACTAAAGAATACGCTTTCTTCTCAGGAGCTCATGGAAGTTTCTCCAAAATTGATTACATATTAGGACACAGAGCAAGTCTCAAAACACATTAGAAAATTGAAATAACACCTCAATTCCTATCTGACCACCATGGATTAAAGCTGGATATTAACAACAACAGAACCAACCAAAAGCTTAAAAACTCATGAAAATTGAATAACTCACCAATGAATGAAGCTTGGGTAAAGATAAAAATCAAGAACAAAATTAAAAGCTCTTTGTAATGGAATGAAATAAACTATCCAGACCTATAAGACACAATTCTACGAGGCAACTTCATAGGACTTAGTGTCTGCATTAAAAAACTGGAGAAATCTCATGCTAGCTACTCAACAACACACTTGAGAACTCTAGAACAAGAAATAATATACAAAAAAGTGTAGATGTAAAGAAATAATAAAATTTAGGGATGAAATCAACGAAATGTAAACAAGCAAACAAAAAATACAAAGAATCAAAAAAATGAAGACTGAGTTCTTTAAGAAAATCAGCAAGATTGACAAACCCTTTGTCAAATTAACCATAAGACAAAGAGATCTAAATTAATAAAATTAGAGAGGAAAAGGGGGACATTATAACAGACCCTGAGGAAAATCAGAAGCTGTATTTCACCAAACTAGAGAACATGAATGAAATAGATAAATTTCTTGATATATATGACCTACCAAGATTAAAGCAAGGTCAAGATAAGTATTTTAAGTAGACCATAACCCCCAGTGAAATAGAAAAAACAAAAATTTCCCAAATAAAAAATGTCAGAGCTAGTTGGATTCAACACAGAACTCTATAAGACCTTCAAAGTAGACCTTAACACCAATAATCCTCAAATTATTTCATAAAATAGGAACAGAAGTAATATCTCCTAATTCTTTTTAATAAAGTCACTATTACTGTGATACCAAAACCACACAAACACAAAGACCCAACAAAAAAGAAAACTATAGACCAATATCCCGGATGAACAAAAATTCTCAATAAAACACTTGCAAACAGCCGGGCGGTGGTGGCGCACGCCTTTAATCCCAGCACTCGGGAGGCAGAGGCAGGCGGATCTCTGTGAGTTCGAGACCAGCCTGGTCTACAGAGCTAGTTCCAGGACAGGCTCCAAAGCCACAGAGAAACCCTGTCTCGAAAAACCAAAAAAAAAAAAAAAAAAACACTTGCAAACAAACGCAAGTGCACATCATAAAGGTTACCTACCATGATCAAGGAAAAGGAGAGAATCCCCTAAAGAAGAGGAAACAGAATATAGTGCTATGGAGAGAGATAAAGAGGAAACTAGAATAGGAGGAGTAAATAGGGGCGGGGAATGGAAAGAAGGGGTAAAGGAGAGAATATAGGGGGGAGGACAACCAACACTAAAGGCAATTTGAAAATCCATATGGAAACCTGCTACTGTAGAAATTTCCTATTATATTATACATATATATTGATGTATATGAAAGAAATTTAAATGGAGTTACCAATAGTAAAGGAGACAATGCTCCAACTAGACATCTTATGCCACTTACTAAAGCCTCCAGTGCCAAGCCAGGTGGTGGTGGTGGCACAGCACTTGGGAGGCAGAGGCAGGAGGATCTCTGTGAGTTCGAGGCTAGCCTGGTCTACAAGAGCTAGTTCCAGGGCAGGCAACAAAGCAACACAGAGAAACCTGAAACCCTGTCTCGAAAAACAACAACAACAACAACAACAACAACAACAACAACAACAACACCCTTCAGTGTCAGAAATGGGTTGTACAATGTTGAGTCACTGACCAAGTCATCCCATAGGAACTCCTAAACATCACAGGCGGTTGCCAAGGCTGTCGTTGCTCCTTACAGCCTGATAGTAAGGCCACATTGCTGACAACAGTTGGGGGAGAGGGGAATGATCAAAATGTATTGTATGAAAAAAATTAATACAGAAATAATAAAACATGCCCAGATAGACAGAAACGGGATTTTGCCAAGTCTAAGACATGGCTGCGTTTGTCCTTGCTAAGGAGAAGCAGATATTGGACTTATGCTACAGCCAGCTAAAAGTCTCGAGTGATTGTTCTCTGAAGACAGTTTCGCTTCTCCGTGCCTGTTGATCCTGCCCACTGACTGCGAGATGAAGGCACCTGGTTCAAATTTCAGTTCTGCTGTGTTTTGTCCTAAATAGAGTTGGAAGTGGATGTTAGACTATAGGCTGCAGGCTTCTTTTCAGAGGCCTATGAATTGTCCACTTGTCCAAGCCGAACAATGTCTACAGTTTGTCTACAAGCTTGCTGTTCCTCTGCTGCCCACGCCCGCTGTGTTGGGTTTTCTAAAAGCTGATCTCCCTGACCCTTAGCTGTCTTCTGGATTTCTATAAAATATTAGCCTGAAAAGAAAGATACAGGTGTAACACCAAGACAGAGGAAATAATCTTGGATTCAAGTTCAAGGAGTAGAACTATGGCTGTTTCCAGCACGTAGCAGAGTGCTCAGCCAGGTCCCCGCACAAGTCTCACTACTGAGGGAGAAGCTGGTAAAGGCTTGCTGATGCCTGGAGAGGAAGGAGCCATTCCAGAATCTTCCAGAGCTCAGATCAGTAAGAGGGCAGAGACTCCTGATGGAATAGGCACTAAATTGACCCAGCAGGTCTCCTGGAGTAGACTGCCAAGACCCTGACTGAGGGAAGAGCTTTCCTAATGTACCCCCACAAGACTTAAGGAAGTTCTGCAGTGCCCCAAGGATTCTAAAGACAAGACCCAGTACCACATACTGCCCAGGTAGTGCCATAGCATCAAAGTCAGAGTAGTTTTCTTGCAGGGCGTAAACAAACAGCACCGGAACTTTATTCTCCTGTGGCCTACATCCTTGTCTCAACAGGAGTCTCATCCCTCAGTACTGTTGGTATTCAGGCATCTGTACTGGCCTGCCCTTGGGGTCCTGACAGGATACATGCTCAGTTGTAGCCACTAAGAGCACCTCCTGTACACATCCACTGTGTTCCCTTTTAAAAGATGGGCCTTGTCCACCTGGCCATCTCTTTCTTTTTCTTTTTCTCTCTCTGCCTGTTCCTTTCTCTCTTTCTGTTTCTCTTCCTATCTCTCTTCCCCACTTCTCTTTTTCTTCTTTCTTTTCTTTCTAAAAACCTAGAAGCCGCTCTCTTCTCTCTGCTGTTCCTGTCTCTAGAGGCTGGTCTCCTCCCTCCCCTTCCCCCTTTTACCCTTCCCTTTCTCCTAATAAGAAACCCCTCACTCGTGTTCTGTCGCATGGCGTCTTTCCCTTTCGCATCAGTTTTTAAATTACAACAAGCACTTTTTTCATGTTATCTGAATCACTGGATCATCCTTAAAACCCCTGACTTCAAACTTTGGACTGCAGAGTTGTGGATGAACATTGTCAGGAAGCCATAGGAGGGCCAGGGGTGAGTGATTGTGCTCCTCAGAGACAGGGCTACTTTGTGGGCACGCCGGGGCTGACTAGGTAACTAACATAAAGCACGTGAAGAAGGAAGGACAAGGCAACGAGGTTGGCATGTACCTGTTGGGTAGCGTTGATGTCACCGTGTTCATGTGGATTTAAGTCCCGGGCTTCATGTACACTGAGCAAGCATTTTACAAACTGAGCTACATCCCCAACCCACTATTCTTAAAAACAAAATCTTCACCACGTCAGGCACACATCTAAAATCCCAGCACTCTGCAGGTGGGTCTCTGGCAGTTCAAGGCCAACTTGGTCTATGTAGTGAGTTCCTGGACAGCCGAGCTATATAATAGAAGACCCTGTCTCAAAAAAAAAAAAATGTACTTTGGTCAAAGTTCTAGAAGCACTATTTGTTCTGTGCTTAGTAACTATGACAGCTCTTAGTTCATGACTCAGGTCACCATTGCACAGCTGGGTGGAGCAAGGGCAGCGTCACAGGTCGTACCAATCTCCCATCTGACAGATTCATGAGTCAGTGTTTACATGTTCCCCAACCCACCTTGTCTCCCTTGCAATCCTTACCGCTGTCCTTCCTGTAGGTTCAGGTATCTGTGCCAACTTGTGCGTACTCGCCTCTCCTGTCCCTCCCACCTGGCCAAGTCCCAGACTTTTCCCTCAAAGTCCAACTCCCACGCAGTGGCAGCATTACATAGTTCCATGGCTGGTTGCCTTGACTACCATGTGGCGCTTCAGGTCTTCCTCCCTAATAACTTGTTGGCTCATGGGAGCTGGAGTGGGTATTATTCTGCTGTGGTGTGTTCAGACCCTCGCTTAACACCTTCTAGGATGGCTGTATAATGCAACATTATGACAGGCATGGATCTGAATCCCAGGCCACCTGCTGAAGCGTCCAGTCTCTTTTAAGGGCCACAGCAAAGAATTAGATCACGGACACATGGTTAAAAATAGAAACACAGTTTATTTTTTTTTAATTAATTTATTTATTATGTATACAGTGTTCTGTTTGTTTGTATGCTTGTTGGACATGAAGAGGGCACCAGACCTCATTACAGATGGTTGTGAGCCACCATGTGGTTGCTGGGAATTGAACTCAGAACCTCTGGAAGAACAGTCAGTGCTCTTAACCTCTGAGCCATCTCTCCAGCCCCAGAAACACAGTTTATTAAGGAAGAGAAAAGATACCTTACAGTGAAAGTAGTCTGGTGATTTGAGGTTAAATACCCCTGCCCCCAGATCATGTGGCTATAAGCCATGTGACCCACCCCTCTCATGGTTATATATTTTGGACTTTTCTTGAGAATGCTCTATTATGAAGCTCAGATAGGGAAGGATTTTCAGTCTTTCTAGGCCATTGACTTCTTTAATATGTTAATCTTGGGTGTAGCTTACTCTAGTCTCTGTTCTTCTACCACAATCCAACCACCTCCCCAGAAATCTTTGGGAACACCAGAGGGACTGTGATCTTGCTTAAACCATGTATTTTATTTTATTTTTTGAGACAGGATTTCTCTGTGTAGCTTTGGAGTCTGTCTATAGACCAGGCTGGCCTCAAACTCACAAAAATCAATCTGCCTGTTTCTGCTTCCAGAGTGCTAGGATTAAAGGCATGCACCACCACTGCCTGGCTAAACCTTGTATTTTAATCTTGTAAAACTGTGACTTGCTTTTAAGATATGTAATTCAAATTTCAAACTAAACTCCATATAATTTAGGGACTCTAAACAACTCCTTTTACAGAGAAGCCAATATCTGGTCTCTTTAGTCAACAAATAGAATACGAAAAGAGTCCTGTGGTCCATTTTAGGTAGGGACTATGCCCTTCATCAACATGGCAGTAGTTAATAGATGATTGTATGTTTCTCTTGCATATGAAGGTAGGAAGGGTGGAAAGGTTGTTAAGAGCCAGAGATGGTGGGTGGCTACGCGGAATCACTTATGCCCACTGTCAATCAATTACAGAGGCGGGCAATGAGTAACTATTCATGAGGCTAAAAATAGCCAAAGATACTTTGGCTCTGAAATCTGTACCATCCCAACTCTCCATAGTCAAGGGCTCCAAATGATTCAACCAACCCTGTGGAATATTTAACGCAGGGCTGGCTTTCCTCTAGGAATTTCAGTTTGCAAAAGGACAGTGTGATTCTGATTTGTGCCAATGAGAAAAAAAAATTACTGAGTGAAAGAAGTGAAAATCAATTTATATCCTAAGACAGAATGGAAAGACAAGTTTTAAAATGAAGTGGGGAGAGAACGGAAGGAAGAGGGCTTTGCTTTGGTGTTTGAGGTGTGTTACTTTTCGCTGTCCTGTTACCACATCATGACCAAAACCATTCCCCAGAAAAAGGTTTATTGGGCTTGCATTCCAGAGAGGGTCTACAGCAGCAGCAGGACATGGAAGCAGGTAGCCAGACCAGGGAGCTTGGTGGTCCCACTTCTGTCCACACATAGGAAGCAAAGAAAACCAACCGGAATTGAGGCAAGATTATGAGCTCTCAAAGGTGGCCTCCAGTGAGATTTCCTCCAGCAAGGTCATATCTACTAAACATTGTTTAGCCATGCACCAGCTGGGGACTAAGTGTTCAAGTACCCGAGCCTGTATGGAACAGCGCTCATTCAAACCAATCGCCTCACGCCCTCAAAATTGTTCAAAAGTCCAGCTTCCTCTGCAGCTCAAGACAATCTCTTAGCAATAGCCCTCTGTAAAAACAAAAGGCAAACATCGTGCTTTAAGCTTACAATGGCTCAGAATATTCATTCCCTTTCCAAAGGGAGGAAAGGAGAGATAGTGAGGAAATACTGGACTAAAAGACAGAAACCCAGTAGGGCAAACACCAACTGTCGCTCCACGCATAGTGTCTGGGACTTTAGATAGAGCCACCCCTCCAACCCTGCGTCCTGTAATCTCTCTCCCTCTCCCTCCCCGGCTCTGGCTGGTTCTATTGCCAGCACACAGCTGTCCTTGGCAGACATCTCTCAGCTCTGGCATCCCAGGCTTCACTTACACAATTTCCAACAATGGCCCATCATGACCTCACAGGGATTCCCCTCTCACATGGTGTCTGGCCTCAGCAGCTCTCTGAAAATTAAGAGGAAGCCTCCCGGAAGCTCTTAATCTTGACTTCATGCTTCCCAAACCAGTACAGCTTGATGGCACTTCCAAGTTTGGCTGCCAGCTTGGAGTGGGCTCTTCCCTCTTTGAACCACATTTGAAGCACTTTCTTTCTTTCTTTCTTTCTTTCTTTCTTTCTTTCTTTCTTTCTTTCTTTCTTCCTTCCTTCCTTCCTTCCTTCCTTCCTTCCTTCCTTCCTTCCTTCTTCTTTTCTTTTCTTTTTTTTGAGACAGTGTTTCTCTTTGTAACAGTCCTGGCAGACCAGGATGGCCTTGAACTCTGAGATCCCCCTCCCTCTGCCACCCAAGTGCTGGGATTAAAGACTTGCATCCCTACCACCACCTGACTTTGAAGCAATTTCTGTACATTCTAGGAGCCAGCAACCCCATGGGCTTTTCTCCCTGCACACACTGGAAGGTCAGCTCTGTAGGTTCTTGACCTGAGGGTACTCTTTCCAATGTTCTAGTGCAGAACAGGAGACCTCATCTTTTTTCTAAGTTTGTTTTTTTGAGATTATCATATATGAGTACTGTATTCACATCATTCTGTCTCTCTCCATCCCCAGGATCTAGGATCACTATTGAATCGTTCAGGATGTCTTGCTGTTCTGTAATTACTGTGGTTCATTGGCACGGCAGTGAGGTAGAGCTTTTCTCCCTTAGCCCCTTGCAGAGCTCCTTCTGGTACTGCGAGGGGGAGAAGAGGCCTCTTATTTTCTTTATTAATTTATTTATTTTTATTTTCTGTTTATTGGTGTTGTGCCTGCATGTATGTCTGTGTGAGGACGTCGGCTATTTGGAACTAATACCCGGTTGTAAACTGCCATGTGGGTGCTGGGGATTGAACCTGGGTCTTTCGGAAGAACAGCTGGTGCTCTTAACTGGTAAGCCATCTCTCCAGTCCCTGAGGGACTCTTGTTAATAGTATTAATCTTAATAATTGCAACCTCTTTCCAGCACATGCCTGACTGTAACATTAAGCTTCCTACTGCCCCTTTTCCTCCCCTAACTATATTGCGCACGCCTCTCTGTCTTTTCAGTAGTGGAGTCTTCCCCTGAGTAGAGGGCTTTGAGAAGAACTCCTCAGCAGGATTCAGGGATGTTGGAATAAACCATGAACTGAAAGGATCAACACAAGACAGTTATGGGCCACCGTGTTGATCAAGCCAATTAAAAGCTTTAAATTGCCTGGTGGTGGTGGCATACGCCTTTAATCCCAACACTCCTGAGGCAGAGGCAGGTGAATCTATGTGAGTTCGAGACCATACTGGTCTACAGAGTGAGTTCCAGGACAGCCAAGGCTACACTGAGAAACCGTGTCTCAACTCCTCACACCCCCTCCCCCCAAAAAAGGAAAAAAGAAAAAAAAATCTTTAAGTCATTTTTATTGACAGCCAGGCTAAGAGCAGGTTTGTGCCTCTGAAAAGATTCCTGGTGCTTAGGCTCGGGGGGTACAGCATTTTTGCCTAGGCTAGGGGGGAAGGTACAGCATTTTCAAAGGCTAAAATCACAAAGACCATCATTTACATCAAAGTTAGACGAGGGTCAAAGTAACCTTGAAATATTCATTCGTAGTAGAGCATGGTTATTATTTTAGACGAACATCAATTATTTTTGACCTCTATTTCTTTTTAGTTGTTAGTTTACTTTGTTTTGGTTAATACAACTGGACCATGGTCAAGGCCGTGGAAATCTGTGTTGCCAAGGCAGACACTTGTGGGGAGGGAGATAGAAGGCTGAGCCTGGTCTAAGCAAACACAAAATGGAGTCAGCACAGATGATGTTACCTCAGTCATTTCGGAACAAACTCTGCCAGAGCCAGACCCAGGAACTTTCTGTTCCCCTAACGCTTGCTGAAATCCCCCATCCCCGTGTTGAAACCCCAGCCCCTTCCACCTCACTGCCATTGCCTAATTCAGTCACCCACTGTCACCCTTCATTCAGCTTTCCCGAGACTAGAGCTGTTACCTAAATCTATGATTTCATCTGTTAGGATAGCCCACTAAGAAAAATTTTGGTTGACTTCAGTGGAGACATGAAATTCCATTGCGTCCAGTCAATTACCTAGCCAAGGAAACACCTCCTGAAGAAAGAGAGTTCATCTTAAGCCATGCTAAATAGGTAAGTGGAATAATTAGATACTGTACTTTCCCTGCCGCTTACGAGGGAATGGCCTGCAGCTTTGCAAGCCTTACCACTTTTGGGGAATTATTCAGAAAAGCCTGACTTCCCCTTCACTTCTCTCTCTCTCTCTCTTTTCTAAGTATGCCTTCCTAACACTTTGGACTTCCCCAATGTTTGGGACTTCCGTGTTCTTTTTTTTTAAAGCCCCCTCCCCGCCATGTGACTCCTTATCTATCATATGTCTGACCTCCGTGTCTGCTTAAATGACCTGTCCCTTTGTCCCCTTCTCTCCTCCATTCTCCTCCTCCAGGAGGCCGCTGAGGCTTACAGTTTACCTGCTCTGGAAGCTTTCCTTTTACACACGAATAAAATGTCCTTAAGCTTCCGTTTGAGTCTGGTCTTAAATTCTGTTGTCAGTGAGACTAAGAACCCCAAGAGAGGATCCTTATTTCCCACGTCTCACACCCCTGCTGCGCTGTGACTGCTTGTCTCTTCCAATTCCTGGATCACAGGGAGCTGTGGTTGCCAAGCAAGCCCCAAGTCCCATCGCTTAAAACCAACAGAAGAGCAAGGCAGCAAAACCAGACTGGTGAAACTGTGTCACATTTAGGGACTTCACCGTAGTTGGTTTGTTCCTGGAGCTTCCAAGCCCCGGGAATGAGCACCAGAGTGCAAACTCTGAGGAGCTTTTGTTAGGCTCCCAGACTGGGTGGCATCAAAGGACAATGCCAGGATTCACAGGCTAGCAGGATTCTAAATGTTCTTGGAAATTCCAGGAGTGAGATTACTCTTCAGTTCCTTGGCAAAATTCTTCCGTGGTGTTTTTATTTCTAGGGCTCTGTATTAGTCAGGGCTCTCTAGAGAGCAGGACTTACAGAATGAATTTATATCTATCATCTGTCTATATTTATATATAGGAAGGGGATTTATTAGAATGTCTTACAGCCTGTGGTTCAGCTAGTCCAGCAAAGGCTGTCTACAAGCAGAAGGCCCAAGTATCGGGTAGTTGTTCAGTCCATGAGGCTGAATGTCTCAGCTGGTCTTCAGTATCCTGAAGAAGTAGGCTCTCATGTCGGTGAAGGAAGGGACTGTCAACAAGAGCAAGCAGGAGAGCAAATAGACAGAGAGCAGGTTTCCTTCTCCCGTGTCCTTTATATAGGCTGCCAGCAGTTGATGTGGCCCAGGTTAAAGGTGGGTCTTCACCTCAAAAGAGCTGGATTTAAGGTGCATCTTCCTACCTCAAAGGATCTGGATTAAAAGTGGGTCTCCCCACATCCAATGATTTAATCAATGAAAAATCCCGCACAGATGTACCCAGCCCCTTGGGTTTGAGTTCATTTCAGATGTAGTCAAGTTGACAAGCAAGAATGGCCATTTTCTCTCACTTGACCACCTTCTTGGGAACTGGATTCCCACAGTCTCCGGCTAATGCTACACTAATGAGATTCCTGACAGCCTGAAGGCAGAGACCTGGAGCAGTGGTATAATAAACATCACTAACCGTCATCAATTTAGTGAACAACAAGCGGCTTGGTAGCTTTACTGAATTGACATAAGTAGTAGCTCCTCGTAGCTGATACCCGAGGAGTAAGCAAGGCCCGAAACACATCCTTTTAGCCTGAGACTTGTTTCTCTACTTAAAGTGAACTGCTGCTGCATTCCCAAGCAAAGGTTGCCCTGCTCGCTCAAGCAGGAGCAGGAAATGTCCTTGTTTTTAATGCTAGTGCTGACTGTGCCTTTCCCCCAATTGGCCGAGGTCAGATCTTAAAGTCTTTTTCGATTAGTTAGTCTTTAAAGAACTGGTCACAGGAAATGAAGAAGGGAGGGGGAAGAGGTCATTGCTCTAGACCATCAAATTTCTGGAATGCAGTAATAGGGTCTTGGTGTAAACAAAGTTTTTACTGGGCGTGTGTCGAAGGGTTAAAAATATATGAATAAAAGTCTTACAAGGTGGGGAAGACAAGAAGATTTGAATTCCTTGTTGTAAATACATGCTAGTATATTATGGAAAAGAATCATATTTGACGCTTTTTAAAATAGCTGTCTCCTGCATGCTAGCTCCCAGAACTATACATGCCCACTCCAAGAACTTTCTGCTAAAGAAACAGACAAAACACTTTATTTCTTCCCAGCACACTCAGGAGTGATTGGGATGCTTCCAAGGCCTGGGGATGGGAGTGGAGTAGAGAACTTGCCTAGTGTGAATATAACATGGGTCATATTCACAACACACAAAACCAAAAATATCATCAAGACACAATGGAGAGCCCAAGGGCCGGAAAGTCCAAGGGTTAGAGCGCTGATTGTGTCTGGATGGGAGATGCTAGAGTTTCTAAGTTCTTGTTGCCTTTTTCAGTACATTGTACAGAGACACAAGGATAGTTACAGGAAAAGAGATGCTTTATTAAATAAGAACCAGAAGAGTTTGGAAGTGTGCCAACTTTACCTTTGGCCTTTCTGGGGGCTAAAAGGACAAAGACAGGGGCTATGTGACCTTTTATGGGTCTTATTTATATAATATCTTCTCTCAAGTTCCTGTAATGAAGATTGTTTTTCAATTCTGTCCCCTAGTTTGAGTGAAGCCAAAGCGGACCAAGAGCTTTCAGTCTTTACAACTGCCTTTCCCCTAGCTCAGAAACTTTCAGCTCCATCCTATTCCCAATCCGCCTCAGAGGGAAACTAGAAGCCTGGTGTGAGGAAAGCCTCCAGCATGCTGGCAAACCAAGCTGCCTTCCTTTCCCTTCCTGAGGAGCTCCCTATGCACTCTTCCTGGGGTATGTTCGCTCACTCGGTTACCCTTCTGGTCCCCAAGTTGACCAACGTTCACCTCTTAAGGGCTATGTGATCACCCCGGAAGGGGTTCTAGCTTTAGACTGCCAAGCGAAGCATTCACCTCAGGTCAAAAGTGGGAAGGTTGGAAAAAAAAAGCAGTCATTCTGATGAGTAATTTTTAACTATATTCTTAAAAAACAATCAAATAAATACAAAACTACATAATAAGTGTTACTAGAGTTTTAAGGAAAATGCCTCCATTCTGCCACCCACCCTGAAATACCAGCTGAAGGCGATTCATGGTGAGAAGTAGGGAAAGGAGCCTTAATTAATGTGGCATATTGGGCAGAGGAACAGATAAACGGGTTCAGTGATCTGTGTCTTCCCTGGGTGCTAATGAAAGTTTTCGGTTTAATAGAGGAAGAACGGGGGAAGGAAACAAGATGCATGCTTAACTAAAAAAGCAAGCTTCTCTCTGCTCTGGTTTTGCAAAACAACTCCACGAAGTCCTGTCTTGACAGGCCACGCTGGACTCCGTCAGGTGACTGCCTTGCTCCAAGGTGTGGCTGTAGATGCTATAGATAATGTCTTCACGTTCAGGGGCCTTCTCTAGCTCACGATGCTGGAGGCCAGTTTCAGTCACTGCTCAGTGTGTGTTTGGTCAACCCTGTCATCCTGGATTCCAAGGTGACCACAGGCTTGAGTGCCTGTAGGAAGGGAAGAATCTCAGTGTCACATGTGTCGCACAAGAGAACACAAGAACCACGTGAAATGTTCAGCAAGGAAATGTATTTATCTTCAAAAAAGGGTGAGCCAGATCATAAACCGGGCTAGCAAGCATACCAAGAGGGCTTCTGTTTTCATTTTTATCTTATTTTAGTTTTTTTTTTCTCTGTGTGCTCCTGGCTTTCCTGGATCACGCTATAGCGGAGGCTGGCCTCGAACTCACAGAAATCTGCCTGTTTCTGCCTTCCGAGTGCTGGAATTAAGCACGTTTGCCACCACTGCTTTTAACCTCAAGTGTGATTGTTTTGAGCAGACACAGCAGAGTCATGAAGAAGGCAACTGTTCAGCTTAGAAGCTACTACGCAACTTCATCCTCGTAGAAGGTTGAATCCAAACTACATACATAGGGTAATGTAATAAGTAGTGTTATCAGCTGGGCATGGCGGCACACACCTTTAATCTAAGCACTTGGGAGATAGAGATAAGGGGATCTCTGTGAGTTTCAGGCCAGCTTGGTCTGCATAGTGAGTTCCAGGACAAGCAGGGCTATGTAGAGAGACCCTGTCTCAAAACAAAACAAACAACAACAAAACCCAAAAAACAAAAAAGAAAAACTTAGTATTACCTATGTACGTACTGTTAAGCCATTAGGCCTTGTAAGTTTCCAAGAAAACATAAGACAGGCTTTGTGACTTATGCAAGATGTAGGGTTAGTTATGATAATTATTAAGTTGATGTTTAGAGCATCTAACAGAATTTCGCTGATTATGATATTGGGTTATTATTGAGAGATTTTAGCCAGAGGGCCCCTCTTATCCTTTCCATGTATAAGCATATTGTTAACTGGCATATATATATATACATATATATGTATATATATATATAAAACATATGGTGTATATATATATATCACAGACATCTTTACACAAAGATATAAATTAAAGTAACCATTATTGGAAATAGTTTACCTCTTAGCTGCTCCCAAGTACACGATGCCTTTTCCTGGGATGTTCTGTCGTTCTCCTTCTCCCTGGTAGAGAGTCAGGGCGCCAGCTTGACCCGGGTTGGGGCTTTAAACGAACCTTTGAGAATGCTTTGGTCTGAAGCAGGGTATTGTGGGAGCTCCTTCTGCTCCTTCAGCCACTGAGAAACCACGCCCCATTAGACCTCCAAATCCCAATGTTACCTTCCCCCTACACAACCTCGGGCCCCTTAAAAGATGGCTTGGGCAGAGAATTATAAATTACTGCATTTCTGACGGTGCAGACAGATGATTGCTTTCCTAAAGAGATCGGTCGCCATTGTTACTGGGCCGGTTGTTGCCGCTATGAACTGGTAATGACTGGAGACTGAAAGTAACAGCGTGGCCATTATCTTTCGGCGTCTAGGCGTACCCCTTTCCTGTGGACACAGGTTAAATTGTGCATTGGGGGGAGGGCTGCCATTGGCTTTATTCCAACGGTAACTGTGATCCGTGCGTTCATACCGGCATGGTCTTTGTTCTTTGACTATCACAGTAATTGCACTCACCTTGTCTGCTCGACGAGCATTGACGGGTGACTCAGGATTTCTTGCCGAATCAGAGAGTGTACTTTGAGGACAGTGTTCCATTGTCTTTTGCACAGTGCTTTTCAAGGCTACTGGACCTTCCCACTCCCGACATTATTTCTTCCCATGGCCTCGGTCGAGGGTATCTCTAGGTCCTCCTGTGCTGGGACCGTTTGGAGTCCTGGCCTCCAGCTGCTCTCCCCCGCTAGTGACCTTTTCTTGCCCTTCTGATTTGAGCTTCTGAAAGCTGTGTCAAAGTTGTTTACCAACCCTGCTTCCTGAGCACGTGTTGCCCTGGCCTTGACAGAGGATCAGGTGATGAGGTCTTCACCTGTTGGCCCACCTGACTGTGTTAGGTATAAAAACCTCCATGGTGCTGTTCAATAAAGGGCTTCTTTTACCAGCAACTAGAGAGGTGTAAGCATGTGCAATCCTGACGTCCTTCGCTCGATCCAGTCAGGTGACAGGCAGGAGAAACACAAAAGATAAATTCCTTCCACCTTTCTTATATTAAATCTTTTGGATTCCTCCCTTTCGGTTATACCAGGGACATTTTGACAGCCAAATTTACTAAATATGCTGGACTCAGGTTTCAGTTACCCAAACAATCACTGTAGCAACACGCAGCTAGCTCTTCAAGTCAGCAAGTTATATCCAAATCTCGGACATTAGTATCCGTAGCAACAGATATAGTCAGTTCCAGTATTTTATTTCCTTTTAGGTTCCTCTAGATATTCATTTAGCCAGTGTAATAGCTTCTCCTCTAGAAACAGACCTTGGTTGCACGGCTCTGATTCAAAGTTTGAAAGTAATGAGCCGAGAAGATGACAAATCCTGGATATTTCCTCATAGGGCAATCAATTGCTCAGGTAAGGTACATCGGCAGTAATGGTGAATGACCTCACCGACTTGGAAGATGATGCTTCTGATGACAAGGAAGGAAGGTGGATTCAGGGCTCAAAGTTCTCAAACTTCCTTTTGTTTCTTTGGTTTTGGTCTGGCTGTTGTGGTTTACAAGGTCTTGCTCTGAACGTCACGGTTCATGCTGAACAAGTGTTACTGGAGTGGTTAGAGCTACAGCCTGGTCTCCAGCAGCTACGACAGCTGGCTGCCCAGTCTCAACAGGGCTACTACAAAGAAGTGAGTGAGAAAGGAGATTTGTTCAATGGCTACATTGAGAAGACGAACTAATAAAGAATTCCAGTGACCATCTGTACTCCATCTTCAGGGTCCAGACATGAGGTTTAAGTAGACAGCAAGAGTTGTGCACAGCTAAGCAGTCCTTTCCATGGGTGTGGCCCTGGGTGTTATTGTCAAGAGTTCTGGATTCTTCTGTCAGGTGGTCTGCCAAGTCAGCACCTTATGAAGTCGAAGACAAACTCCCCCTCTGCCTCTGGTGCCAGATTCCATCCTTTTCCTTCACCTGGCATACGATTCTTAAGGGAATTTCAATTTCTTGAGGTTGTTGTTCCAACAGTCTTAACAGCCAAATGGAGGGATACAAATCTCTGTGTAATACCTTCATCCCTGCCAGGATAGCTACGTTAACTGTACTTATTCCTTCTCCCCAAAGCCACGGTGCATAGGGTCAGAAGAACCAGGGGATTTTACAAAGAATAAGTTTTGCAATGCACCTGCCTTCCCATTTAAATCTGTGCGCCTCTAACAGTTCCGGGAATCTTATACCATGCCCCCATGAATCAGTCATTTAGAGAATATTAAAGAGAATTAATCAATGGGAGAACTGTTGCTGAGGCTTCATTTAAAACATGTAGACAGATAAGAAAAGCTTAAAAAAGATAAAATAAGGCTGCTGACTTTAGCTGTGGAGTTATCCTTGGCTGCTCAGTGTCTGACCCAGGAAAGATAAAAGCAGTGGTCTATTGCCTCCCAGGATGCGTGAGTCAGAGCAGAGGTGTGTGGTTCTGGATTCCTGAGAATGAGTGGCTACCTTCTCAGCTACAAAGGCTTTGCTTTTACAAGCAATCATATAATGTCCATAAAACTTTCAAATGTATTATACATACATGTGCACTCTAGCTAGAGAATTGAAAAAAAATATACACACATGTGTAGAAGTTGCATCTATGTGGACAGGTAGAACCACCAATAATGTGACCTAATACAAAATCATAACTTTACATATATTTATTCAGCATTCTTTTTGTGTTTTTGGTTTTAGTTTCTCAGTTGTGCGGTTCTTTGGTGTGAACTCCTGTTAACTTCAGGAGGCTGGGCACATCACTGGGGAATTTTTTTTTTCCTCTCAGAGGCAAACTGGATCACAGAAACCAGTACGGGAAATTTCCAGACCATTGTCATGCTTAGTTCTACTTACTAAATTGCAAGCTAAGAGACCCCGAAAAGGTTTCTGTTGTAGTGGTGGCGTTTTCTCCACACTGGGGATCAAACCTTTAGCATGCTGGGCATGCTTTTATTGAGTTGCATTCGAAGCTCCGAGAAAGGCACTCTAATGAGGACTTTCAGGTTTTGTTTAGAACAATATCAAAGTTGGGTTAAAAACAACAAATGAACTTATATGTTTTATCTTCGCGGTTTGTGAAGAGCTGGTTCGTGTCATTCTGTATCAGGCTACCTTTGGTTAAAGCTTCGGTCAGGATGGCTTATTGTTTCTTCACAGAAAAATAAAAAAAAAGCCAAGAAAAGCACGCTTTAAAAAGACAAATTTGGCCAGGCAATAGTGGTGCACACCTTTAATTCCAGCACTCAGGTGCAGAGGGAGCTGAATCTCTGGGAGTTTGTGGCCAGCCTGGTCTACAAAGTGAGGTCCAGGACAGCCAGGATTGTTATACAGAGAAACCCTGTCTCAAAAAACCAAAATCAAACAAATAACTAAAATGATTAATTTTTACTTTTCAAGACTCTGGCTTCTTTTTTTTAAAGATTTGCTTATTTTCATGTGCATGAGTGTTTTCTTACATGTATATATGTGTGACTGGTGCCACGGAGGTCAGAAGAGGGCACTGGATCTCCTGGAACTAGTTACAGGTGGTTGTGAGTCCATGTGGGTGCTGGGAATTGAAGCTGGGAAGAGCAGCAAGGGCTCTTAACTACTGAGCCATCTCTCCAAGCCCTGGCTTGTTACTTTCAAAGATATGAGTGTTCTGTGTCATGAGGTAGCCCATTGCCATGTCTAAAATGACTATTAAAAATTTCTCTATGAGGAGCAATGTAGTCAAAGACACACACGTATTCTTATACATATGAACTGTATGTATATATTGTGAGAAAAAAAAATCAAAAAATGACTTCTTCCCCAAACAAAGTTCTCTATGAGACACTAAACTTTATTTCCCTACCCCATTTTTTGGGGAGCGGCCATTCCACAGAATTGGTAGCTATCTGCATAGTCTACTGTACTTAGAATAATAAAAAGGCTAGCTAGCATACTGTGCCAAGAGTATGCAGCTGAGTCATCCTACAAGGCACAATTTCCTTAGTCGCTGATTCTTTTAAATTGCTCAAATTGAAAAATCTTAGTAAAGCTGATTTTACCTGCAGGGTTGGGTGAGTAGGGATGAGGCGGCGGGCTGGCATGTAAGGGCCATGACTTTGACTCACTTGGCATGCCTGTTATAAAGGCTTCCATGTAAGGACCCACCTCCACAGCACCTCAACACGAAAGGCGCTAAGCTAGGGTGAGGCCCTTAGCCGCATATCCCTCAACGATACATTAAAGTGACAAAGTAGGAAACTCATTAATAGAATAGAAAAGCCCCTTCTAGAGATGAAATTGGCATTTAAAAAGATGATCAAGGGAAAAATGTACCACGGTGACATGAAAGAGGGGATGACGTATAAACAATCCTACCACTGTACCTTGAGAAACAAGTTCATGTGGGATTGTCCTCCAAATTATCCTCATGTGAATATCCTCCAAATATTAGTTATCTTGTAAAGGTTTGACCTGTCACGCTTGGTGGTGTTTTAAAAGGGTTTCCAATCCTTTAAAAAAATTATGGGAACATAGGTGTGTGCATGTGGACATGTGTGTACCAGTATGGGGTGGCAGATTCCCTGGTAGCTGGAGTTATAGATAGCTGGGGGCTGCCAGATGTGTAGGGAACTTAAGGCATCCCCTGGAAGAGCAGCAAGCACTGTTAACTGCTACATCATCTCTCAGACCCCTTTTCATGTTTTTATTGAACACACTAAATAACAGATGCCATATGACATTTTTACATGTGTAATGTCTACTCTGCTTATATTCACCCATGACCCTCTCTTGTTCCCCTCTTCTTTCCTTAGCCCCATTTCTCCTAATAATTTCCCTTCTACTTTCTTCGTGTGTGTGTGTGTATACACACATAACTGAATGTATACACAACAATCTAGATTCTGCATGAATGAAAACATGAAACATTTTTCTGAGTATAGCTTATTTAGGTTAACATGATCTCAGTTTCTTTTTTCTTTGTTTCTTTTTTTCTTTTCTTTTTTTTTTTTTGAGACAGGGTTTCTCTGTAGCTTTGGAGCCGGAGCCTGTCCTGGAACTAGCTCTTGTAGCCCAGGCTGGTCTTGAACTCACAGAGATCCACCTGCCTCTGCCTTCCTGAGTGCTGGGATTAAAGGTGTGCGCCACCACCGCCCAGCATGATCTCAGTTTCATACATCTTTCTACAACTGGCATAATTCAAAAGAACTCTGGTTTTCAGGAAATTACCAGAGTATTTAATTTTGAGATTCACCTCGTGATCTTTGACACTGATTAACTTGACAGGCTCTAGCTCCACCCGGGGGGGACAAGCAGTTGGGCGTGCCTATGAGGGATTGCAATGCCAGAATATGCACTGTACTGACAGAGCCATTTCTCAAACCTCTAAGTTTTCCTTTTTAAAAGGTAGAGGTCCAGTTCTTCGTTCAAAGAGACTCATACGTCACTACTGCCAAACTACAGCAACTTTTCAAAAAAAAATCTGACAATATCATGTATAGGAAAGACAAAGTTTCGGAAAGGAAGACACTCAAGGTCCTGAACCTTCATTTTCTACCTATAATTAGGGACGCTGTAGCCCATATCCTTAGCGAGTAGGAAAATTTTTTAAACTATTTTTTTTAAATTAAAACTTTGAAAAGTATTTTGCAAACCATAAAACACTGCACACTCAAAGTAGCTAAAGGACTACAGAAACTTAGACAGTTCGATTTCTACTATGAACATTTTATTTTGACAAAACTTACAGATTCTGAAACTCACAAGCTTTGACCTACTTAAAAAGCAAAAGACAAAACATCACATTACAATATCTCAGGCGTGAATGAACTAGTACCACATTACCTGCATTTTATATACTATAAAAGCAAAACGACATTCATAGTTACAAGCGTACCTGGAAGACACAAGAACAAACTCGTTTTTAAAGTACAGTCTCTGGTTAATAGATGCCTGTATTTCAA
Source organism: Microtus pennsylvanicus (assembly GCF_037038515.1). Classification (NCBI taxonomy): domain Eukaryota; kingdom Metazoa; phylum Chordata; class Mammalia; order Rodentia; family Cricetidae; genus Microtus; species Microtus pennsylvanicus. Next base: position 24,480,069 of record NC_134585.1, read on the forward strand.
TATATTGCCACTATTGGGAGACACAACTTCATGATAATTATCAAATTCTACAAATCATTTTTTTCTACTTTTGATTTGGAAATTAAAAAGTAAGAGGAATGAAGTAGCTTAAAATGTTACTGTACAAAGTACATCATGACAAGGAATGCTAGGAGTTCCCTCTCTTTTGTGTTTTTAAGGTTTAAATTTATTTTGTGTTTGTGCATCTAACAGTTACTTGAGTACGGGAATGTATATGCCATGACACACAACTGGAGGTTGGAGGACAATTTTCAGGACTGAGTTCTCTCCTTCCATTGTGGATTCTAGGGTCAAACTCAGGTCTTCAAGCTTGTAAGACAACCACTTTTATCTGCTGAGCTTTCAGGCCAGCCTAGGAATGACTCCAGGAAATTTAAATGCTTTATAGCTTTAAACTTTTAGTGTGAAAAGAAAGTTAACACATGTGGAGGGATTAATAATGACTGTTCAATAGAACCTTCACGTAGTTCTGAAACATCTACTTGTATAGCTGCCTTAAATGGAAATTAAAAGTCCACGATGGGAATTGTAAGCTTATTCTGCACTAGATATAGTGAATGTTTATACATGAACACGTGATGCTTTTTACACTGACTTTTCACTCATATATACAGAAAGTGCTTATCAATGTATAGAACTACTTCTTAAATCCTAAAACAAAGATAAAGGCACATAAGTGGATAAGAACTTATGTGTGTGTGTAGTGTAGGCACAAGAGTGTTTGGGAGCACCCGTGTGTGGACTGCCAGGAGACTTCCTCTAAGCCTTCCTTATTTTCTTGAGACGTTCTTTCCCGGAACCAGAAGTCACTGTTTCGGGTAAGCTGGCTGGCCCCTGGGCTCTCAGGATCTGCCTGTCTCACCTCCCCATGCTGGCTTACAGGCACCCTCAACCCTATACCTAGCCTTTTATATGGGTGCTGGGGATCCAAACACATGCTCTTATGCTTGCTGGACACGTGCTCATACCCACTGAGCATCCGTCTCCTTAGCCACTACTTACGGCATTTCATGTGAGCATCTTCAACTCATATTTAAGCAGCTTTAGCTGCTATCTTGAGAGAGAGGTGACAAACCTGTTAGGAATTTCTATGACTTTGAAAAGTTAGTTAATAACAAAATGTTGCAGCTCTGTACACTGAGTAGTCTCCTTCACTCTGTGGGCCTGGCTGCTCACTCCCTCTTCTATCCTGTAGACTGTAACAACTTAGGTCTCAGCAATCAGATCAGAAAGACTAAGAGAGAAGGATGGCCAAATCCGTCTCCTACAGAAATTTCTAATCCTGTTACAAGATTTAATACATTTGTGAGTTAAATTTTAAAGTAATTATAAAGCCGTTTACTCTAACACAAATGAATGGAATGTAATTAAGGATCACAGTTATAAAAGTGTTTAATTTTAAGGAATAGCATTTTTTCATTTATATAAGGAAATGTAATAGCTAGCAGCATTGAAATACAGAAATGGTTCCATTTCTTTTTCCTTTTATAAAGTATACTAAACTTGCCCATTTCTAAATGGGCAAATTATTTAGCTTTTCAGTAATTACACCATACCTCTTTGAGTAGATACAAAGAAATCAAGTGAAAGAATTTGAACATTTGTAAAATATTGCTACGAAGCATAGAGATTATGAATGTACTAATAAAATTAAATGTCTCTTATATGAGAACCGAATTAATTGATTTAATAACTACTTCACAGAAGCATAGGCTATTAATACTTATGCTGATTTCTGCTACTTTCTAAACAAGAAAAGCCTTGTTAAGTAATAAGTAAATCAGTCTAAGTATTGTAAGCTTCATCAAAAAGAAACCCTAGAGTACAAACCTCAGAACGGGTAGAATTTCAGAGAAGCAAAACAAGTTAGTGATAATTAAGACACACATTTAAAAAAAAGTACCATAGGCTGTTAAGTGTTCTTCTATTTATGTAAAAAAATGCAATTAATAATGTACCGTATACTGAATAGTGTTATATAGGCACAATCCTATATAGGCACAAACCAGATTACAGTAACTCAAAAGCAAATGCTGCTTATTTCTTCAGTTCAGTGATTAAAACCGAAATTGCTTGTTTCAAAAAAAAAAAAATGGGAACTGCTACTTACAAGTTTCCCATCTCGATTCACATAGTTCTCATTTGTATTTCACATTTCCACTCCGACCTGGGCGTTCTCTAGCACCATAAGGAGCAAGTGCGAACAGCAGAAAACCAGGGCAGCCTGCAGGTTTGTTCACTTACAACCATGACCAGGTTCGCACACAGTTTGCCTTTTCTGACGTCCTACAAGTCACTCAGGAAAACATACTTGATAGTCCTTACTGTGCATGGTGTCTAGTAATGGTGACAGCAAGGGGCTCTTAGTCACCAATCAATCCCAGTTCTCACACGTTCCTGGTTACAAGGGTGGGGTGGGGGGAGAGGCACAAATCATTGCATCATGAATCATTCCAGACGTTCTCTTGCCCCAGAATGCTATCCGGGAAGGATTACTACAGATCCACCCCAAGTCTGCAAGTTACAATGCTAATTTATGCTGTCTTTTTGAGTTCCACTTTCTTATTCACTGCCAGTATTAGTCTACCTGGAAGAAAACTAAACCTTAGCATTTCTAGCAGGAATTATTTTGGTTTTTTTTTACCCAAATACATTGGACTTCGGTCTCAGTTTGAAGGAAGATGAGTGGCCCTTAAGGGACCTTTCCTCTTCCTCCTCTTCGCCCTCCTCCAGTGGTTGCTCGGTGTCCTTGAATGAGGGAGTGGTGTGAATGATCTGGGTTCGGAATCGGATTTTGTTGAGCCGTGGTTTTAACCGTCCGCTGGAGCTGCCCAAGGCTTTGCGACCTGAATCTTTCGCCTTGCTCCCGGCCTCGGCGACGTGGTGGTGGTGGTGGTGATGGTGGTGATGTTCGGTGCCATCTTCCACGCCCTGGGAGAGTTTGTAAGTGATGAGGTGTGACGGGAGCACCTTTGAAAGTCTCCAGCGCCCACTCCCGCGGCCGGTGGTACTGTCCCCATCATCTTCGTCCATGACACCTACCAGGTTCTTGATCTCCTCTGCGATGCTCTCACTCAGGTACTGAGAGGCCTTTCTCCCGCTGTAGTCCCTGATGTCCACATCTGCGTCGTAGGCCCCCACGAGTAACTTCACCACCTCTACGTGCCCGTGCATGGCTGCCAAATGCAGGGCCGTGTAGCCTCCGCTCGACCTGGCATTGATGTTCACTGGCAGCTGGTGTTTGCTGGCAAAGTTGACCAACATGGCCAGGAGCTCCTGCCTGCCGTGCTTGGCGGCCCAGTGGAGACAGGTGAAACCGGTGATGAAGTCTCGCTTCGACAGCAGGCCAGGCTCACAAGTGAGCAGCCCTTCTAGGCTGTCCCACTTGCCCTC